>NW_027176329.1:10353640-10498640 GCF_023349555.1 Cebidichthys violaceus | reverse complement strand
CACCGGAGGGCTGCTTTTAGCACAATTCCTTTAATTAAAAAACTACCCATATGCAGTCTTAATCTTGCTTTTACAAACACAATGTTGAGACTAGCAGGCAACTGGTGCAGGTCAGTAGCAGGTCACAGGTTGACATGAGGATATTTTACAAAGAATGTATTCATTTTGACATAAATAGGGGAGAAACTGAACATGAAAATATGTTTTTATGATAACCTGATTGCTTTTGTCTTTTTATTGGTCTGTCCGTCACATCAGAACCGACTATGGCCAATGTGGCTGTCAATATGCAAGTAGGTATTACATTGCGTGTGAAATGAAACCTAACGCTGTTCCATAATCTACTTCATCCAGGTCAGTACTTCGCCAGTATAATGATCATCGTTGGGATGTCAGTCATTGCCACAGTGGTGGTCCTGCAGTATCATCACCACGATCCAAATGGGGGCAACATGCCAAAATGGGTGAGTCTTAGCTCAAACTCTTCATCATAACCTCAAGTGTATTATCAGTTACACACATCATGCTGTCCAGCAGGTTAATTCCTGTTAATGGTTGGTCTCCCTATTTCAGATATGATACATTACTATTATTAATCTCAATTTAACATCATTATTCAATATCGTATCATGCTCTGCCATTTTCATTTCTACATTCATCTGTCAGTGCTACCTGCGCTCCTCTGCCAGTTTCCTTTCCACATTTCACTCTCCGACTTCCTCGGCTATGACTCATTCGGCAGTGTCAGTCTGCAAAGGCCTCGCCACAGACTTTAACAGGAGTGTTTTTCAAAGCGCTCTGAATACGTAGGCGGTTTGACTTGACTCATTCCCTCTTCTTAGTTTCCCTTGCCTTCTGTTAAACGCTAAAAAGTTTTGTTGAAATGTCAAAGTTTGTAATGTGGAAAAAAGGTCTGAAATAATGACATGACATATACACATTATATGCTATTGTTTAAGATATTGGCTGGTATTGCCAAATGAAAAAAAAAGTCATTTTAATCAACAAATGAAATATAGGATAACATTGTTTAGCTTTTAAAAAATTGACAGGTCTACATTGATCGATATTTGTACAAAAAGCCAGGTCGCATGAGAGTGTAGATGCCGCATTTATCGACACATTGAAGGATGCTCTGTTGATGAATGGCCTGTTAAGACAGTCCGACGGCCAATTAACAAGCTAATTGATATGGTCCGGATGAGAGCACTGAACCAGCACAGTTCATAATTGCAGCCTGGACAAAAACAACATCAACAGCAGCAGCAACAGGGACTGTTACCTAGCCAGTAAACACACTCAGTAGAGACTTTATCCCGCAGTCATCTGGACATTAGCTTCTCATTAGATGCTCATCTGGCAGCTGTTGGACTAATACGCCCTTTCAGGGGACATGTAGTCTCTTTCCAAGGGAGTTTTGTTTTCATGTTGAGGAACAGGAGAAGAGTGGAAACAAGAGAAGAAGCTTTACTCAACTCAACTTGCAAGCAGCTAATCTTCCCTTTATTCTAATGCTGCAGTTAACTGAGACAATATTGGAGGCTCATTAGACTGTAACCTGACAGTCAATCTCAATAATTCCACCGTTTAAATGTAATGCTGTCTTTGTAAGTATCCTCTCTGCTGGAAATACAGTTAAAGCGAAAAATCTTCTCTGCCTCAGGCACTTTAACAGGGTGTCCCTGGCGAGGATCTCATACTTCTACTTATGCAAGTGCAGCTGCATTTTGAAACAAGATGCAAGGTTGGAAATATTACGAACATCAATCCACGACAAATGAGGCTATTCACCCGGCTTAACTGGTGTTCTGTGAAGGTCAAAATGTGTAGGTGGTTATCATTGTTTGGTGGCCCTCAATGCTTAACAGCTTTCTCATTATTTTCCTTTGTTTCCTTGTATGCTTTTATGCTCTTCTGCTCTGCTACCTCCTGTCCTCCACTCTCATCTTTACATATCTCAGTTTCTCTCTCTTTCTCTCTACAGGTGCAGCTCGTCTTGCTGCAGTGGGTAGCATGGTTCTTGCGTATGAAGCGACCAGGAGAGAATGACGACCCCGAACGGCCCCCGTGTGCCCCCCACTTGCGGCGCTGCTCCTCAGGCTCCCAGAGTGGAAGCATCCCGAATCCACCGGACCCCACCCTTCATCCACTGCACCCACAGAACCTGGCTCCTCTCCATGCGGGGCATCCTCACTTCCACGCCCAATCGAGCGCTAACAACAACGGGAACCTTCTTTACATGGGCTACCAGAGCATGGAGGACCCTTCAATACTCTCAGAGCCTCTCCAGAGAAATAACATCTGCACGGGGCCTTCGCGGGTACCAGGTAGCCCGCCTCCTCACCTCCCATCTCAGTTCTGCAGCTCCACACCACCTCCAATCCCCAATATGGACACTGTAGGCTGCCCCAGCACTGTCTCCAGTGGTGGGGGCTTTGGAGGTGGACCCGGAGGGCTTGGCGGGTGCTCGACTGCAGGGATAGGAGACCCCCAGCTACAGGCCATCTTGGAGGAGGTGCGTTACATGGCAGACCGTTTCCGGGAGCAGGACGAAACCGAGAGCGTGGCCGACCAGTGGAAATTTGCAGGGGCTGTGATCGATCGTCTATGCCTGGTGGCGTTCAGCGTTTTCAACATCATATGCACCATCTCGATCCTCATGTCAGCTCCAAACTTTGCGGACGCCATTTCTAAAGACTTTGTTTGAAAGCAAAGAGGAAAAAGGAGGAAGAAAAGCGTGAAGAAAAGGATGATGGGAATTAAATACAGGATGAAGGATCAAGTGGGCCCAGATCCAAGAAAACACAATTTCCAGCGGACTGTAAGCTCTATGATTTGTGATTGCAAGGAACCTGGAAATAGTAAAAAAACAAACACATGGTTTTCTTTGCAATACATTCTGTTTTGTAGCCGATTTATAAGAAGAAAACAGATGAGGAAAGAGGTACAGAGTGAATTTAAAATGAGATTAGGGTGAGCAGGGTGCTTTATCAGATTCTTGACAAGCTGAAATGGATTCTTGTGGTTAATTCAAAGACTTTAACCACAAAAATGAGGAGAAAGAAAGTCAAAGCAAGCTCAAGTAATAAAGCTCTTAAACCAATGGGGAGATTGAGAGAGTAAGAGGTCAAAAGAGATGGGCAGACAGATCGAGACAGATATTTGGCTGTTTTTTTTTCTTCTTGAGGAGGGAAGACAGTTGGTCACTCCCACATGTTGAGAACGGACTGCATCATTTAAAGTGGTGTAAGGAAAAGAGTGTGGGGAGAGGATGAAAAGAATTTTACAGACAAAAAAGAGCGATGTTGAACGAACGAGACTTCATAGCTTGTGACATTGGTTAGGAGGAGTAAACAACTTGATGCTCGGATGTACAAAATTGGACAGAGGATCAGGAAGCAGAGAGGAACAGAAGAGGATCTCATCAATTATTCAATCACATCCATCTAATGACCGTCAAAATGAAAGACCTTGGATAATCTTTAAGACTAATAAGCTTTTAAAAGATGAAGTCCCCTCTCTGCTCGACGCAAACCACTTTAAATTTAAAGGCCTTATCTCTTTGAGACGATTGCCAATCTGCAACAATCAGCAGAGATCAAAAGCTCCTTAGCAGCGGGCACAGTGTGCAGCACTTATTACGACCGGGAAACTGAATTAACCGTCATCAACAACGCAATGGCCAGTAACTACACCACAGTGGGGGCTTGAACCAATAATAACCATGAAGCAGTTACCTAACTGCATCTGGCAGGTCCTAATGGACCGACAGATCTCATTGGATCTCATGTTAAAGGTTTAATAACTGAAATGGGAGGTCAGGTCTTAAAGAACACGAGAGGGACACAAAAAAAAAACGTTCAAAATCCCCAATTTGATATGGAGAAGCAACATCCTATCAAATTACTGTTGGATCCCTTCAAGAGGTTCTAGCTATATAGTGATTTCACACATAAAATGAAAGATGAGATTTTGATGGAGCTGTATTTTCGTAAAATTTAGTCCAGTTAATAAAGTGTTGATTTAAAAGGTTTGACAAAATATGTCTTTAATTAGTTTGGGTTTGAGATAATTTACGTTGTCTGCTAGCAGTTTGAATGTGTGCTGAACGCAAGGTTAGCCTAGCTTAGTTAAATTCAAGGATGACTGTCTAACACAATGTACAATAAGCAGAGAACTTTGATTATAGCAAACTTCAAATCTACTGTTCAAAATCATTCCCATTTCACTATATAGAGTTTCTTAACCCTAAACCAGAGAGGAATGTCTGTGGCATGTAACATTTCTGCAAACAATCCCAGTATAACAAAAGAGTCAATAATGGAGTGATTTTGGACACAGCCCAAGATTATAAGAAAAGGATGTGTCACGAGTCAGAAATCCAGCTGAAAGTGCACCGACAACAACTCTGTTCTGTACAATTCAGCAAAGGTAATTGCTGAGTCTCTCAATGCTTCACTGATTCCAAGATAGTGTCACATTGTCTTCAATAGAAGTTTTCATGTGGATACAGATAGTAAATGTAGAAATATCAGGGACATTTTTGAGGATTTTTCTGTGAAAACGGTAGATTAAATAGTAGTTTATTGATTCATGCCCACACACACCCAACATAACTGGTAAAAACAAATGTTTAGGCATTAAAAACTGGATGTTCCAGTTGAGAGGTACCCAGGAATCGTGCAAAGTAAGCTGAGCTCACTATTCATTCTAAGCAAAGACAGAGAAGTTAACCCTCAGGTTGCCTGGTTGTAGTTGGAGAAATTCATCAAACACCAAACAACCCTCAAGAGTTGCTCTATATATTTTATATTGTCAACATATCTCATACAAAATTAAACCTGGAATAACTTATGTTACATTGTCTGTGACATACAGCCTCATGCCTATTTGTTTCCAATACTTAAAATCAGGTCACAAGCATATAGTTTCATGTCAAGTCATTTGTAGTCAGGTGTATGAAGGATGTGCTGGCTTGGCCTGACTTGGCGCGTCAGTCAAGCACGGCAGGGATTTGCATCTCCATTACAACAGAACAGGGCTACCTGCTTAAAGGTGTGTAAGAGGAGACAAGTGGTCTAACTAGGATGTGTTTTTAATAGTTTTTGAGAATGGTCTATGGTACAGAGGAATAAGCGATTACAGACTATGGCTACACAGATACCGCTCGTTAGTAGTAGGATAAGTGTGTTGTTGATTTTGGTATTTTCAGGGGACTTGATGACAATGAGAAAAGTATATAATATTGGCAGCCTTATCCTGTAAGGAGTTCATTAATGTTAGCTAAAGTGCAAAGATCCAACAGGACAAAGTACGTATAATACATTCCTGACCTACACTGTCTCCGGTGGCTTGACACATTTACTATCCACATAGAGAGTTTAGAGACAGTTGTACAAATACTTCACCTCTAAACCTCTCTTCATCTTCTGTCTCCTCTCCCTTTCTCTCTAAAGTCAAGTCTCCCGGCAGGCGGAAAGTAAACTTCCTGCTGGGAGGTTTGTAGAAGGATATTTTCCTTCCAGCACATACTGACACCTTAACCCTGACATTTGTACATTTCTCATCCTGAAAATAAAGGATTCTCCCTTTTTTCTACCACCTTTGGTCTGCTCCCTATCTTTCTCGGTTGACAGTGGCTGGCCCTACACCCAAAAAGAAGAGAAAAATGACAGAGAGAGGGGCTAAGAGGAGGAGAGAAAGTGCTGATGCGCAGTGAGAGCTGGACAAGGCCTTAATTGATCACTTGTTCAGGAAGGAGAGAGGATGGAGGGGAGGGATGAGATGGGGGGGGGGGGTAAATGGAGGAGAGAGGGGGCTTACTGGGTAATTCATCGGATTTATGAGGGACAGAGGCAGGGGAGATGGGTGCTCAGACAAGCATAACTCAGTCACAGACATCAAACGAAAGGCCACTGCAGTATATCACACCACAAGGGAAAATATATACGACAGAAATAAACAGAAATTAGAGTCATATTTTCATGCAGCTATATGTCAATCAAGCAGGGGAACTGTGTGGGGTTGATGTGTGGCCCTCACTGTGTCACTCAGTCAGTGTGCCAGACTGAGTAAAAAGTCAAGGGTGTATTTATAGTAGTGTGCTGGTCCTTATTCAGCTCAGCCAAGGCCCCTCTGTTTGACGGGCTAACTCTCTGAGATCGAAAAATGTGCAGCGTTAGCAATCTAGCAGCACTTAGATTTACAGTGTTCACTCAAATGGAATAAAAGAAGAGTGAGGATGTGTGTGAAGATTATAAGTGTGTGTGTGTGTGTGTGTGTGTGTGTGTGTGTCCATGGGAAAGATGAGCCTCAGGGTTTGCGTATGCGTAGAATCATTCAGTTGCTGTTGTTTTTTCTCACCCCACAATTCTGATTTAATAAGAGCTCGCTGACCTAAAGCTTCCTCCCAGGCCTCAGATATTTTACCAGATGTGTAATTCAACTGAGCATCACTTGAGGCCCATTAGGCCTCACACAGCTCTATATCTGTGTAAATGGGGTGGCGATATGTAAGCTAAAAAGATGCAATCACTGCAGAGCATACAAATGAACCAGAAAGACTCCTACACATCAATTTAAGAAAAGACTAAACACAGCCAGAGATATTATGAGGCAATCCCATACGGCATGAAAGCACATTAATTCATAATCTACATTAAACATTTGCACAACACACTCATCGCATACATATTTAGGCGCACCCGTCCATGTGCATGCACACCTGTTCTCTCTAAGGGTCCCGGTGTGCTCTGCTGCATAAAAGCTCCCTGAGATCTTGCGGCTGAGGCCGATCAATGCCTTTTAATTACCAAGGGCCCAAAGCGCTGGTCGATACAGCTGACGAGAAGCAGAGAGAGAGAGAGAGAGAGAGAGAGAGAGAGAGAGAGAGAGAGAGAGAGAGAGAGAGAGATGCTCCAGACGGTGATTGATGCTCACTCCTACCACCGAGCCTACCTACAGATGTGTCGTTAGGCTTGATTAATCCTGCCAAGCCACATTCATTCACTATACAGTGCGCCGTATAACCGGCCTCGGCCGCCGCGGTCACAAGGTTAAGTGGACACGAGGTGTCCGACCAGAGAAGCACAGACCTCTTAAACAATAAGTCAACAGTGGCTGGTTGCTCTCTGTAGTACTGGCTACAGCACTCTGGTTTATTACTTGACTGGTAGCTGATATTAGGATATAATGCACCCAACATGCCAAGGAAGGCTACAAATAACCTCATTCATGAAGTTCCTTCCAACTAATTTCTACCCAGGGACTTGCCAGCATTGGCAAAGGCATACGTTTTCAACCCGAGGAAATCGATAAAGTTTTACTTCACTTGCACCGTGAATAATGAACGAAGTCTCATCCGTTCATTCATTTCTTTAAAGCTATATTCACTTTCATAAAATCCGAGGACTCACAAAAGTCAGATTAAAAAACTTAAAGTAGGCCAAGATAACAACCGTTTCACGCTGAGGAGAAATCCTTGGGACGAGTAAATATACAGTGCTGTGAAAAAGTATTTCCCCCTTCCTGGTTTCTTATTGTTTTGCATATTTGTCACACTTAAATGTGTCAGATCATCAAACTAATTTTGATATGAAACAAAGATAACCCGAGTAAATACAAAATGCAGTTTTTAAATGATGATTTAATTTATTAAGGGAGAAAAGCTATCCAAACCTACTTGGCCCTGTGTGAAAAAGTAATTGCCCCCTAAACCTAATAACTGGTTTTGTCATCCCTGGCAGCAACAATTGCAATCCAGCGTTTGCAATAACTGACAATGAGTCTTTCACATCGCTGTGGAGGAATTTTGGCCCACTCTTCTTTGCATAATTGTTTTAATTCAGCCACATTGGATGGTTTTTGAGCATAAACAGCTTGTTTAAGCTCACGCCACAGAATCTCAATCAGATTTAAGTCCGGACTTTGACTAGGCCACTCCAAAACCTTCATTTTGCTTTTTTTGAGCCATTCAGAGGTGGACTTGCTGGTGTGTTTCGTATCATTGTCCTGCTGCATAACCCAAGTGCGCTTGAGTTTGAGGTCACGAACCGATGGCTCGACATTCTCTTTCAGGATTTTCTGGTAGAGAGCAGAATTCATGGTTCCATAAATTATGGCAAGTTGTCCAGGTCCTGCAGCTGCAAAGCAGCCCCAGACCATCACACTACCACCACCACAATGTGTGACTATTGGTATGATGTTGTTTTTATGAAGTGTCAGTTTTACGCCAGATGTAACGTGACGCACACCTTCCAAAAAGTTCAACTTTTGTCTCGTCAGTCCACAGAATATTTGCCCAAAAGTCTCAGGGATCATCAAGATGTTTTTTGGCAAATGTGAGACGAGCCTTTGTGTTTTTTTTGGTCAGCAGTGGCTTTTGCCTTGGAAGTCTCCCATGGAGGCTATTTTTGCCCAGTCTCTTTCTTATTGTTGAATCATGAACACTGACCTTAACTGAGGCAAGTGAGGCCTGCAGTTCTTTAGATGTTCTTCTGGGGTCTTTCCAGACTGATACATGTCAATTACTTTGTCGCTCATCTGTTCTTGAATTTCTTTAGATGGAGGCATGATGTGTTACTTTTTGAGATCTTACAGCCTACTTCACTTTGTCAGACAGGTTCTATTTAAGTGACTTCTTGATTCAACAGGTCTAGCAGTAATCAGGCCTGGGTGTGGCCAGTAAAATTGAACTCAGCTTTCCAAAAAATCACAGTTGATTCATGATTTATCAAGGGGGGGCAATTACTTTTTCACATAGGGCCAAGTCGGCTTGGATAGCTTTTCTCCCTTAATAAATGAAATCATCATTTAAAAACTGCATTTTGTATTTACTCGGGTTATCTTTGTCTAATATTAAAACAATTTTGATGATCTGAAACATTTAAGTGTGACAAATATGCAAAACAATAAGAAACCAGCAAATACTTTTTCACAGCACTGTAGGTGTAAAATTGGTGGTGTCCCTTTAAACAGTGCTTAATTCCAATGATCAGAATGAGGGAAAAATGAATGTCATGGATGAGCAGCTATTTATACTTTCAATTTAATGTGATTAATCTGCAATCAGGTTGAAAATCATCACGCAGCTTTATACGGACACTGATTATTTTAGATGCTGCATTTTTTCAACCCTCACCATTACAGCGCTAGAGTAAATGATATCAAAAACCCGTGAAATATGAAAGAAAAGAGGAATGTCCCAGAAATTGCAGAAATGTTTGTGCGAGGTGAAGCATACCTGATGAAAATGTGTTATAATTTGATGCAACCCACAGTACTGTAATAAGCATAAAATTGCATTTAAATTTCATGACACACTACTGAAGTTTGATGCACATATTCATATCTTATGCAACTGACTCGTCCTTAGTTGCCCCTCTCAGGAGAATGTTGCAATTCACTGCAACTCAACTGGCTTTGCTAAAATGAGGAAAAACAAACAGGGATAATCCAGGAACTCCAAGGAAGGGTGATAGGAGGAGAAGCTGTTATGCCTTTTAATTACACATTAGATAATTATGCAAGTTTTTTGTTATATAACGTTATTGGAGATTTCAGATCCATCCTTCTATTCTGAGAAGAAGACAATGAACAGACACAAAAAAGACGGACACAGAATAAATCAAACATCTTAAGACCACAACAGCTGCTTCTGAGTACAACTGAGAATGTGGGAGAGAGTCACACACACACCGTTTCCACTGAAGCCTCAACACAAGTGGACGTTAAGTGGACTCAACACATTTCCCCTCAGGTGTGACCACAAGCCTGAGGACATTATTGCAGCCCCACAGTTAAAATCAGTCGACTGTTAAATAAAAAATAAAATAAAAAAGGTTTTCTTATTGAACGACATCTTGGGTCTTAATTTTCTGCTCTCACTTTATTTAAACTGTTCATTAAGAATAGCTTAGTACACTACAAACTGCCAGTGTGGATTGATTTGGTAATTCACAAGTCAAAAGACATCCAAACATTTCAATTAAAAACAAGTTAATATAAATGGCTACATTTCAATGTGAAGCAGGTCCTAATTCGACTCTTGACGACTTTTTAATTGTCCAGTAGTGCAATAGTACAAAAAAAAGTACAAAACTACTATTTGCATGCATTATTAGTATCAAAATTAAAACTATTTATTTGCAGTGTTTTACTGTTAAAGTCAGTTTAAAGAAGAAGCACAAAGTTGAAAGTATATGTCAAGTACTTCAAATTTGTACTCAAATCCAGTACTTGAGTGATTGTACCTCCTCTTTTTTAGTTTTTACCTAAATTTCTTTGACCTTCAAATCATCAAGTCAGTGCTTACTGGGGTACTGGAGTCTTCACTCAATATCAACCGACTAACAGATGAGTTTTACAATAAAGACAGTGTTAGTTCTCGGTGTTAGATGTTATGGTAGCTAAGTAACTTGAGAGCTAAACTTGGCTACAGACAGGCATTTAATAAGTATTCAGACCACGTATGCTACTTAGTAACGGTTTATAGTCTTAATAAGGATTAACAATACCTCAAATAGTCACACCTGATAAATAACGAGTATGCACACAAGTGAGTTTAAATTCTAGATTCTCTCCGAGTTGGACATAAGAGAAATATAAAGTGAGGGCAGGTGGTAGCGTCAGGGTGGGAGCCTGCAGTCAGCACATAGTGCCCATGTGAGACAGCACTAATAAGATGAGTATTTTCACCTCAGCAGTGCCAATGCACACAACATTTTATGGGCTTGGTTCCACTGGGTGCATTAAAAGGTCCTGTATTTTTGGTTTGATTAATGCCTCACCTCAGTTTCTCGCTACCTCCTCGCGGACTGCAACAGCTCCTGTTGAGCACAGTGAGCGACATAAAGACCTGTGCAGCATGTGACCGTCAAAATGTCACCTTCCCCGTTGCTCAGCCAGAATAACGTGCCTGTGGACCTTTAGTTAGCGGCCGTGCTCCCTGCCATGGGACCTGTTATGTACTGCACAGCACTACTCCCTTTCATGCAGACCTGGGGCTGTTTTCAGGAAGGAAAAGTGCTTTTTATTAAATGGAAGAGTGGATGGTATACTATGAAGATAAGCACTGCTGCAAAGCACTGCTGTTCATAAATGAGATATCTACGAATCAAGAACAGTCTCCTTGGTCTGTTCCGTGATTCGTTAAGCTCCCAAAAAGTAGTGGCACTCTGCATTTCTATTCATCTTAAACCCCTTTAAGCTACAGAAATGTGCATAAGGGAAATGTTTCCTGCCAGCAAACCGTCACATCTGTTCCATGTCACATCTGTTCCTTGTCACTTCTCCTCCAGCAGGCTGAGCACGGCAGTAACAAGTGTTGAGAAATACAAAAATCGCTGTCACATTAGCTTTAGCCCCTTACCTCAGACATTCTGTGACAAACAATTTAGCTCTGAACTTTTACGACCAGCGACTCCATATGAACTACATTTGCATAAATGCCTCCCACACAGGCACAAACTACTTATCTCACCAAACACGAGGCGGTAAAAGAATAAACCTCAACACTTTACTATCCCCTTGCTTGGCAGCTCCCAAAAGGAGCACTCATTAAAAGCAATTTGTTCAGCACGGCTCTAACATTTTAGACCAATTGAAAATTAAATACATTAAAAGCTTATTAGGTGCACTTGTCTTTTTTTTTTTCCCTTCCAGGAGTTAATTGGTCTCAGATGAGCACTGCTGTTACTTTATCACTTTATGTCTTTATGTCTTTATAGGAAGACAGTCTTGACATTGACCAGGTCCCACAAATCAATACATTGATAACCACAACCTGAGAGCTTTATCGTTTACCAGCTGGTGGAACACCCCTTGGAAGCTAATTCAGATTACTGCCGCCATAAAGACACCGAGTCCACGGTACATTTTATGTCATGGAGGGATTAAATAAATTCAGACCGTCAGCATTTGTTCCCAATATATAACTTTATTTAAAATATTGTTACAATTTATTACTCTACACAACATTTTCAAACCTTTTTTTCCTTTTTCTTATATTGGTTAGTAAACCTTCATGTGTTTTTTTTTTAGATATAAAACTCTCCATTTAGTAGCCAAGTTCTGCATCAGGTGTTAATTGATGGTGTTTTTAGACGCTGCCTCTCTTTTAAAACAGTTTGTTTCATTTTGTAGTGAACTATACTCCATACAGCCGCTCCCCACACACAAAACTAATGATCAACGGTGGCTCTAGCTTTGTACACTATCATTTCCCCAATCTTTAGAAGTTCTGCTAAAATAAATACAAGTTTTGAGTTGGAGAAACAAGAGTGCATTTTGTCCAAGAGATATTCTCTTCTTCTTTTCAAAAACAACTATTTACAGGTTATGCTGAAGACAGACGAACAAGGCGTAGGTCTTTAATTAATGTCACTGCCTACTAGCCATGAAAAAGCCCTGTGTTTCAAAGCAATGAGCAGAAATCAATATCACAAAGGCTAACACTTTTTAAAACTGCACATACATCCACCCTTCACGTTAGTCATAGGTAGGACCAGTCAGCTGAAATGGTGAATCCAGCAGCTAATGCCCTCCGAGCCGGATGTGTGTTCCAGAGGTAGAGGAACGTCGGGTCTACACAAAAGCGCCGATGATGATGATGATGAGACCGACGTAGCGGTTCTGACTGAACCAACGGCGTCAGAAGGAAAAGAGGCCGAGCGGCCGCTTCAAACACAGGACTCTGAAATGCTGTAGAATTCGAGCTAACAATAAAACATCTTACACAACATCTGCCACTGAATGAAGTGATGGAAATCGGCGCCGATTTGGCATGAGATTTCAAAAACTGATGTGTTACTATAGCAACAGCATCATCGAGACGAGCGTTTCAGTGGCGGTCGTGATGAACACAAACTTCCTGAGCCTCACGTGCCGTCCACACAAGGACAAGATTTTTTTTTTTCTACTGCCACCATGTTTGCTGTACCATCAAGAGTTATTTTGTCTGTGTGGAATTCAACCCTCTTTTTTGTAAATAATCATTCCCTGGCTAGCCAAGGCTGTCCAGCCTCTCCAACACTAACACAGGTAGCTCACAGCACGGCGTACACTGACGAACAAACACGGGCCGACCATACAAAGACGTGCTTCTTAACATTCCTGTCATCTCTCTGCGTTCACCTAAACACTGTCACAATGACATTTATCTCGCCGATGGCAGAAACACACAACAACTGACAGTATGCGCACCTAACTGAGACTGGGACCGAGCGGAAGACGGCAGCTGGCGCAGACAAGACGACCCGAAACACAAAAAATATAGAGAGAGAAAAAAAACCTCAGCAGCTTTCTAAAAGCCTATTCACAGCAGCATGAGTCACGGGGACAGAGAACAAACATCAAACACAAAAAACACTGCTTTGAATACAATATTGGGGGAGTGAGTCATTTGACTGACGGGAATCAAACCAACAGAGAGAAAACGTGGTGCTGCCACGGCAACCACTTCCCCCTTAGCTGACGGGAGACCAACCTGGAGAAAGAACCAACACACACACACACACACACACACACACACACACACACACACACACACACACACACACACACACACACACACACACACACACACACACACACACACACACACACACACACACCTCAACCTGCATCTTATAAAGAACCATCATGGTTGAACAGCTCCAATTCTTATGTCATCCATCTCTAAATTGGCTATTACTTTGGCTGTCAAAATGACCATCCAGCAATCTGCACATTGCAGAGTTTTTCACAATCCAGCTATCCGTGGTGTGTGTGTGTATGTAAAACACACGTATGTATTGCTTTAGGCTGTTGTATAACCGAGGCCTGTCCTTAGAGGCAACAGGATGACAAATAACTAAATCTCTTGCAATGTTACAGTTTTGTCAAACCACAAACAGAGTAACATGGAAACAGGGATGGATGTGTGTGTGTGTATATGTGCATGTGAGGGCCTGTGAATGTTTAGCTAGACAACAGGAGACGCCTCCCATTTGTCTCCATCTGTCTGGCGTCTCTGCTGCCGTGCGGATACAAAATCCCATCTTCATTTGCTGGCTCTCACACCAACAGCTCATCAGACACGTCCAATCAGAGCCTAAAAGCTTATCAGCAATGTCAATGATAAACACAGAGGACGAGCGCACACGAACAACAGCGCACACACACACACACACACACACACACACACACACACGAACAAGCATGCTGCAAGGTAACCGACTGAAAGCAAATCATGACTAAACCTAGGCATGAATTAACCATTTTATTGAACCGAAAGCTCAACTGTAGAGCAGAACTTGAACTTGTGCTCTAAATCAGTGTGAATAGAAAACAAACCAACGTTAATCTTGGTTTCGGGTTTTTGGTCGCTGCCAGACAGCGAGTGAAGCTTAAGAATGAGTCAGTAATTAATAAGCCACAATAAACTACTTGCCATTAGTGGGATGAACAAAACTCTATTGCATTCAAAAGGAAATCAATACATTTACGCACATCGTCTCCTTTCAGAAGGTTTTTTTTTTGCCGGCATGTAAACCTGCTTTCTACACACTTAAAGTGAGACAAAAATGTTTCAAACTGAAAATCTACAAAGAGAAAAACGTGTTGCTCTAAAAACACTAAAGAAATATGTGTAAATTGTCATAATCATATGTCATGTGCAAATACACACAACTAATACTGTACCAATGTAGGTGCAGTAAGAGGCAGGCAGCTGCCTGCATTGCTATGTATGCTGGTTGCAGTCACACAACTTTATGCACCATCTACTCTACACGCGCACACACACACACCATCTGTCTTCCTGACATGGTTATTGGACAACCTGAAGAGGAGTGATACTTTTGGGTAGGTTACAGAGCCTGAGGGATCACTTTGTAAGAAGCTGAGAGTTTCAATTTCTTTTCTCAAAGCCTACGACTAAATATGTCTTGCACTCTGCTGCTCTCTGCTGCCTGCTCAGAAAACAGCAACTCAACAGAAATAACTCTTGTCCCGTCTTTATACTCACAATCCGTCAGTCACACCGTGTGCCGTTTCAAAACCTTTTGGCCCATCAACTTTTTGTTCAAGAGTTCCTCCCTGCACAGAGACTGAGAACACTTCTTCCTCTCAACTTACTAGCTCTGCAAAATCACCACAATGAAACACTTGCGAGGGGGACGAACACACAAGCCGACATCAGTGGCAGACTGCCAACAGACGTCGTTCTGTCGGTAGCGTGGGTTAGACCGGAACAAAAGGTGAAAAACTTAAATTTGTTAGAGCAGTTTGAATGCAATCCAGTTAGTGTTTCATTGTGTTAGATCAAAAAACAATTTTTTTATAGCTCTTATATTAATCTATATTTTATCAGAAGTAAGATAAACATACACATAATTCTGAAACATCACTTTTGCGTTGTTGTCCATTATCAGTGTAAAGCAGGATTTTGCTTTCTTTCTAACATTTAAAGAACTGAAAACCCTATTTTCGGGTTCTCTCCATACGTATTTTCATCAGCTCAGTTCAGCAGACGAAGGCCAGGCTGAAAGCTTTGCAGCGAGCCCGTCGCGTCGGACAATTCTATCTCACGCGTTGCTCTCGCGCCAAGCGGCGATTCAGCGAGGAGCTCCCTTTGCAGCGCTGTGGTGACCCAGACCAGTCACGCGCTGCACATGTGTGTGTTACATCTCAACCAGTGTCCTGCCACACATCACAGGGCAGATGCATGGAGGGAAACAACAGGCACGCTATGGAGATCTAGTGAATGGCATGAAAGTTGGCGTTTGTTTATTTATCCTTCATCGCTCTTCTTGCAGTGTGTATCCCTGGGGTCGGTAAAGTCTGGCGATTCCATTTCCGGTGCACTTCCGGGTTTGTTTTCGGGGGCATGGATCGCCTCGAGTCTTTCACTCGGTTCGGTGTTTGTCGATGGGCGCTCTCTGGGGTGGCTGTGATGATGCAAGTGGACCAGTTCTAGTTCCGAGTGATGACAAATGATTTTTTAGGAAGTTGCGATCTCTCCCCCTAGGTGGCGCCATCCCTTCTGCTGCGTCTCCAGAGGAGGCAGATACTCTGGAACACAGAGAGACAATTCAGGGTCTGAATGATGGTTGTTTTTTTTTTTTTTTGAATGCCATGTGACTTATGAACATGCTGCCATAGCACAACACACATCGATCCGTTTCTCAGCACTGTCACTAAATAAATTCCCTGAATTCCGACTGCTTGATTATACGTGACTGTGATTCAACAAGTGCCTTTGTGGCACCCTGAAGCCTTCGTCTTATATATGGACGTCATCAGCCATCTCATTTTCTCAGTCGTCAGCTGACATTATCTCTGTTCCTGTAACTCCAAAAGGTTGCTGACTCAGCCTCATGCCTTGTAGCTGCCTTTCCACATTCTTGTATTGCTGGTCTTGTGCTGTCTCACATGGAACACATGTTTCAACTTCCTTCTAATGTGTGAGTCTCTTGGAGATGGCCCTGATAGTGAGTCACGTGTCTTTACATGTATCTAATCTGAACACTTCTTACAGTGATCGGATAGCACTGGAGTAGAATTTACTCTCTCCTTAGTTAAGTACACTGTGAAGCTCTGGGGAGTTCTCCATAAACTGCAGCCTTCTCTCTGCTGCGTACTTTCCTTGACTATGTGCGGTTCCTTATAATGCAATAAGAGCTGCACAAGAGAGATAATGAAACACAAGCGTATCTGAAAGTACCTTTTTAGGGCCAAGTGTAGTTCAATGTCACTGAACTTAAGTTACTTATAAACTAGGAAAACATGCACATATATTTTTGCCTTTATTACACATAAAAAATAAAAAAAAAAAGAAGGTAGCATACTTAAAATCCTCTCCCTGCCCTTGCCCTTTTAGTTTTTGTCAGGGATTTTTGCATAATTCATGATGCTTGGTGGGTGCCGTGACTCAGTACCACACCTGAATACATATTTCTTTAGAATTTGCCCTAGATCAAATCTAGCCTCTTACCATTCAGTGTCGGTGCTGTGTTTCATCAACTGTGTTACAAACGCTGTTGTATTGTGCATTTAGGACAAAAAAAATACTTGCTGCTTACCATTGTTACTGCAGTTTTTGTTGTCTTTGTCAGATGCCTCTTCCTCAACCTGATAGCAAAAAAATCAATGCACAAGAAATTAATAATTCTGAACAAAGTCCAGATGACAACTTCTTAGGGGTCTTTTTGTATTTGTAAAGAAAAATGTTAGAAATAAGCTATGTTTAGAATATCAAACTTGGCATGCAGCTATGTGCTTCCCACAATGAAAGAGGAAAGGAGTGGTCCTTACCTGTTTCCTCCACTTCAGCTCACAAAAGACCCGCTCAAAGCACTCATGCATGTAGTTAAACTGGGGAAAAACAAAGAGAATTGCAAGTGAGCCTTTTAATACACCACAGTCAGCCTGCAAAGTCACAGTGACAAGGTTTTGCTTTTTACTACTGTTATTATTGCATGCGAAGGAAAGTGTGTTGACTATCAAACCAAGTATCACATGTTCTTTTAAAAAATCCCAACATGTGTCACTCTAAAACGGCTTATTCTAACAAAGTAGGACTGACCCCTTCCGGTCGGTTGGTCGATATTCTTATTGGTAAGACAATCGCTGGTGTAACTTAAAAAAAGTAGTGGCATCTAGTGGTGAAGTTGCAGATTGCATCGAACTAAACACCCGTCCCGCTCCATAGACCTGCTAATAAATCCCGCTACCCCCCTTTTTTTCCTCCAACCAATCGATTGGTTGGAGAGTAGGTAGAATTTCAGTCCAGCTAGATTTTCTTTTGACTACAGCCCTACAACAAAGTAAGTTATCAAATATACAAACACAATAAATACATGTGGTGACTTACATATGGAGTGAAGATCTTGACCCAGCGAGGTTTCTTCTCTCCTCTGGCGTATTCAAAACAGAAAGCCATCCCCTCCTCGTCAGTGTCCCAACGCTGCATCTCCGCCCACTCAAAAGCTATCACCTGGTTCTGTGGGAGAGAGTTTACAGTAGGTTTTCCATTTAGGAAAATACAGGATTGTACTTTATTATACACGTTAAAGCCCACATTTTTTATAAAATAATGTAAGAATCTCTATTTTCACATGCTGTGTTGCCCTAAAAAGTGATGGATTGGATCCCCTACTTATGCTGTATTTCTATATCAAACCAGCAAAAACAAACACTCGCCTCCAGCGTGCCGTCCTCGGTACAAGCGTGCAGCTTGAAGTGATGGATGCTGATAGCTGTGATGACATGTCCTTTCCTCCGGGAGTCACAGGAGCAGTGGGGGAAGGCCACCTCGTTGTAGCCCTCACATGTCCGCAACAGACTCAGGTACTAACAGAGCATTACAGAGCAAACACATCCGTCACTAATCCTATAATTAACCAGGCTGTGGCAATCTAAATAAGATGACGTTTACATCTCTCTCCTTAGTACAAGTACTTATAAGTAAGACTTTCTTCGGTTTGTAAGAATAATGCAGTAATACTCAGTTTGAGTCAGAATTTGGACCAAATTAATTTGGATACAAGATGCACAGCAACCTGTAACAATCTCTATTTCTATTCCACTACTTTGTGATATTGCTACATTCAGAGTCCTGTTCTTCTTTCATGCAGATAGACCTTTTCCGAGATACAAGTAAGGGTGTACGATTACCAAATATTTAGGTTTCTCAGTCTAGTTGATCCAGATGAAGCAAATGTTCTTATCTGCTTGAACATTCCTGATTTAAGATACTGCCTGACATTTGGAAATGTTGTGCTGGGTGACTGCATAGCTGTGAATGTAGTTCAACTCACACAGAAGCCTTCAGACTCTCACAGGCCACAGTTTGGTTAATGTTCAACAAACATCAATATTAACTGAATGGCTCTATCTCCGTTTAAACCACAGAAGTCCTTATTCTGAAGTAAAAGGGTTTCTGACTTCTCTGTCCATTTCTATTTGGTAACGTTTTGGTGATGGCTCTGGTCAGCAGGCAAAAAGTGTAGTCATCCCAATCCCCTCCCTGAACAAAGAGTGGTCTGTAGGACTGACCGTGGCCATCTTGCGCTGCTCTGCCAGTTTCTGCAGCTGGTAGGATTTGTCCTCTGTTTTTATGAATCCCTTCTTCACATCTTCCAATGCCTAGGACAGACGGGGGGGGTTAGGAGTGGATGGGTGGTAGAAACAACACCATGTGTTATGTAAGGTCACTGCACAAAAAATGATTATCCATTAAAAACATTTAGCAAAAAGATATTCTGCCTCAAGTAACCAAGTTCAATCAATGACAGCAGTGACTTATGTGTAGATCTCAAAGTGGCTATAATCAATATTTCTACATTAACAATGATCAAGCGACATTGTGAAAGGGGTCGTTCGTAGTGATTTATGCAGCTCCCTTAAGATCAGCTAAACAGGGCTTAACAAGTTTAAACTCATTGGCTGACTTTCAAGCAGAAATTGCTGTTATGGGTCACTGCTGAACCTCACATGCCTAAAATGCTTCAGGGGGTGACCGTTATTAGTCAGCGGACAGCTTGTAGACTGCTGCTGCTGCTATGGTTTTTATGTTTGTGCATTTCCATTAGAGGATTATTTCAGTTCACACTTTATACTTATACCAGATTATTATGGTTCTCTGGATCTCTGGTCCTGATCAAGGACCTAAGTGGTGGCATTTCAAAGCCTAGACTAGTTGTTTAACACTACAAGATACTATATAATCAGATTGTGTTTAATGTCTAGGAAAGCTGGATAAAATAACAAGTATGCATTGACTCTGAATGAGTGAACCTGTGTGTGAATGCAGATATATTCAAAAGCCACGGTAAAAAAATATTTTTAACTGTGGGAATAACACAGTAATGAACTAGACTGAACTGGATGATTTTAAAACCAGTTAAAGTGATTTAGAGTAAAAGAGTAGAGTAATACAGTTAATTTCCCCCATTATGCCAGAAATAATCCATATAAAATGTATTCAGAAACCTCCAACATGTTTGAACAGTTTCAACTCAGAGAGGAGTATATGAACTCTTGAGAAAAAAGCCCAGAAGAATACATTTTGAGCTAAGGGTTATTTAAGTATTGCTCTCACCTGGTGAAAGCAGTAGTGCAGCGCCAGCTGGTTGTCTCTTAGTAACTCCTCCTCCTGGAAGCTGAACAACCATTTGCGGAGCGCCAAGCATGTCCCCGGCACTGCTGATGTGTAGTTCTGCACATAAAGCTTGTGGGGAAACTCATTAGGAACCAGCTTCCGCACTGCAACAAATAATAGAAAGGAGAGGGAGGGGGATGAAAAGAGGGGGGTTGTCCGTTCAGTCACTAAAAAAATAATTAATTCTGGCCTGTACAAAATTACCTGCCCTTGCCGTCCAAAACTGTACATACCCCTAGGCCCAATGAATTAAAATGACCAGTGGAATGGTACAGGTCTTTATTTAGAAAACTCATGTGATAAGTCACCCAAGCAAGACTTTTAAATTACACAAGACAAAAAAATGCTCTGTGAATTTCCATACAATTTCAATACACATACGGTTCTTACCAAAAGAGTGGTTGATGACTTCAAAAAGGGCAAAGTAGCTCGCCATAATACTGTCCATTCCAACCTTCATCACTAATGCCTACAGAAAGGGCGACACACAGTCACTTATGTCAGAAAAACAATGTTTGAGACTTTTTATTGCACCATGAAAGCTGATCTTTTATAAAGTGTGTCTGTGTTATTTTTTCTTTCAGTATGAATGCATGTTCTACACCTAAGGAATATCATGTATTTACCAGTAGATTAGATTTGATTTAGCAATTCTCAGTGTCATAATTCTAGCTAAGAACTGAATGCAAAGCCAAATTCAGATGTCCAAAACAATGGGGCAATATACTGTACGGTATCAGTGTATGACAGCATCCTCCCAGCAGATGTCATGTGATCTTACCTGGTACACCTGATCTGTGGTGCTGTTCTTGCGTACTCTGACAGAGATGGTGGTCTTGTCTGGCAGGGCTATCCGCAGCTCTACATCTGTCACTCCATTGTAGTTCTGCACAGCGAAGCAACACATAATGAGAACAGCTGTAGAGCTGGCTTAACAAGGGTGTGTGCCTGCTTGTATGAGTGTGTTTGTTCTGAATTATTGGTAAATGCTTCATTTGCATCAGAACTATAAAGAAAAAAGCAAAGAAGACATAACTAAACCAGAACTACTATCAGTTTTAGTCCTGATCCTCCTATTTATGTTTAAGTGTTGGATTAATTCAGTACTATTGCATTTGTCTCTGATACTGTCATTCGTTCAAATCTAGAAAGGCAATGCAATTAACCGTTAAATTGTTTTGGCTCTCCCATTTAAACTCCATGCTGGCAGACATGATGGGCAGCCAGCTACTTTGAAGGAATTAAACTTGCCATGACTACTGATGCTTGTTTATGGCAAATAGCTTACATTTTTTTAACTAAAAGGAGGTTGATGGATATAATCACAACTTTATCACAAGTTCACACAGAAATAGCTGAAGCGAAATCTATTACAGTCCATATCAGAACAATAGTAAATAAGATGCATACCTCATCTGATTCAGAGAGAAACTCCTGCATGATGTCACTCTCCCCGACCACCCGCACAGAGCAAACTAGAGACAAATACAGAAGCAGATGGAGAGAAAGAGGGGGAGGTCAAAGTAAATCAAATAAACATGCTTTGTTCAGATTTATAGTATTTCAATACAGTATATGGTGGAAAATGTATCAAAGCCAGAACAATTTTATATCCTAACTACATCATTTCTACATATACTCATTCAGTTATTCCTTCCGTTCCTTTGTATGACTATACAATGACTATTGTGACTCTGATGAGTCCAAATAGCTCATTGTACTTATACTTCAACCATGGAAATTCAAACTGTAATTCTTCTTAAACGACATGCAAGAGAAAATCTTTGAAAATCAGCAAACAATTGGGTTTATGCGCCAGTGACCTTCCATATCAGCCTACCTCGCTCGAGATATTCCTCCAGGCCTCTACGGCGAGCATCCAGCTGCTGTTCAGACAGGGAGAAGGGCCATTTACCGGGAAGCTTTGGGAAGTTGAAGTTAGAAAACTCCCTCTTGAGGTTCTGGTGCAGGATGGCAAATTCCCGGTAGCGCTTTGAGCACAGCTGTCTACCTGACATGTACACGTTGTACACCTACGGTCATTGAGACAAAGACAGGACAAGTGTTTTTCAATAGCATTTTTAATAATCTAAATTTGAGGGGCAGCCGCAAGAGGTTGTAAACGTTTTGCGTCAGTTTGGTACTCACCACAAACCTCTCAGAGTGCTGCTCCACATGTTTGTATGTGGGAATAGAAATGGGCACTGCCTGCTTGTCGCTGTAGTCATAGTTAAGTTGGACTTCATCTCCTCCTTCCAATCCATCGGCCTCCTGAGCAGGAACCGACAGCACAGCCAGAACCAGCTCCTTCTCCCCTGCACGGATGAGGTCCACCACCTGCTTGTGGGTGGCACCTTCCACGCTCACCCCATTACTGGAGGGAAAGCAAGAGCAAGCGAAAGGTGGCGGGAGAAGGAAGGGAGAGACAGAAGGAAAGTTGACAATAAGTTTTAAAAACCCTTTTTTCCCCACAGTTTCGACATGGTAGACGATTCAACTCTCTACACAAAACAGATCAAGCATTCAAACACTGACCAGAGCAGGGCTTGACTGGACCTTTACCATGCTGCTCTGGCGTGAAATTAGTGTGGCGTGTAAAATGACACATCTTCAAAAAAAAATAAAAATGCATCTGTGGTGTAAAATAATAATTAGGGGTGCACTGATCTAACCATTTCTCTCCCGATACCAATTCTAGTACCTCAACTCAGAGCATATATTATTTATATAGATATAGATATTAAATATTGAGACAATACTGGTGCTCTTTCACCCTCATTTGAAATCCAGCAGGTAACAATTTGTATGTTAAATGACATTCAAAGTATGTTATGTGACACTAAAGACTCATTTGCTGGCCCACTTTGACTGAATGAATGCAACTAATAGTGTAAACGCTGAATTTCTAAAAAATAGTCATGTCACAATAACCGATCCACACAATAAGGTCCGTATTGCATTTATAAATATATTAATAATAAATGATACGGTGCAGATCTGCAATGAAAGTGTAATTCTGTTAGTGCTGCAAATATGCATCCTGCTCGTTTTACTAGTCACGGTGTGTGGTAATGTCGACGCATTTTGTCTTCCATTGATAAACACAATGTTGGGAGTGCTGAGTAACCAGGTCAGGTCTGATGTCTCTCTTTCCTTTGGTGCTGTGAGACACCTCCCTTCTTGGCTTTGCTGAGGCCAGATGGCCCAGCATCAGGTGTCTCTGCTAATCGTCCTAAGAGAAACAGCGGGGCAGACACAGGAGAGGACGGAGCATGCAAGAGTCCAATCATTGGTCTGTCCACCATATGCCATGCCTCGCTTATTGCTTATAAATGTTTATCTGTATAGCATCGTGGATCAAAGTGGAAATAGGTCTAACAGATAAAGAGAGCGTGGTTAAAAATAGTCAACAATGGAAGGAATGGGAATAGAAATTGACATGACGGCATTCCTCAAAGTTGTTCAACTAGACAGCAAAGGAGTAGGAGGCGACCAAAAAGATAAAGATAAAGATAAAAGGAGAAGTTTTGGTCTCAACACTAATCTGATCCCATCATCCTCTTATTAGATAAAACAGCAGCAAAGCAATGTCTGCCAGAAGGTGACACAATAGCTGATCAGCAACAAAGGGGGTTGGATGAATGTGAATTATGCGAAGTGAATGTGAAGTTAATATGTTTGAATTAAATATTTAGTCTATAAAAGAATGGAACAGTGACAAATTCCTGTAAAAATGTAAAATGGCCTAAAGTGAAAAACAAATGAACATGAACTTGAGCAAAGTAAGCAAGTCACATTATTTCATAAGATATTGGGTATTTTCTCTGAATAAAAGATTTAACTATAAGATAAACCTTTATTTTTTAAATGATCAAAACTTGATGAGAATATTATCTGCTTTATAAAGGTGACTATGAAAAATCTGATTCTACACAAACTATACACAGGCAGTGTAACGTTTACTTAGTTAAGTCAGGAAAAGTTAGCTGGTTATCACCACTGGTGGAGCATTGTTACCCTTAATTGTTCATAAAACTAGTACGATGCTGACATTTGATCATAACTAACCGGATGATTGTTCCAAGTTTCTCTGAAATGATCAAGCTGGTTAATAAGTCACATGACAAGTACTGGTATAGTCACATGACCAGGGAGAGATTTAGCAGTAAACATGAAGAAAACAAAGGTTGAGTGAAACTTTTTTTTGATGCCTCAGCATGTAGATGTAGATTAGTGTTCCTTGTTTTCTGTTCCTCTTCTCCCTTTGTCGAAGTATAACCTATGACCCAGTCACAGTAATACATGACCATGTTCAAATCCTGATGTTAAAGCTTATAGGCCACGCACACACATGGACTTCTAAGATTCACATACCTGTCATAATTGAACATAATTATTTACTATTATCATTTTGTTCATTTTACACATTCCAGCATTTACCTATTATTAGGGCCAAGGCTTACAACCATGGGGGGGAAATCATTGATAGTTCAGTTTAATCATGGAGACTGACTTCTTCCATTTGACTGCAAATATGAACTGAAGAGCTCTGTGGGAACATAATTTATCTTTAGTATTGTAAAGCAATTATAGGTCTCACTTATAAATATCTGTTGAAAGTTAAAGGCTAGAAGAGACGTTTAACAATTAGGTTATTCTCATGAAAATCTCCTTTAGGGAAAGACTGACAGTTCATTAGCATTTTCAAGTCATGTACATTAACGCCAATCACGTGCACTTGTTGAAATAAAGGGTAAAAACAAAAGACTAAAACTGTCCCCTGTAAAAATCATGCCAGTTGTGAAGGATAGTCTTACAAAATGTTTATCTTTAAGACAAGATGCGTGGACACTGAACATTTGATATTGAATTTTGCGTGACAACACTGCCATCCACTGTCTCCGGACAGGGTCAAAACACACATCCACATTATTATGGATATGACAATACAACGTCAACAAGATTGACATTTCATTTCCGTCATTTTAACCACGCTGAAGACAGTCACTGCGCAAAGTGAGCTAACAACAATACGTTAGCTACCTGGCTCGCTAGCTAGCTACAGCTAATCAACATGCACAGCCTGTTGTCCAACTTATGTAAGACGGTTAGCTTTCTGGATAACTCTCCAGCGTTAGCTTTAGCAACAACACTAAGTGTTTCGATACGTACGTTAACCCACAACCTGGACAAATAACTAGTTAGCCTGCTAAACGGTTTACATTACTTGTGCAGTAATAACAGACAGGTGACGTAGCGTTATACCTTGATGATAGCTCATATTAAGGCATGCTTTGGATCAACACGGGTTAAACTAGGTAGCTAGCCTCACTTGCTAACTACCTGGCCATGTTGAACAGATAGAAGCTGACTTACACTTCCAGGATCCTGTCACCCTTTGCTATCCCAGCTCGGTCTGCCGCTCCTCCGGGTAAAACAGCGCTGACATGCTGAAGAGGAGCGTACAGCTCTCCGTTGATGCTCCGGAGCTGCCCTCCTTCGCTAACTTGACCGCGAACGTTGAACCCGTAGCCGGACTCCGACTTGACTATCCTCACCATCCGCGGACCTGACGTAACCATAATGCTGGCTATGTTCTGGCCCGCAGTGCCCGCAGACGAACCGACAACCGGACCGTTACGGGATGCCGAAAGGGGAGCAGAGCGAGTTTCATCGTCTTCTACATCCGCCATCTTATCCTAGCCCCCCTTTCGATCGGTGTCTTATCGTAAATTCAAAACAACACTCGAGCTCTGTCCCTCATTAAACGTTAGCACCACAGACTTGATAACCCGCCCCTCAGTAGCGTCACGAGACACGGCCTCACAACGTGACTGGCCGGAGGCGTCACCCGAAGTCTGGTCTGTTGATCTTTTCAATGCAAAGTCATCCAATTGACAATAAATACAAAAAATAAAAAACATAGGAAGACACGATTTATTGATTTCTTTGTTATATTGTAAGAAGATTTTTTTTGAATTTTTTTATAAGTAACCTTTCATTTTTTTATTGAACTCTCTCAGGGAAACTATAGATAATATATGTAATCCACCTATGGCTCTTTTCAACTACTTGAAGATGTTGTTTTAATATAAAAATATATTTTAAAAAATAAGTAATAGTACCAATGCTACCATTGAAAATACTTGATTTGTAGCTCGTATTAATTTTGCTAGAAAACTAGAAAACAAAAAATGTACTGATGTACTACAAATAAAAGTATTAATTTGTTCATCATGTTAAAGCATTCTTGCATCAACCCATGTGATAATCCATATACATCCTATTCATCCATCCATCCCCTCGTTACGTCCTCTCATCAAGGCAGCCCCTTCTGACATGCAGAGGCTGCGTAAACAGGTCAGGTTGCCAGTCCCTCACAGGGATAACACATACAGACAACTGCATTCACAGTCACACCTATAAAGGCAATTTAGAATTTACAGTTCATCTGACCTGCATGTCTTTTGGCTGTGCGCAGTGGAACTGGGGCACTCACATGAGAGTCACACACAGGAAAACATGCAGACCTCCATGTAGAAAAGCCCCATGCCTGCCAGGTCGGATTTGAACCCAGGACGTGAGGTGAAAGCATCACATTTGTACTGGCCCGACACATCATATTTGATTTATTTGTATTACTTATTGCCAGCTCTGTGTGTTTAACC
The DNA here is from genome assembly GCF_023349555.1 of Cebidichthys violaceus. Lineage (NCBI taxonomy): Eukaryota > Metazoa > Chordata > Actinopteri > Perciformes > Stichaeidae > Cebidichthys > Cebidichthys violaceus. The sequence goes on along the minus strand of NW_027176329.1, from coordinate 10,471,832 downwards.
TCAAAACAAAGCAAACTATTCAGGTAAAGTTACAATAGTATATTAAAACCATAAAGCAAGACTGTGTTACTTGAACTAAAATGGGTTAGGTATGATTAAAGTCAGCTTGTACAACAACACCTAAAGTTTACCAATTCATAATTATTAATAAATAACCATTATCCACCATAAGATACTGCAATATACCAGACCAAATAAGGCCGTAACAGAAAACTGTATAGAATTGTGTTATTGCTTATGACTTTACACTTCTAGCTCTAAATACGATAAGCAACATCAATGATGCCCTTTCTTTTTTAACCTGCGGTTATATTGCTCCTTTCCTGAAGTTAATCCAGCTGTAAGATTTTAAGGCATGAAAGCTATAGTGTCAACATAACTTCACCACTCAAGTGTTTTTGGCAAGGATCATAAGCTCCCTTGGACGATGGCACTGACGTGTCTGTGCAACTCTCTAATATTGTTACAACTATTGTTCCCCTCACCACACAGTCACAGACAAAGTGTTTCAAAGTAAGAAGTTTATTTCATTGTGCATTACAATATAATGTTTTGTGCCTTCATGGTAATTTAGTTAATTGGAGTTAATATTTACTCCTTATCACAACAGCTGTCATGGGATCTCTTTCACAGGAAGGCAGCTCTCTATGCTGGCCCCAAGGTGATGCTTGGATCCTTATTTTTTGCAGAAGTGGTGGTGGCACATCACGGTGATGCAGCTGACCAAGTTGGTAAACTCATTGAAGTCCACACTGTTGTCCTGGTTACTGTCCAGGCCCTTGAAGATGCTGTCCAGAGCCTTCTTGTCAGTGGCTTTCTGCAGGTGAGAAATGCATGGAAAATTGTCACTGGGCATGTGCACGACCGGAGAGTTCTACAGGCTGTGATGATGTACACATTCTACCAAGAGCATTTACCAATCTCCATACAATGCATCACCACACAATGCACCACCATTTACAGTAGAGAGACCAGAGGTCACTTACCCCCAGCATATCCCCAAATTCATTATGAAGCAGCTCTTTCAGCTCTCCCTTAGTCAGGGTGTCCTTATCCCCCTCCTTACTGGCGTATTTCTCGAAGGAGGCAATGAGGAGGCCCATAGCCTTCTGGACGTCAGACATGATTTCTGGTTTAAAGGGACAGAAAGAATAAAGAGTTAATTTTGACACATGGAATCTTTCCTCATGTCCCTACATTGGTACGGTTGCACGGGTTCAGGTCAGATTGGTCTAGTTAGTATTTTCCTTAAATATCTCCAGGTTACTCATTGAAGAAGTTGCTTAAGCATGATGCTCTCATTTGATGCTGCTGCGACTCCATCTAGAGGCAGAGTCTAGGTCTGGTAACTTTTACTGACGCACCCCATAACGAATCATGTGGCATTGTGGGCAAAAATGGAATGTTAACAAAGGACAGCATTTATATCCACAACATGTGGGAATGGTTTGGAGGGGAAGAAAAGAGAAAACATCTGAGTTCATGAAGTCTGCTTCACTATTGCGCCAGTGTTGGCCAATTGTTTGTTTGCTTTTTACTCCTACTACAGTTTAAGTGACTAATTTATTAATATACTATAGTTTTTTAGACAATATATACATATATATATATATATATATATATATACATATATATATATATATATATATATAAAGGAATGCAAAATAATGTATTGATTAAGATGTTTTTAGCAGCAGGCAGTGGCTGACATCATTGATTTTGTCTCTGCCAGTGTTTTTCACTGAGCTTTCCATGGAGCTGGATAAAAATAAACCCTAGATTTCCACCGGGGCCCAGCCACTCTTCTTTCCCCCTGTCAACGGCCTGTAACGCACACTCTCTGTGCACACTCTCACAAAGGACATTATTATGGCAGCAGCTTCATTTCTGCAGGTAACTCAGTCAAACGTAAAGAAGCAGGCCAAGACTTGATTTTTTCTCCACTGACTCCATGAACCCAAGAGAGTTGGTTCTGGTTGCATTCTGACTCACGTGGTGCTGCTCCCTCTCTGGGGTGTGGCAAGATGAGAAGACTGTGGCAGCAGAGGGTTTGCGAACAGAGTGGAATTGTGCAAGCAAAATGATTATCATATTTCTGTTTGTTTTTAATTTAAAGCTTGATGCTAACCTCTGAATGAACAATGCATCAGTGAAAGGACATTCCAGGCTAAAGTTTGCCAAATAACTGGCATCAGAGTTAAATGAGCAGCGTTTGTTGCCACATTTGTTCTACAAGAAATGAAGGAAAAACCAAAACCCCGGAAAGCACACTGAGCTCGTAACTCGGTAACTTTGAAGTTGCATTTAACACAAATAAAACTGACATTAAATGTGTTGAGTTCAAAAGAATATCCTCTTGGAAAAAGTTTTGGTGCATTTCTTTAAGTCAGCAAATTAAATCAAACAACAAACAAAGTAATATTGTTTAGATTTTCTACTCACCAAAGCTGATTTGTAGAGATTTAAGGAGACTGGAGAGTAAAAGTCAGAGGAGCTGTGGTGATGGAAAATTATGCAAAGGATGCTTTATAGACCACCACACCCTTCCTCCCTCCCTCCCTTCCACCCTTCCTCCCTCCCTCCCTCCCTCCCTCTCTGTTCATCTCCAACCAGTCCCACGTCGCCCCTCGTGGCCTGTTGGCATTTTGTCATTTCCCAAGTTATTCTTTAAGAAACAGTGGATTTATTATTGTTGCTAAGAAAATCACCGTCAAACAGCTAATGATTATGCATGCTGGTTGTTAGGGAGTCTGCTTTGAGCTGTTCCACACTTGAGGTGTACAACAGGTAGTCAGATAATGCATGTTTGCATTCAGATGGGATTTTCAAAATGCTTATTGTTAGTATCAAAAACAATCTCTCTAATGTTATAAACACAATATTGCATTTGAACGTGTGATTATTGTTATTAAGACTGTAGAAAGCACGAGATAGGTAGAGGAAGTGTAGCAGTGTAATGCATCGTCTTTTTCAAAGCAAAAACAGGATGTTTTGTACAACCTCCTTGTTACAGCTACAGTATAATTGAAGCCAATTTAGTCATGTGACAGAATTATAAAGAGCTTTTTCCACTTTTTGATGCAATGTATTAAAGTAGTTTGGTTTACTCATAGATTGCTTGTTTTTTTTTTCAGATGAAAACTACTCTTAACTGAATATGAACTGCTATTATTAATTGTTTAATAAATGAATTTTGGGGAAACGTCCAAAAACGGATTGCATTTGCATTTCTCTTGTTCATTGAAGATGTTTTGTAAACTGATGAATGGATGGATGCAGCAGTTACTATGTGAACTGAATCACCACTTGTATTGATGTGGTCACATACAGCTGCTCTATTTAGAGGGTCACGTTTGTTAATCCTTTAAAAGAAAATACGCAACTCTGGAGTCAAGAGACAAATACTGGAGAAGTTTTAGGGTGTTTTTTTTTCTCCCCCAAAGAACTAACTTGAATCATTACATATTTTTATATATTATTATATTATTATATATTCTTTGCACATGCATTTTCAATCATAATTCTACTTCCCCCTCTTTGTTTGAGTTTACATTGTGAGTTTTGATTGTTTTTTCTGACTTTTCAAAAGATGAAGACCAAATGGGACGAGACTTTTGCTGCAATGCCCTTCTTGAACATCTTGAAAAACAGAAACCAAAGCAATGAACAGTTATGCACATTTAAAATTAAATGTGTATCAAAGAATACTTTAATTGTGTATTTTACTAACTAATTTATCTTTGTTTTTGTGTATATAATTGACATTTTTTTCTATTTTCATTTAATTGTTGGAGATGCACATGATTCCAAAATGAAAACATTTGGGCACAGTGACTCATTGTTATGGTCCTGAGTGGGCCCTCTCTTCATTGCAATTTTGTGGTGGAGAATGTGACTCACATTCATGTCCCCGAAGCTCATGAGTCATGCTGCAGAGACCAGAAATCAGAGACATAAGAATTAGCACAGTGGCAACTCGGTGCGATGTGTGTGTGGTCAGTCGCATGACTTTGAGTTAGAGATATCAAAGGCCTTTTCCTGTCTCTCCTCTTTGGTCAGAGTGCAATTGTTTTTGTCTCTAATTAACAACTTCAATCAAAGTTCTGATGATAGGTTGGAAGTCAAGTCATCAACATTCATGTAGTCTGCAACTGAATTCAAGATTTCTACATTGCACTGTGCTTTTTCACTGTGTGGAAACTTTTAGTCAAACTTTTTTCCTGTCTTCTTCCCTCCCATCTTACTCACTCAGACTGACCAAAGAGGGAGGGAGTATCCGTGGCAACCACATTTTCTAATATATACAGCTGTGATTCATATGAAACTATTTGCAGTTATCAAATTTTCACGTGGCCAATATTATGATTACAGTTAGTCTTATGCCATCTAGTGGTCAAGCAGAAGTACACTGAATAGAAAGCGTATTTTCAGAGGGTTCACTTGCAGCCATGAGTCTTTTCTTGATTCATACTACCACCGACAGCACTTTTCAACATCCACCCAGGATTTGAGAAATACTGCAATCATGTTGAGGCTCCACAATACTCCCCGCACCACCCGCAGGAGACTTTGACCAGACATTCTTTTTAATAGACAACATTTTAAGGGTTTATTAGAGACACAAGGAGAAAAAGTTAGGGAATGGCAAGAAACAAATTGTTGGCTCACATACTTTTGACATTTTTATATCATCTGCTGCAACCAGATCACAATAGTTTGATGTAATTTTCCATGGCAGCAGCTACAAACCGGATGTTGGAAGGGTTTGTTAGGTTCAGAATGTTGCTGTTATTGTTTAACAAATTGAATTGTCCACAGAGAGGGGCTGTTCTTCCTGTGTGTGTGTGTCCAAGGAAGGTGCAGCATTCTTTTACGAATGTTTGCTTATCTCTGAAGTCAAACCAATACACACCTTCACTGTGTGTCAGTTGAGAAATGTTAAAACTGTGAGAGTAAGCATGGGCTCATCCCACTTGTGACAAAGGTAATAAGTAAGTCCACTGAGTGAGCAAATAGGGGCCTCTTCATTGACCTCACAGATCTTGAGTCTCTTGCTTCATGCTTGAAGAGAGTTATTCATCCATACAAATAATGATTGCATTGTTTAAGGCTGCATGATGAACGTACAGCATGTATCGTATGTACCGTACGTCGATGAATTTAGTGCAGCTCTTGCTTAACTACACAAAAGGGAAAACAGTCAACCAAGTGGGAAATCCCGGCTGTAGCTTCAGCTGTGGGTCACATGGGCGTGGTGCCTGTGAAAACTGAGGGGGGAGAATACAGACACACACACACTTGCATTTCGTAACCTAGCAACTTGAGTGTTTCCCCTGTAACCATGCACTCTGGTAGGCCACAGAGCAAGGCTCTGCCGGTGTGTGTGAAGGGCTCAGGAGACCATTTCCTGGGGCATCACTGAGATTGGCAGACCCTGACCTCAACGTTTGCACCCATAATTACAGGAGTCATATCTTAATCATTTATGACTAAAACATTTGATTGGAGGAGCTTGTCAGTGCCAGAACAAAGCCTGAGAAGAAGTGTCGCCTGAGAGACTTTATTTTAGAGAGAAAAAAAAGTCACTCTTCAGTTTAGGAAGAGTCAGAAGGAGGGGGTTATCCTGGTCATCTCTCTTGTGTTATCCACGTTTCACCAGACATGAAACTAAATGAAAAGAATTTGGTGGAAACAGTGGTGTACTGACGCGCTGTACCATGTGACTCCACATTTCCACACCGTGCCCAAGAACGTCCGGCTCAATCAAATCTAATCGACAAGAATGCAACAAACTTTAATCAGTTACAAAGCACCCGATCACATTGTTTATCTGCTCATGAATCATGATTCAGAGAGCTGCAACAGTCAGCTTCACAGAGAGGCGCGTTCACGACCTGAACATTCTGCAGATTCCTCAGAGCAGCGATAAGCAGGACTTTATGGAGCAGTGAGGGAGTTCGTCTGTACTTTCACACTTAGGGAAGCATACATTACAGGTAGGAATTACATCATCACACCTAGTGTTTATGGTGCAGTTGCCAAGGGAGTCAGTCCACTTGTGATCTCTGGAATGAGATTCTACAGGGCGTGAATTCAGCACAATGCTACGCATGAGGAAGAGCAATAATGAAGGGTTTGTGTCCATTTTTTATATTTATACAAGTAAAAAACACTAGAAACTAAAAGAGACGGTTGTGCTTTTATGTTTAAATGAAAGAGAAAAACATGTACCTAAACATACAGTAACTTGCATATATACATACAATAACCACCAGACACAACAGGTTTGAAATTCTTCAGTGTATTTAATGAACAAAATTATCTTTACAAAACTTGAAACGCTTTTTGGTTTCTTTCTTTTCTCCAGCTGTTATCGTTTACTTCTTCGTGTTCATTTCCTTCTGATAGCACTGCTCACAGGCAATGGAAAGTCCAACAACCAGGGAAACAAACTCCTCAAAGTCAACCAGGCCATCACAGTTGCTGTCCAGGTCCTTCATGATTTTGTCCACAGCAGCAGGGTCCTTCTGAGACTGGGTTAAAAAAGGGGTCGTGAGGTGAGCTTCAACAAGAAAACTCTGGGTTATACCGTATTATGAGATGAATTATTTAACAATCAACATGTCTAAGTCGTGGACACTGTGATTATGCACTTAACACGTTGGTCCCGTCTCACCTTGAGGAAGTTAGACAGCTCGTTCTCCATCAACTGTCTGAGCTGTCCCCGGCTGAGTCCGTATTTCTTGCATTCCTTACCGGCGTAGCGGTGGAACACCCTGATGAGTGACTCCATGGCTGTCTCCAGTTCTGAAGGCATAGCTGCTGAGGTGTGTTTGGACTGAAAAAAAAAGTTCAAACAGAGAAGAAATTGTTGATTATGATCGGTGATAGCACAGAGTTTAGCGGACAATTCTGGATCAACTTTCATGAAGAAAATGGAAAAGAAGTTTGTTTTGTGATACTTGATGATACTGGTAAGCTTATCTAAGGATATGAAAGGGCACGGGGGGTTCAAGAGTCAGGGAGCTGATCCCCTCAGTGTAAACAGTCTGCTTTCTTTACAAGAAACAAAAGCTGGATTTACAATCGGCCCCCTCCTGTAGTGAGACTGAGCTTCATCAGAGGATCTTGCAGAGAAAATGATTTGACTGTAAAGTCACAGTAAAATACTGGCTACTAGTTGCATCACCCATGGGTGAACTGAAGGTCAAATTCTGTTGTGCAAAAGTGGACATTGCATGGAGGACGTCATGTAGCTCAATGATGGTGTAGCGACACCTTACTCTTCACTCCAACGCCCTTCCACACAACGTGTAATACTCACAAGGAGTGTGAGCTCTGTTATTACGTTAGAATAACAAAAAAAAAGAAATCACAAAACTCAAAAGAGTCTGTTCTGTCTCCAACTGTTGCTGTATGATTACAACAGTACAAAAGGAGAAGTGGGAGGGAAAACAGGGGCTGAGTGTTATTTGAGTAAGAGGGAATGGAAAACTTTAGCTGAATGAGGGGAAAAATGTGCGGATACACAAAATGGTGGTTGTGCAGCAAATGAGAGGAGACACTATAGCCACAGAGTACATGCCCACAGTCCAACCACACCCTCTGTAGAGTATACAGGCTATATGGACCGACTGTGTTGACAATATGAGAAAAAGAGGATGCAGTGGAGTAAAATGTGATAAACTGGAGAGAAATAGGAGCTGATTTTCAGTGAGTGCTTACTGTATCAGCTAAATGTATAAATCTTCTATAATTATAAAAAAAAGTGTGAGCTCAAAAGTACAAAAAAAAGGACACAAATTGCGAAATTGTTCAATAGATAGAAATAAAGAATACTAGCCTACGTAAAAGCACAAACAGTTCAATAATGACGTAAGATAAGACATGCTTCCCTTAAGCCAAACTTTGATTGGCAGATTTTTAAAAAAAGTAATTAATCTAATACTCATTGATCTTCACCACCCAGCTGCGTGTAGATGCAAGAGTTACAGGATTTATGAAAACGCTCCCGGAGCCAGTTAGACAGGACCGTTACATACTGATTTAGTTCTTACCGTGCAGGGCGGTACGTCGTCGGCAGAGGAGAGGTGGGAATGTGTAGAGGTCGGGAAAAAGTGCAGCAGAGATTTTATAGTGAGACGCCGCCCTGACTGCTGAGCAGTGAGTCAACCTGTGGTGTGGACAGTGGACCCTGTCGACTGGAAGCGAGGCTGTGCAGACGGTGGTGGGCGGTAACGCCATATAGTAATAAACTTCATAGGTTTGGGAGATGTTGGAATAACTTACAACGAAAGGAATCAGTGACGTGCGGTGAGGTTCGTGGCTGGTGAAGTACTGACACTACATAAGTCAGATTTACAAATATATGAACCCAATAGAGAAGCTAAAATCACCATTCAATTGGCAGCTTGCACATTGACTACCGGTTGTTTTTCATATTTCATATCAGCATTCTTTACACACACATAGGTAAGGTACATATTTGATTCCACCGGGAGCGTTTCAGAAGTGGAGCGCTCGCGGGCGCCACCCGCGAAAATCGTGAGATTCTGCGATAATCTGCGTAACAACCACGGATGTATAAAGAGAACAACAAACACATAAAAGGTTACTTTACCTGTCCGACGTTGAATTGCTGTTGATTTGGTCATATTTCTTGTTTTTTGAGACATTTTAAGCTTGGATATATAATCTTACATTTTTGCGGTCAAAGCAAAATATAAGAAGAAGAAGAGAAGTGTAGAAGAAGAGCAACGACAGTACAAGCATGAACCCGACCCGTGGGCTCTCGCACGCCCCCTTCAGTGAGGCAGAGGTAGTGTTTGCCTCCCCTCTGTGCTTTTTCACTGTGGTTTAATGTCAGATCAGCAACACTAAATATCTTCTACACATACGTGAAATACATTACCTATTCTATGTAAAGAAAGGACATATAATAAAAGTGTCTACAAATAGTACAGTGGTGATAAACAATGAGAAAGCAAAAGGCACGCGCTCAACCCAGTTAGTGAGGGATTCACAGTCTGACGTCTCACGTGTCTCCTCTCTGTTTGAACAGGACATGCGCTAATTCAGCGATTTTGATTAAAAAAATGCTTGAAATGATTTGAATCATACATAAATTACATTTATAGCACAGATCAGTAGAGACATATTACTATTTATTTTATTTTAGCATTATTTGTTTTTTACTTGTCATGATGGCAGGTGAGGCAGAGCCTGACCGCACGTCCCTGGCACTGAATATAGAAACTCGTCTGAAGCTATAATGTATAGGATGTAGAGGAGAAAAATGCCATTACAACATGATTATTAATCGATTCATCATCTTTCACATGAAACGTGTTCTTGTCCTAGAAGTAATTTTTCGCCCCCTTTGACACTGGTATGCTGCAACACAAGACCAATACTTTCAGCTATCTGTTCAGTCGACTAATGAATTGCATGATTGCAGAAAATAGCAAAGAGTCAAAAAGAGACCCTGGGCTCAACAACACATGATGGAGTTAATGAATGGGGCTCGATGTAATCAGCAGCTTTGTTTTAACCACACAGTCTCTCATTGACTGACAACACATGCAACAATTTACACAGTGTGCTAAAGTCAATAATAGTTTACCGTGTCTTATAGGGACTACTTTAACACTGCTGCATCTCATAGAGTTTTCGAATGTAGACTATTGTTAAACCAAACAAACAGACAGATTACATTTCAGCATAGTTTTTTGTTTTTTGCAAAATATTTACAGCACATACATATGATAGACTGTGCGTTTTTGTACTGTACGTTCTGTTTTGGTTCACTATTATTATTATTATTATTATTATTATTATTATTATTATTATTGCATGCTCCTCTTTATTTGATCCATAAAGCCAGTGTTGAAAAGTAATTAAGTACATTTACTTGTATTTCATTTTGAGGTACTTTTTCTTTACTTGAGTATTTCCATTTTCTGTTACTTTTTACTATACTCTTGACTCCATTTAATGTATTTGATATTTTGTGTTACTATAGTTACTTTCTACATTCAGCTTGATGCTGCAAAATGTAATCAACAAATACATATTGATATTATCATATTATACTTCCAGAGGTAAATTCACAAGCTACTGCAATGTTAAAGAGATACACATTAATGCATCAACAATCATAATCCAATAATACAATTATAGTATATTTTAAAGCTAATACGTTGCACTTTTAATAAAGTTGCAAATGTAAATGCATGGCTCTTACTTCTAACAGTATTAGTATCTCTGCTGTCACACCTGTATGTCAAGTTGGGTTTTTGTCCTGTCTCCACGTTTGTTTTGTGACTTCCTGTTTTATTTTGGAAATTAACTCTCCTCTCGTTTCAGGTTCCTTGCCCTTCCTCATGTGTCACCAGTCTGATTGTCTTCCCTGATTCCTGATTGTCTCCACCTGCTCCCCCACTTCCCTCATGTGTACTTATAGTCTGCGTCTCCCCTTGTCCTGTGCCAGTGTGTCATGTCCTTTTGCCTTGCACACCCGCCTCATGATATCAGCAAATCCAAGCCTGAGTATTGTCTATCCCGTTCTTGTTCCTCGTTTCTTGTTTGTAGTTTCTTCTGTAAGAGCGACCTTGTTTTGCCTTTTGCCATTTTGATCATCCAGCTCTTTGAGTAGAATCAGAGCTTTTTTATTTGTAGCATTTTGCCTTCCTTGCGAAGTGATTTTTGGTTTGGCTTTTGCCGTTTTTACTTCGCTGCCCTTTGAGTTAAATCGGAGTTTTTTAGTTCTGCTTTTTGAGTTTGTTTTCCTGCCTCGCCAAAAGAGGCTTTGTTTCCAGGGATTTTCCTGAGTTTTTTGTTGTAAATAAAGGATCGTCAGTGAACCTTAACATCTGCGTCCGAGTCCTCATCCAGAGTTCCCTCCGTGACATCTGCACTGCGGTCTGTTTATTAAATGAGTAATATTCTCCTCTCATGCTCATGGACTGACTGAGCGGTGATTTGAAAAATGTAAAATGTAACTGTAAGATGTGTACCTTAGCAGTGGTGAAAGAAGTATCCATAAGCTTAACGTAGGTATACTGCAATATATAATAAATACTTAATTACAAGTAAAAGTATTCAAGATCTTCAAAAGTAACCTATTATCAGTAAGATATACTTCCCAAGTAAAAGTAGGCTACTTATTATCAATAATAGGCCCTGTCAGTATTACGTTTTATATAGTTTAATCTTGGATTAGTGATGCATTAATGTACAATCTTTGTTTTTAATGTCTCTAATTAGAACAATTTCATCAATGACTCAACTTATATTTTTGTAAAAAAATGTAGGAAAATCTTAATCTGAAAAGTAAATAACTGTCAGATAACGAGCAGTGGTAAAAGTTTACATTTCTACTGCAATTGATTGAGGCGATGCCTGAATAGAGCTCTATGGCACCACCTTGTGGATATAATTAGTAATACGCTTGAGGACCAGCATACTGTTTAGTTTCTACAACATCATGGTTAATAGATGTGTTTCTGTGTTTATATGACAAATAATGTATTTGTTCCCATGTTGAAAACACAAATACCCAGAGCTGCTGCTGTTTTCTTTGCAATGCAAACTCAAGTGGTGGAATGTATATGCAAGTACATTTACTCAAATCTAAGAACAATTTGGAGGTACTTGTATTTCATCTGAGTATTTCGATTCTATTTTTTTAACATATTTATCTGACAGCTATACCGACACTTTATAGATATAAAATTGACATGTGATGAGTTTATATGACACGATGCATTGTTAAAGATTGAACAACCCAGCAGTATATAAAGCAGTTAGAATGAGCCCAGCTTCAACCAGCTACAACATCAAAATGTTGTTTACACTGTAAATGACCATGATGAATGATGGGTACTTTTACTTTTGATACTTTGAGTTCATTTTCTCACAATATGTCTGAGCGTTTACTTAAGTATCCTTTTGAAAGCAAGACTTCTACTTGTAAAACATTGTTGATATTTTTATGGTTTTGCTACTTTTACTTAAATGAAGTCTCATTACTTCTTCCACCAATGGTAAACTCTGACTGCTGTCAGGAGTCTTGTGATGGATTAAGCCATACTCCACATCCAAAAAGTGTTTTAGGGCAACAACCCTTCATGCTCCTTAGCTGTGTTTGGTCATCTATTCTGTTTGTGTCACGGTCAATGAAATCCAACTTAACTGCACGAACAGCAACTTAATTGCACTAGCAAACTAGAACACAAATGTTTCTTTGTATCCTCTGGTGTCCATTCGGCTAAAACAGCAGACTGACCCAGAAGTTTCCACTCACACAGAGCTTTCTTCTTTGAGTTTCTACATGCTGTGCAGTCTGGCTCTGATATTGCAAGAGAGTATGATTTAATACAGAACTAATGCAATGTTTGTTCGTATTATCTGTCTGCTGTGGCTTGATTGAAAGTATCCTTTCGTGAATTTAATTCGTACACCAAATGACACGTTCTAGTGATGAGCTGTGATTACTGTCTATTATGCATCAAACCATGGAAAAAAAAAGATTACACAATATTAAGTAACTCTAATAATGTAATGTTACAGTATGACTGTCTGTCTTCACGTGCTATCTAATCTCCTAATGTGGACAAACATATGGATCCATCTTACCATCAAAGATTTTTGTTGTGAAAGTAAAGTAACCACACATGCTGATGTGGACATGACCCCCACACTGAATATGTCACACTATACTTTCCACAGTAACTTTTGCTTATCTTGTTCCGCTATATATAAGAAAACATCCAAATCTCTACTAATTAAGTCAATCAAATTAAATAAATGAATATAAAAACATACATATGAAAAAAACATGGTTGAACCTTTAGCATTTAGTTGACATCTTACTTTGCATACAAGCCATGCCATAATTTTATAGTACTTGATGCACTTTAAAAACTGCATGTCAGTTTTAAAACCTTGTTAAAATTCGCTCCACATCCACCAGTTACATTAAAGTGTTGTTTACTGCATCAGTAGTAATAATCACATGATACATTAATAACATAACGCTTCATCCCAGCTAATGTTGCCAGTGGCATTCTGTTTTTACAGTTAAACTCGAGGCGCAGCGCCACATAGTGGCCAAAGAGTCTTTTTTCCACACCCATGGGGCATTTGTTCCCCACCAGCTGTACGGGGCTAACAGATTATTTTCAGAGGATCCTGAAAACGTTTTCCGTCTCCACGGCTTTACATTTCTGTAACGGTCGAAGATGTCATTGAGAAAACAATATGCAGCTTGATGAGAGCTTCACTATTGTTTATAATAGTGGATTCAGACCGCTATGACATCAAGCTTCCAACCCGCTGTGTGCCACATCATTTGAAGGCGTCCGTTGCAGGATGGGAAGGGTGGGGGGCAGGATGTCTGGGTGAGGAATAAAGCCACAGGCATCTCTTAGAGTGGATATACACAACAACATATTTAGAAAGCGGTGGCTTCATGTTTGTTTGTTTGTTTATTATTCAGAAGATGTTTTTCTGCTTTTTGGTTTTTCGTGCGTAAAAAAAAGCCCAGATCGAGTGTCTTTTGATTTTTTTTTAAAGAAAACGAGGAATTTACCACACGGTAAACGGGCAAATATGTTATTATAGAGAAGAGGTTTGTATATGTACCGTATGGTGTATGGCCTAGATACATCGCGATTTGTGTCCAGATGATAAAACCAGGAGGCAGCTATTTTCTTAAAATGGCAGAGATGGATTTAAAAACAGCCACATCAACGATGGAAGCATTGGTTCGTATAAGTGTGAGTATACTATGACTGTGTTTGTTTTGTCACTGGTTGTATAATCACATTAGATACATATTTTAAAGAAATTCTTAATTTAAATACAGCCTGCATTTTGAAATGGAGAGCCGCTTGGATGGCACGTCTCCGTGTTTCACCTGCCGCACCATTTATGGAAAATTGGCCTTCTGCACCCAGGAGAAAGGATGTTTGAATAAAATAAATTTTCTAAAATAGCCATAACATATTGTCCATCCTCAATCGTTGTAGACACTCGTTCATTATGCTGTCTTGATGCTGAAACCCACGTTAACGGAGGTCCGAAAATGCCTCGGTGCACCAGACTGGAGCTAAATTCCTCCCCAGAAATAGAGGAAAGCCTGCTCTTTTTTAATTATATATCAGCGTGTTCCATTATTAAATGTCAAAACAGCGTGAGTGCAAAGTGAAAAGACACGTTTCTATTTTTGGGGGCTCGCGGGATGGTCGTTTCCATGGAGACGGGATGCAGGACCTTCGGCTGCTGCTGAAGCAATTAAGGGGAGGAAAAAAAAGGTTGCTTGTAGCAGATGGTTACAAATAGAGCACCGGGGCCGATTATGGGTTGCAGCACCCTATGTTACAGCACATACCACATTAAAACAGCTCAGGGAATAAGCACGATTGTTGGTGTTGTCGAATCAGCCACTACGTTCGTTTCGTGCAGAACCCATCTTACCGGCGCGGAGGGCTCATTGCTCGCGATAAAAACATGCCTCAAACCCCTCCCCTTCTTTTCCAAGAGACGTGCTGCGCTCCCTTGATGCTGGAGTTACACACGTAGTCTGCTGCCATGGCGCCTAGATTCCTGGTGAAGGTAAGGATGCGCTGTCGCATCGCCTGTTTCACGCCTTCACCGCGCCGGGCTCAGCACTAGCAGTGCGCACTATCCACCGGCGATGGATACAACAGAGCCACAGTCCGTCGTGCTGCATAGCCTGTAGCCTGCTGGGATTGCAATAGGCTGAAACTGCGATAGGCAACATTGCTAGAGAAGAGAAAGGCAGGCCGGAGTTGACATTGGAGAATGACACAGAGCGACTGCGCTGCACTGAGGAGGAATGTAGGTTATTTTGATTAATCCAATTACTCCAATGTAACGCTTCAGTAGATAGGAGATAAGGTCTTGTGGGGTTTTTTCCCTCCCACTGCAGACTAATTCTGTCTCAAACGTGTCGGCAGCGGTTATTTTATTTGACTATGTAAACTGGGAAGATATTGCTTTCCACAATCCACTTGTAGTCCGATTTGTGAATTTTCGTCCAGCTGTGTAACACTGTGTGAGCTCCTGGTCTTCTTAAAATCAAATGGACATTTACCGTATATGATCTCCTCTGTATTATCCCCTACTGATTCTGCATCCACATCCCCAGAATCAGGGGTGTTAACAGCGGTTTCTGGTGTGCTGTTATAAGCTGTCCTCGATGCTGCATCTCATCACATCACAGCCCCCAAACCCGTCTGTGCAGCAGCAGCACCGTCTGTCAGTTTGTCTTGTCCTGGTTTTGAAGTTAATTCATAGTGACAGTGATGGAGCCTACTGCCTCTGGCCCTGTAACCACTATGGGCTGCAGATTGAGGTTGTGAGTCAAGGGCATCCTATTGCAACAAATAAATGCTGAATGAACACCAAATCTGAGTAATTATAACACCAGTGAGGAGAAATGGCTAAAGGAACAGGTCCCTTCGACCGTCTCATTTAATGAGGCATGGTAGTCTTTTGGTTGGACTGACTATAGCTGTGATGTCTGTGCAGGTTACTGCAACAGCCAGAGTGTCCTTTTCTATCCAATGTCCTTGAGCAGGACTTCAACACGCTTACTACCTCAGAGGTGCAGCTTTTCACACCCCCCGCCCCCCCACCATCCCCAGCTCTGGCCGCTGTGGTTACATCGAGTACTGAAGGTGCTGATTCAGCAGAGAGGTATACTTGAGAAGCCCTCGCCTAAATACAAAGAAACAACTCCAATAATCTGTAAGTTATGTGGCAAAACTTGCCACATAATGTACATAATGAGTACAAAAATATGTAAATGCTGGGCCATCTCTTGCTTATCCAAAAGCATATGTGACTAATGGCTGAAGAGCTCCTGTTTATGCAGAGCTGTGATTTAAGGGATGCACTCTGTGCAGTGGTTTAATAATTAATGCCTGGTCTTTTTCTATTTAACAAGAATGATGCCCTATGTCGCATGCCTGGGACAGCTTTTTCCCATTGCCATGTCTCTCTCTCTCTCTCTCTCTCAGTTCAGTCTCTCTATCTCATATGATGTTGAACCTCCTCGGTGCTACCGACTGAAATGTGTACAGAAAACTGGCTTTGAGTGCCTGGTCAGATTCCTAATCTTAATAATTTGCTTAGTCTTTCATCATATAGTTTCTGATTTAAATCAAAATGTTGCAGATTTTCCTGTTCACACAAAATTTGATTTTTCAAAGCTTTTGCTGTTTTTGTTAAATGAAAATTATTTTTTTAAAGGGATCAGGGATTTATATTTCTCATACAAATATTGTTTGGTATCAGAAAACAAAACTTATAATTATTGAAAAAGATAAAATGATACCTGCAAGCTTTACTTTTCCCCTTACAGGCTAATTGTGTACATTTCGTCCTCTCTGTGTGTTACATGCTCTTACATGTGCAGATCATAACCCCTCACCTTTTTGCCTCCAACAGTCCAACATGAAGAGCCTGGAGCATGAGCTGCATTGCACCGTGTGTAAGGACATAGTCAAACAGCCTGTGGTCCTGCCATGCCAGCACAGCGTCTGCCTCATGTGTGCCTCGGAGGTCTTGGTGGCAAACGGCTACCCGCCTCCGGATCTCCCCCCAGAGCCAAACTCCCCCGCCTCCACACCCAACACCCGCTCCCCCCGTCAGGCCCGAAGGCCTACACCTAAAGCTGAGCAGCGACCTATTGACCGCGTGCTGCGGGCAGGTTTGGAATACTTCTTCTTCTGCCATATCAATTTAATCTGTCGAGGAGGATATTTATGTCTTGTGTGGATAAAAATGGGGGCTTTTTTAATGTGAGTGCTTTGGATTGCATACTGATATGCAAACCATGTGATTACACGCAAACCTTTCCTTGATCCACTGTCGTTTTCTTTCTCCCTCTGCTCATAACTGGCTTTTCTTCTTGGTTCGAGGTCCCCACCCGCCTTCGCCATCCATGCCCCGGTCTCCGGGATATGGGACGTATCCGGGGCGGCGTCGTAAGGAGGGCCCACCCCTGGTGATGATGTTCCCCTGTATTCCGTGTGGCCGAGATGTGGAGCTGGGAGAGAAGGGCCTTACTGACTGTCTGCGCAACCTCACCTTAGAGCGCATAGTGGAGAGGTAGGTACCACACACACACACACACACACACCAATGCAAAAATATGCACGAAAGAACCCACACAGGGATCTTGTCCTTCAGTGGTTATGATGTTTTGTGCCAAATGTACATGAGTAGTTGACTTGGGCGTGAAAAACAGAGGGTGTGGGAACATGTCCAATTCGGATTGTAACTATTCAGCAGCGACTCAGCTGTTGATGAATCCTGCAGAGTGTGCACTGCAACATATTGTAGCTACCAAGGCTGACTGTGTGCTTCCATAGTTCAGTGGCTTCCTGCTCACTTTATAACCCATTCAATACTACTTGGCTCGCCCTCTCACAGTGGGCCTTTTGCCCTCTCATTTAATTGTCTTCAAAACCTTTCAATTTCTTTTGATTAGAACTTTACTCATGTCTATAATAGTTTTAAGCCTTTGACTTTAATCCGTGTGTGTGTGTCTGAGAGAGAGAGTATGTGAGTGAGTGTGCAAAACTCTGCACATCTCTGTGTCTGTCCATGGCTAATCTTGCATACCGCTGCACCAAACTGCATAATATTTTATGATGCACTTTTATGGCTGCATGCTCAAAGGACCTCTCGGGGTTGCAGTGACTCAGGCTTTGTTAGATCACCTTTCTTTGCCTGTTTGATACTGCCATTGATTGGACTGCTGTCTGCTGCCTGCTCGATCACTACTCTTATCCGGCCCCCGGGCCAGTAGGGTTTCATCACCGCTGCTCTGAGGCTGCTCTGCGGCCAGAGACAGAGTGGGGGGAAAACCGTTTCACACTTTGTTTTGGATGGTGTGTTTGGCTAACAGCTAACGGAACTACACACACAGCTGACTGCATTAGAGCCGCTCTGTGGCTGCTCTGCCATTGCCATGCAGCCAGAGACACAGTCATGCTGTGCTGTTTTATTGGGCATTAACCTCACGTTTAGAGGCAGATTGCTGAAAAAATAGACTTGGAGTTTAAATAAATGTTTCCTAAGATGAAGCTGAGATTGCACACAGTTGGTGCAGACATCTGCATCGAATAAATGATAATTTATCTGTTGTGTGAGACATACAGGTGGAAAATGCAGGTGAAAAATACATCTGAATAACTTTCAGTCTAGACGGGGGTTAGCCGTCTGTGGGTTGTATTATAATAAACATTACAGCAGTTGTTGTTGCAGACACACCTGGTGGAGATCTACACTGAGTGCACCTTTCTAGTTTGGTAGATAGTTTGTTGGCAGATCTCTCTTAGTAAAAAGTCATATGATCACAATGGAACAAGCCTGCTTAAAGGTTAAATCAGTCTTTCTATCACTACCAGGTACAGACACACAGTGAGTCTGGGCAGTGTGGCTGTGATGTGCCAGTTCTGTAAACCTCCTCAAGCTCTGGAGGCCACCAAGGGCTGCGCTGACTGCAGGGCCAATTTCTGTAACGAGTGTTTCAAGCTGTATCACCCGTGGGGGACGCCACGAGCACAACATGAACATATCCAACCGACGCTCAACTTCAGACCAAAGGTAAGACTTTGGAACAATCACTGTTAATCTACATTTTTAATAATAACATATCATGAATTTGTATTTACGGAGATTAAACCAATTATTTCAAAAACCACAATATTGTAAAACCTTTGGTACAACTTTGTAATAAGGCACCCTTTATATGAATGTATAAGTCATAACTACTGGCTTCAATTGTGGTTGATAAATCCTTAACTCATGTTTTATAGATAATTTGTATAAAGAACATAAAACAATTTTCAGGTTGCTAGGTTGTGAAGACATTTCTTTGATTGGTGTTGTGATCATTTCTATGTGTTAATAATCCAAGTATAAATCTTGGTAATATTTATATTTTAACTACTCATGGATTCCTCACTTTCCAATAAGCCATTCAGCATGCAGTCATAAAAGATAGTTAGTTATAATAATAGTGCATTTACAAGGATAAATGAACTTCTAAGTGGTTGATACATGGAGCTGTTAAGAAACTGATTTTGGTCCAGTTTCTCCACAGAACCTTGAGGGTCCTACTGATTAATAAAAGAGCTAGATAAAAATATGCATTGTGTAATCCTGAAGTGGGATGATTTTTCACAACCTGGCGACCAAAAGCAGATCAATAAAGCTTCAGAAATGATGCATTCAACACAATGAACCAGTTTGTCACAACTTGTAAAGCAGTTATAAACGGTGCATCATTAGAAAGCGGTACCAAGACTTGTGTTGGATTTTTGTACACTCAAAATATGACACAGATCTTATTTTTTGATTTGAACACAAAAGTCTGATATTTTTGCATTAGATTTGGACCAGGTTGTTGGGCCAGCAATCAAAGTGATGAAATAACAAACAAGAACAAAAATATGTATGTATATATTAAAACAAAAAAATTATTAAAATTGAAATTAGCTTTTTAACTATGTTTTTTCTAGACCTTCTGACCGCTGTTGGGCCATGTGGCACTGTGATGTTACATAAATATACACACCTCCTCATAATAATCCAGTCTTTCTCCCTTGAGGTAAAATGTGCCTTAGATAAATGCATTGAGACGTAATTTAGCTCTTGTCCTCAGGTTCTGACCTGTCCGGATCATGACCAGGAGAAGCTGCAGTTCTACTGCAGGTCCTGTCAGCGGCTGCTCTGCCCTCTCTGCAAACTGCGCCGCCTCCACACAGGACACAAAATCCTGCCAGTGGCCCACGCATACCAAGCCCTGAAGGTACGACTCAAATAGTTGTCTGGACTGGGTTCCTCTAAATGCTCTGCATTTTTTTCTGCAATGAAAGGCTTAATGCATAGGATAGTTCTGAAAAACTCATTTAAAGATAGAAGTAGACATATAGGATTGAAATTGATACTTATATTTGTCTAATATCAGACAACTCGCTGGAGTGGGGGAATTCAAAGGTCTGGACTTTTACATTAGTAAAGAACGATATTTCAATTTTAGAATTGCAAGCTTATTTGCTTCGTTAAAATACAAAGTTAAATTAAGTGTTGAGTAAATCATTTTTTATATTTTACACAGTGAACTGATGCAGTTGCATTATTTCAAAATGTTAAAAAACAGCTTTCAGTGTATCGTACAGTACTTCAGAGCAGTGCAGTAAGTGTTACAGATTTAATGTGTAACGAATAAGCCGTCTGATGCGTATTTGTTGTATGCATTTTGTGTTGTTGCTGTTTATTTGACAGGAGAAGATTACGAAGGAGATGAACTACATTCTGTCCAACCAGGACACAGTTCTGACTCAGATTACCCAGCTGGAGAGCTCCATCACTCAGACTGAGGTGATTAATACTTAAAATGTTGCTGAACATGGAATTACTGTAACACCAGTCAGCAGCTAAACACCATAAAACTGCAGAGCTGGTTTTTTTACCAGCTTCTTTGACAGACTTGTGTTTATACTTTTCTTTGCGACCTCACGCACAACTTTTGAAAATCCATACATTGTTTATAACACAATATTATTCAGCTTTAATCATATATATGGATTTTGTTAAAGTCTTTATTATTGTATTTGTATTATTATTGTATTTATCAACAATTAGCCTGTAACTCCTCCTGTGAAGCACCCATAACTGTAGCATGAACCTTTAATTAAAGATTGATAACAAAGTTTTTACGTTTGTACAAATAATTTATCGGTCAGTTTAATATGGTTTATAAATGTTTTCAAAACTCACGAGGACAGTAACTAAATTCCTCCTGGAGCTATTTAAGCTGCAAATCATGGCCTCCATCTGCAGGTTAGCTTTGCTAAGTTGTCATGAGAGTGAAAATAGGTCTTGAATAAAGAAATACTACAAAAATACCATACAATTAATAAATATATTGCATAAATAATCAATATTAATACAAAATGTGTAGAAATACGGTACCTTTCATATCATCATATGTTACAATGTTATTTATTATCTATTTACATGCCAGTAATTAATGCTTCTATGTAGCATAGTTGTTGACCAATACAATAGTAATAAAGATAATGTCCTTATATCTGACTCCAACTACATTTTAGTGTGTTACAAATCTTTATTAATTGTTTATTACCTGCTTATAAGTGCTACATAGGGGAGGCTAATATAAAAAGTCTATGGCATGTCATCATCCAATTTTATGTCTGACTCAACAGTCTACCTTAGCATCCAACTTTCACTCAATAATGTCTGTTTGTATCATAACCAGCAGCAGCCATACAAAACACGACCTGTTTTCTATCACAGATGATTGTTATGAATGTGTCTATGATGTTAAAGTCACATTTTTAAGATTTAGTCCATTTGGATAAAGAAATCAGTAAAAGAACAGTCGACACCTTGTTGTTAGGCTTAATGTCATAGAGTGCACAGCAGTAATCTGTCCATTATAACATTGGTGTTATAATCTGCCAGATTTAAAAAGCACACACAAGCTTGTTTTCAATATTTTCATCTGCTTTTGTCTTCTTTGAACATTATGGCAAAACTGTTCTCTGAAACAACCTAATGTAAAGGCTAGCATCAGCTGGGTGTTGCCAAACGCTTGAGCCTGTCCGTCTGCATTGTTCTTCAACAGGTGAACAGTGTGTCAGCCAGAGAGCAGCTGGCTCAGAGCATCAGGGATCTGACGGCCGCTCTGGCCGAGCGCCACGCTTCGCTCACCCAGGCTCTGGAGGTGGCGCGCAAGAAACGAGGCGAGGCGCTGTCCGCTCAAGTGGCGGAGAGGCGGGGCTTGATGGAACACACGGGGCTCATGGCGTTTACCCAGGAGCTGCTGAAAGAGACAGACCAGCCATGCTTTGTGCAGGCCGCTCGCCAGACCCATAACAGGTTTTCTATTTGTTTGTCGTATCTTATTTGTATTGGCATAGCTCTCTGCTGCCATTGAACCGATCTTAGATTAGTTTTTTTACCTTTGTTAGATTCCTTTCGTTTGTTCTCCTATTTGTACAGCTTTTACTCACACCTAGTTAGTGATTATTTTGCATTCAAAAACAAAAGAAATCGTCTTAAATGACAATGATGTTCTATATATTTGTTATTGTCGACAAATCCTGATAAAAACAGCAAAAAACAGCAATAAACAAGTACTGCCCCCGTAGCCAAAGCCTGAATCAGCTTATTTGTCTCTCCATTGTTGTCCAAAACACTACAAAAAAACACATCAGTGTGCCACACCATGTCATTGGTGACCACATTCATTGTAATGATGAAACATGTCAGCACATGTTTCATCAATACAATGAATGTGGTCTCTGCAGTTTGTTAACAGTCAATCCCACATACAGTACATTGTCCCGCTCACATAAATACTCACTAGTGCACCAAATATGTATGAATCCCCAAAAAATGCATAATGTACTTGTGTTTGAGAAACGTTTGTGAAGAACTACAGTGCCCAGCTGTAAATACCCACTTAGTAAAACAATACATTTGTATCTTTAGTAGAAAT
This sequence comes from Cebidichthys violaceus, assembly GCF_023349555.1. Classification (NCBI taxonomy): domain Eukaryota; kingdom Metazoa; phylum Chordata; class Actinopteri; order Perciformes; family Stichaeidae; genus Cebidichthys; species Cebidichthys violaceus. The sequence continues at coordinate 10,449,265 of NW_027176329.1, read as the reverse complement.
GAATGGCTTGTGATTGAGTGACAAAGACGCAGTATTGTTTTTTAAATATTTTTTTGGTATTTGTTGACACTAAGAATAACAAAGAATGACGTCAACCTAATCTTTTAAAGATAATCATACACCTCTTCATCCTCATCAGTCTGTCTCAGTCCTCACTGTTCCTCCTTAATTCTTCTAACACTGCTCTCCCCGTCCCCCCCTGTCTCCCCCCCTGCACCAGGTTCAGCAAAGCAATTGAGAATCTCCAGCATTTCACTCTGGCTGCTGACCCATCCTTCAGACACTTCCAGCTGGACGTCTCCAAAGAACTCAAACTCCTGACAGAGTTGAACTTCATCCAGGGTGAGGAGGGGAGTGATGGGCGAATGGGAGCGGAAGGGAAAGGGTGGGGAAGACGATAAGAAAGGAAGGGAGTAGAAGACGACAGGAGCTTTTTGACGGCTTTCTTATCTCTCTTAAACTGTCTTATGAAGAAGAGTAACATAGTAGGTTAATGTTAATCAGTGACGTGAAGGTGGTAGTACAACTATCACACATTAAACTCAAGATTTGAGTTATTTGTGTACATTAAAACTATTTTTGTCACAGCTCCACTGGCTCCAGTGATTGATACCCAGCACACCCTGGCCTATGACCAGCTCTTTCTGTGCTGGCGACTGCCCCAAGACTCTGCGTCTGCCTGGCACTTCTCCGTTGAGTATCGCCGCCGGGGTGTGGTTCCAGGAGGAGCGTCTAGAGGTGGCGTCAGAGGAGGATTGGCCGCCGCCCGCTGGGGCTGGCAGCGTTTGGATGAAGTGAGCGGGACCAGCGCGGTGATCGATAGGTTGGAGATGGACAGCGTGTACGTGCTGCGGGTGAGAGGCTGCAACAAGGCCGGCTACGGGGAGTACAGCGAGGAGGTGTACCTGCACACCCCTCCTGCACCAGGTGAGAGAACACGTTTTTGGTGTAAGAAGGGGTCAAACTCTGCCCTAGTTTGGGAGTACCCCACTGTGTGTGTGAGTCATTATGGCAAAATGTGGTCCTGCAGACATCTACTGTAGCGGAACTACCACAAAGCGGTTTTGAGTGCTTTGCCTGGTGTTTATATTTCTGTATGTCTGTATGTGGACAAATTGTGTCACTGCGATAGCGTCACACCCGGACAAGATGCAGTCACAAAATTTTATAGGTGTGTAGTTGAGATCAAATGAAGACAGAGTTTGAAGACAGGATCGTCCCTCACCTGCATAAAGTGTCCAGAATGTCTTATTTATACATTTCTTTGTGCATCTTCCACACATGCAAGTATTTCTTCTATTTTTGGTTAATGACTCAAATCAGTGACACATGATGATAGCTACAAAAAAATGTCATTATAACGAAAAAGCAAGCTGTAGTTTCTGTCACCCAGGAGCCATTCATCTCTTCACACCTCCTATTATTTAAAAGCATATGGGATGGTTTCCATGACGAGCAGTTAATAATTCATTCTCTTTCTTTTTGCCCATTCCCATCTTCTCTTATCCAATTTCCGTCCACCACTTTCTCACATCCTCACTTTCTTACTCTTTATTACTTCATCCCTCTCTCATGTTTTATTTCCATTTCACAGCTTTATACTTGTCACCCTCTTCTGCGCTCCTTCCACGCTGCCAACCTACATGCCTCCTACAGAACGTAAGAAGTGCATTCATATCTCTTGACCACCCCGCTGTACCCTCATGCTCTTTTCCTCTTTTTCGTCCTGGTCATCCCATGCATCCTTTGTTCTTCCACCCCCATCTAGAACCCCAATCTCACCCCTCGGCCTCCCGCTCTATGGCGAGATGTGTCAGAGCGCTGATGAGGTTTGCAGTTTGTTAAGACGCGAGTCTTAACAACATGGATCGGAATCCGATCTGGGGCTTTTTGATTGGTTGAGTTGAGTGATTGGTGACTTCCTTGTGTCCCAGTAGGCTGTTTTTCCTCCCTTCTACTGCGTATGTTCCCTCAGTAAATTGTACTTCCTTTGGAAAAATCTGCACTTCCCACAGCCGGAGCTTCTTTGTGATACCTTCTGTATTTTACTCCCCGAGTCATCAATTTATAGATGAGTGTCCTTTTCTTTTCCAGTGATGCTGTGAGGAGGTGCATGCCTGCTCTCTCCCCCTAGTCTCTCCTCTCAATTGCTTCGTATTCTCCTCATTTCTCTTCTCCTTGCTGCTTTCGGACTGTAAATCTGTACCACGTTCCCTCTGTTGCTTCCAAAACGTCTCCTGCCTTTACTAAAACCCCTATATGTAATTTTTGAATGCACCTGTCTCTTTGTCCTCCCCTTCCCCTTACATCTAATTCTCCTCCCCGCCCATTTCCTTTTCTCTGCTGTGTCCTACCTCCTTGTCTCCTCTCAGTGCTCAACTTCTACCTGGACTCTCGCTGGGGTCTCCATGCCGACAGGCTGGTGGTCAGTAAAGAGCAGCGCTGTGCTCGCAGCGTCCCCGGTCTGTCCCTGCTGCAGGCCGCTGACCACGCCCTCACTTCCTGTCACCTGACCTCAGACCTCCTGGTGGGGGATGTGGCTATTACACAGGGAAGGCACTACTGGGCATGCTCAGTGGAGCCTGGGTCTTACCTCGTGAAGGTTTGTCAAGTCCAGTATTAAATTCTGAATTACTGAATACTACATAATATTAGTGCATACTGCCTGTATGTGGAAGGTTTGGTTCAAGTTTTTCTTGATGATAATCAATATTTCTGACAACATAAGCGACAATTGTAGTTATAAAACAACACTATTACTTTTTACAAATTTAAAACTCAGTTGATCTTCTCCATCAGGACTGATCAGATTCGACTGACTATAACCTAGCCTGCATTGTAACACTGCAGATTCTAAAATTAGTGTTTCTACTACTATTAGTAGTACGGAACAATGATGTTTGTATTTCTGCTTCCCTAAAATAATCAAATGGGGAAATAGAGAACTAGATCAATCAGTTGTGTGAAGATTTGCTACAAGATAAATGTTTAGTTAATTACAAATTGATTGCTTTTTTCTTTTTGAACAGGTGGGAGTTGGTCTGGAATCTAAACTGCAGGAGTGGTTTCACCTTCCACAAGACATGGCCAGTCCCCGGTGAGTACCTGTAGTAATAGTTCAGGTACTTGACTTGAGTATTTGTATTTCTCCACTACATTTCAGGGGGGAATATTATGCTTTTATATTCTCTACATTTGATTGATAGCTCTGGTTACTAGTTACTTTTCCTATTAAGATTTTACATTAAAAAAAACACATTGGATGAAATAGAATTTTGTCACAGTTGGTGAGTATGAGGCAACAGGGATACGACCCAAATGCAGACAAAGCACATTAATGTATGAAATCCGGTCAAAAACCTGGAAAGGCAGTCTAAACAGGCAAACAATTCCAAAAGGGCTATAAGAAAATCTAAAGTTCATACAGATCAGGCAAGGTTCAAAAGTATATAATATATATATATATATATATATATATATATATATATATATGTGTACCAATAAATAAAATGTCTTATATATATATATATATATATATATATATATATATATATATATATATATATATATATATATATATATAATACATGTCAGTCACAAGGGCCATTTTGCAGAACGAGTATTTTTTTCGTTTGATAATTTAGGTGCATTTTGCTGCTAGTACTTTTGTGATTTTGCTTAAGTAGGATGTTGAATGCAGGACTTTTACTTGTCTTGGAGTATTTTTACATTGATGTATTGGTACTTATATTTAAGTAAAGAAACTGAACATTTTCATTGTCACTGTATGTATAACAGATAAAAGTAAATAAGCAGTTTAACATAAGTGGATGACTCATCCATAATAATTGTTTTCAAACTGCACTCTCTCTCCAGCTACGACCCGGACAGTGGTCATGACAGCGGAGCAGAGGATGCTCTGGACTCCGCCCCACCATTCTGCTTCCTCACTATGGGGATGGGTAAGATCTACCTGCCCCAGCACAACTACCACCACCACAGTAGCCATGGGAACGGTATCCGAGACCCCATCACTAACGGCAACGGCCCCTCCTCGTCCGCGGGCCTCACCTACCCGCTGCCCCCTCGGCTCGGCGTGTGCCTTGACTTTGAGAAGGGTCGCGTCACCTTCTATGATGCCCACTCCCTTCGGCCTCTGTGGGAAGGTCACGTGGATTGCTCCGGCCCCGTGTGCCCGGCTTTCTGTTTCATTGGTGGGGGGGCTCTGCAGCTGCAGGAGCTGGTAGCCAATCGCAATGCGGACCAGACTCCGGTCAGAAGGGTAACCATCCAACCCCGGGTCTCTAATTCAAAGAACAACTGACGGCTGATCTGAGGTCATATGGTTATTTGGAATGTAATTGGTAATTGTGAAGTATTTACTCAGCTAGAGCGAAAAGTTAGAAATCTCAGCGATTTTGTTTTGTATTTAATTTTCTTTGTACAAGAAAATGTTTCTATAGCAACAAATATGCAATGTAATTAAGTTTCTAACATTTTTGTTATATGCAGTTTTGCAAGAGGTATTGCTTAAGTAGTGTCTGGTATATCCAGCACTTAATATTATGTTATATCTTTGATGCTTGCACTTGTAGCCAGGCTATATTGCATACATTTATAAAGCTAATGTAGATACAGCGCCACACAATGTCGTCCTCCCTGTAGAAGCTTTTACTCTGTTATTTCATGCCCTTAATGTTTAAAGCTTAAGAACTTATATGTTTTAGAGATACGAGAGAAAAAAAAGGCCTTGACTATTGAATCTATAACTAAACTTGTGTTTAACCACACAGATTTCACCCGTTATGATCCCCAACCAAAGTTATTGTTTTTCTGGGATGTAAATGTGGTAAATTAGAGATAGAGAGGAACAATGAGGCAATACTGTAATTAGAAGCTCCAATTATACCTCTGCTGCACAGCTAATCACTAGTTCCCGCGATTCTGTTTGTGCATTGCTGTTTTGTGTTTCAAAGACATGAGTCTGATGTGTGTGTGTGTGTGTGTGTGTGTGTGTGTGTGTGTGTGTGTGTGTGTGTGTGTGTGTGTGTGTGTGTGTGTTGCTTGCCTATGCGCATGGGTGCGTGTGGTTTGACTGATAACAGCATTGATTCATTGGCTGACGGTAAAAAGTTGTTTTCTTGCAAACAATACTTTTTTTGGTGTTTTTGTTCAACCTTGCTTGATTGTAAGTTAATGAGCAGTGCTTCTTATGAAACAATTAGTAGATTAAATCCATGTGAACTTCACCTGCTGGCAGAATATTTGCAAAATAAAAATGGATTAAGTACATAAACACTGAATAAAAGCAAATTTGAATTACTAAAACACCTTTTGTTTTCTTTTTTGATGTTGTTTTTGTCTGACTTGAATTCTGCTCCATCCACATTTTCATAGTTGCAATCTTCTCTGAAAGGATGACGATCTCCTGTTTCACCACTAGAGTGCAGCAAGTCATTGTAGAAGACAGATATCGCCAACCTCATCTGAACACACTGCAGCTATTGTAATGGTCAGAATATTTATATTTGGAAAGAAAAATAATTGGACCCATTTTCCATACAAATGGTCCTTCTTTATAGGATTTTGGCAGGCTCACACTTTGAAATGTGCTGTTAAAAATTGGAAACTGGAAAAATTGGCATCGTTTTCCAAATCTCCTCCTAAAACTCTACATTTGCTTTTATGGATCTCTTACTTTTGTGGGAGTATATACTACCTGCCTTTTTTTGTTACGTTCTCATTTAACAGCACCGTTTCTGGCTTTACTTACAGTTCATTTGTTATTTATTCTTTCGAAAGGTACTGTGTATAATACAAGGTGCAATATGAGACAATGGTATGAAGAAAAGAGGGAGAATTTAAAGTCATTGACAAAATAAATATGTTTAACTATTACCATATATGCATTGCCACACTTTGATTGATTGTCACTGATAGCCATAATAATAAATGACTCTATACCAGCACACAAACCTTTACATTTGTTGGCCGATCTGGACAACCATCATAAAGTAAAACTAGACGATTCATGCCAAGTTTTGATATATACAGAATAGCATTTCCTCCCAAAAGGTATCTTGTATGAATGTACGAGTTCATGTGTAGGAATTACCATGAATCAAACTTTATTGTTTACACACATGCAATAAACAGCACTCAACAGCAGACGTAAAATACATGTCCTTGAGTCCTGCATGGCGTCTGATCTACTGAATATAACATCAGTTTAGTTTTGTAAATTGAAAAAGACGCCACCTATTGGCTAATCACAGTTTAAAACAGGAAACGGACTTGACGGAGAGATTCTGGCTCAATGAAACACCTTGGATAAGAATAATGAATAGTGATGACCATCTGCTTTTGATAGAGATATTAACACCTCACATGTGTAGGTACTTAGCATTCCTTATGTAAATGTAATGTAAATCGCTGGCGTTTACCTTTTATGAGCTTCAATATGAAAATCCACATGTGTGTTTAATTGGACCAACATTAAAGGGGAAACTGTTGGGGGATTTGGGTTTGCTTCGACCACAAAGGGAAAATAAAAACGTAGAAGAAGAAAAAAAAAAAAAAAAAAGAGTTGAATCGAGAAAAAATATATCTAAAGCGCACAGCCTTGACACAAGCCGAGGTTCTTTTTTAACGTCCTAATACACACAGATAAAAGTACTGCCTCCAAAGGGAGGTTTAGCTCTGATCCCCCATGATATAGAAGAAGTGGAATGTACAGTAAAGCATGAATACAGCACGGCACAGCCCTCCACCCACCCCCTTGAGCTTGCTGCACCTCTCTTCTTTAGTCCAAATCTGTAACAGATTGGGTTTAGTCTGACTGGAGGTATGCAGCCACAACACCACATGTAGGGGTCTGCATAATCCCTCCACTAAGTATTAAGCACACAGCATGGGCATTCTTTTAAAGAGCTGGCAGGACTTACCAATACATAATCTCCATGATCATCATTTAACATAGTTCAGTGGGAGAGCATGGGGGGAGGGAATCGTCGGAATATATGAAGGATCTAAGAGCTGTATGCAATCTGTGAGAGACAGTGTGCGGTGCCATCTGGAGAACACGTAGACAAAGTCTGTCGGAATCCTCTAACCCAACTGTTTTAAACAACATGAAGCTACACCACATGTTCAAGACCTGATTTGTTTGTTGAATCCGCTGTGTGGTTTCTATAGCCTGAAGAGGAATACATCGTTTATGGGGAACCTGCTTGAAACTATTCTGCTGAGTCGAGACCATTAACGTGGATCTCTGCGGTGGAGGGCTGCAGTAGGAATTAAGTAGGCAGGGGGTGAAATAAAATTTGGAAATGTGTTTCCGCTGCAAGCTCAGTTCATGACAGCTGCTCCCTGCACTTTATAGCCATGGAGTTTTCATTCCATTGAAGATTAATTATTCATCTTCATAAGCACAAACCTCCACATTACAATCACAAGAGGTGGCGTCTCTTAATTTCTGCCTCTCCATATGAAACAGGTTATTTCTGGAGCAATTTAATCACACTCACATCATTCATTTCTCTTACTCGGTTTTCTCTGCCTTAAAACTCAATAACGTTGCCTCGATATTATTCTTCCAGACGTGGCCACAGCTGAAACATTTATGTTTCTCTTTCTCATCCATCCATCCACCCATGAGACGGAGCGGCATGAATAATATACTACTTCCTGCTTTTATCTCATTGATAATCTGAATAGAGGTAGAAGGGGAAAAAAAAAATCAATCAGCTAAATGTTGGCTAAGAGGATTTGAGGAGCATGGCTGGGCCGTCTTCCCTCACTATAATAAATGAAGGGTGACAGTAATGCTACACTGAGCCCATATGGCCACATACTGTAACCTAGTGCACTGCAATTGTGAGAGAAGACACAGGGCTAATTCAGTTTAACATTTACGCTTCAGTGGCATATCCTCCTGTATTGGATTGCACTTGGTTTTTCTCTGCTTAATGATGCAATGAGTATTATGCAATGCTTGGTAGTTTACTGCATAAATCAAACTGCACACAGTGCACAATTGGACAATTAGAGTGCCCTCTGACATCAAAGGCTACATTACAGGAATAGTTCGACATCTCAGGAAATTCGCTTATTCGCCCGCTTGCTCAGAGTTAGATGAGAAGATCGATGCCACTCTTGTGTTTGTTCATTAAATATAAGTCGTTTGGCCTGCAGCTGGGTAGCTTAGCTTAGCATGAAGCCGTTGTGAAGCTCAAAGTGGGCGGACAAGAGAGAGACCTTTTTGGAAAGGACCTTACAGAGAAATAAAATGTGTTTCTTTACCTTTACCTTTTGCTTGATCCGGTCTGTTTGTTTTTGTATCTAACAAAGTCTCCTTTGGAGAGGTCTCGCTGTCGAAATCACCTAAATATTCAACCATGACATTGAAAATCTTTCAGATGAGACTAAGCTACGCTTTCTGTACTCCAACACAACAAATCCCGACAACACTTCTCTCTTCAACTCTCACTTTCCACTGTTCACATGACACAATAACAAACAGACCGGATCAAGCGAAACGTAATAGAAAAACTTTTTAGTTTGTTTTACTTTCCTTTCCATAACAGGGTCCAGGTTGAAAAATACCAAAGTTACCTTTTAAAAAGGTCATGATATGTTGAGGTTATGTTCCCGCTGCTTCCAAGTGACTAAAATTAAAGCTATCTCAGTTTTAATATGGTCTAAAATGTGGGGATGTTATCCTTTAGAAACGATTTCATTCTGAACCCAAAATAATGGTTCACTGGTTTGAACCATTAAAATCTGTCTTTTGGATCACGAGTGTGAAGTGGACCAAACTATATTACACAGCTTTTGGCCCTAAAGTGTAACTTTAAGGCTGGCGTAACTTCAGATATATATCCCTACAGTCTGCCTGTACCTAGGATATTATTGTTTCCATAAAACCAAGGTGTGGAATAACATTTTAGCGAGACTAATGGCTCAAAATTCTTTGTAAGAAATGGCGTGAGCAGGTGTGGGACCATTGCACGTGTGGTTAGAAACCATGATTTCTGGTTGAGCTTTACGTACTATGTGACAGATCCATTCAGGGAGTAAGTAAGTCAGGACGCAGCATATTTTGTGTGGCTCTCCACCGTGGTCAAAAACATGCTGAGTCGGACCTCAATAGCCCATGCACTGTTAAAATTCCAGGTCTCTGAAAAGTGAAAGGCAAGTCAAATCAGTGTGTCAACAGGGGATCTGTAAACCACACGTTTCCTGGACGGCTCTGTCAAGACCAGCTGTGCATACATCATAGCCTGCATGATCCATGTGTACAAAAAGAAAGAAATAAAAGACAGACAGGGGGGGAGAGACAGAAACAAAGACAGAAACAGACGTGAAACAACACATACCGACAGACGTACACAAAACATGAAGCGGAGGAGGGGGAGTTGGTACTTGATCTGTGAGAAAAGAAAAACAGTCTAACCATGCCTCTGAAGTCTGACAACTCCATAGTCCTCTCTGTTACCATGTCAATACTTCACAACAGCCCACCCCGGCCGCCTCGTCTGTCCCTCCTCACCTTCCAGATGCTCACGCAGTGAAGGGGTGAAAGGTTGGCAGGTGCCTGGGGGAGCAGCAAGGAGCCTCAGGGGTCAGATTTCTGAGAGGTCAAGCAGTCGCAGTCCTTGGAGTTGAACGAGCGGGGGGGGGGGGGGGGGGGGGGGTGGACAACAATATGGCTAGTGTCCAGAGCAGGAGATAGACGAGACCACAGAGCAATAGTCTCACCAAACCAACTTCATTTACGGGCATCGACAGACAGCCACGCCTGCCTGAGGCAGCCACAATCAGCTTTCAGGGTATTACCCACTGCCCACCACAAATCCATAATCCCTGACCTTTTGCATTCCCAACATAAAGTCGATGACAGTCACGAGGGCATCGACAAATGTACAGTGAATTTGTGTGATTCCGATTGCAAAACTGACCTGTAATCCTTTCAGTGGCGGTTATTGACATACTTCGCAATCATTAAACTCTGTGGCTTATTTAAATGCAAATTGCATTGTAATTAGTCTGTAGAATCAATCAACAGCATATCGATGTGTGCCCGGATCACTGAACCCCCATGATTCCTCTGATCATGCAAAGCAACATGACTTCAGCCCTGAACGCCAGGCCTCGTCTAGTGGAGCAGCAAAGGACATCGTCTGCATAATGAGAGACCAAAGGCAATTTATTGAATGCAGGCAGTGATGCTGACTGGACTTAATGAGTTTTTGTATGTAACTTCATGTTTAGCTTGCCGTGTTTGGCTATCTAACGCGTGGCCCATTTTCTCCAGAGCCCCTTCATTACATCAGTGAAATGAGGCGATAAAGTTCGCAATGTCTGCCCTGAAATCAATGTGGTATTGGCAAGAGATGTGTTACCCTGCTGATGGTATACAGCTGCATACGGCGAGCAGTCAGATTCACCCATACAGTAGCTACTTCTCCCCAACACCTGTGTGCAACGCATCTATCAAAGGAAAACAATATAGTGAGCAGATAAAACTACCAGACATCATTCCCCTCTTTCTCCCATTACCATCCGTTATGTAAACACAAGATAAAGTCAGTTTGTTCTAGTCTAGACATGCAGCCCTACATCATCCGCCCCCATGCCGAGCACACAGCACTGACCCACATTAATACATTTATAATCAATACCTCCCCAGGTCTCGTGCACAGACTCGCCCATCAGACGTCGAAGGAAATTGTGCAGTCCAATTTAAAATGGCCCAGGGGTAACTTCCATAACCATGTGCCAATTAGTTCCACTGTCAATAATGGTAATGCTAAAGGACATTGTGTTCCAGGGTGAGAGGGGAGGATGGATGGAGGGAGGAGGGAGACATCATCAAGCTTATGCCCGTTGTTCATTGTTAATGGCTGTTACACTGACAAGAAGCATTTGATCACACACACACTCATTGTGGTCCGTGGACGTGGTTGAGGGGGTTGTGTTAAGGGGCAGAATTACACAACCCATGAAGATAATAAGTAATGACGTCTTATAAAGGTCAACAAACAAAGCACTAGTAGGACAAACACAGGCCGTGTGATGTGATTCATTAGGACAGCGTGGAGAGAGAGAGAGAGAGAGAGAGAGAGAGAGAGAGAGGGTAGGGTAGGTGGGGGGGGGGGGGGGGGGGGGGCATTCCTCTGTTGTTTCACTGCGGCCGTCACAGCAGCAGCTGAAACAGGTGCGTGTCTTTACTCGGGGGGCACCGAGGGCAAGACAAGTGCTATTCTCACATGGTTCAGACTGGTCACACTTGACCACACTCTGACCTCGCACCCACTTGTGTAGCCCAGGACTTCATTAAGTAGGCCCTAAGTAGCGCAGGGGTCTCACAACTATTATCTCGGCAATTTAATACAGACTCTCCCTGTCCATAATATGAACTTGGCTCAAGGATATTCATGAGCGGTGTGCTTATCAACGTCAAGACTTTCGGCAGCCCTGTTTCAAATTTGGGACCCCTGATGAGCTGTATCACGGGGCCGCTCCAGGCCGATGCTTCTAGTTTGATTTGTGGTCACCTCACCTGTCTGAGGAGCCTCTTGTAAAGTCATCCCACAAACTCTGCTTCACTCAACATGGTCCATCCAGGCACAAAAGGAATCCACGAGGGCCAGGTGTTGTTTCAAGTTGGACGCACAAAAGAGTGTTGAGAAGTACTCTCGTTCAATGAGACAACACAAACCTAACCTTTGATTGGGAGAACAAAGGACTTGCTGGGCTATCAATAGTCAAAGCTTGAGACATGAGACTGTCAAGTTTTTGCATTCTAAGTTTGACAATCAAGTCTGAAGTTTTGATGTCATGAAAGGAAACTTTTAACACAGCTTTGAAGGGAAAATCTTCAAATGCTGTGTTTAGCATTGACAGACCTGATAATCGTTTGCATGATATTGGTATTTAATATCAGTGTTATAGCTGTTTTGTCTTTATTTGTTGGGCATTTCATTATGTGATGGAATCATGTTTATTTCTGGTGTATTTTCTATTAAAGAAGTACTTTATTAATCCCTCATTGGGGAAATTCATTTTTTACACTTTGTTATAATTCATTACACAATAGGTCTGAAATACACACAGGCACACACATGACCTAAAGACGTGCATTACTAAGGGAGCCGGCCACTAGTTGAGTTTTGGTCTTCGTAAAGAATTATGCCCGACAAAATAATGGCTATTAACATTACTTTTCTCTTTTCTCAGCCCAAGACCGACTGAAAAAGATTTTGCTAACTTGAGACTTTTGGCCCCAAAAGACTTAAAAAGAGCTACATGTATATTACTGCTCAATTCTTCTGATTATGGGATTTCTTGGGTTGCATTGTAAAGTTTAGAACTTTACAACCAGGAACTGGTTCAGGAACTTGAACCAGTTCCTGATCAAGTTTGAGATGAGAAATGCGGTTGTAAAATAATGCTTTTCTAATGTCTAGTTTAAACTAATTTTGTAAAGGTCTAAGAAGCCGAGAGGTTGCCTATTCACTTTAATCAGCCCTCATAGTTCACCGATTGGACTGACATTTAGCTGCCAGGCTCAGTCTGTTTAATTTCGTCCCAGACCAAAATTTCCCAGAAGAACCTTTTAAAGAGTTCGGCTGGTTTTGCCAGGCTCACGTCTCCTTCCTGTGCTTTGGGCACCAGACGAGTATCAATTCTCTCTCTTCCACCAGCGACAAAACCCCTGGAACGTGGACATTGTGACGCACTTTTAGTCACTCTTTCCTTTTCCCAAACACATCCACACACACACATCTAATGACAACACAACACACAGCTATGGTCTCCAGCTCAGGAAACAGAGGGTTCCTGTTTTTGAGTCCAAGCTCCATTGTTATCTTAAACAGCGTTTTGACAGCACATGTTCTCTCTCGCTCTCTCCTTCTGTTGGGTTTTCTCTGCCTCCCCAGCTCTTGCTTCACACCCTTAAGATATTACCCAGTTATTATCCAGCTAAATCTTGATCCCCATACAGCCCTTTAGTAGCACACATTCTTATCTGGACCTTTCACTCTACTAATATTGACAAAGCCATGAGATAGAGTCAACACAACCCTCCATTACCACTTTTCCTGTTTTATCTATGCGCCTTATCTTTGCTCTGTGGATGGAGTCACACAGTCACACAGTCACTCGTATTTCTGCGCTTGAGTATCTCCTCGGCCACCGCTCCATCGCTGCCGATCCCTCACTGTCTTCATGCTCTTTTCTCATTCCTTCAGCCTTCGCTGCCATACTCGCTCCCCATTGTGGGAACCGAAGTGCTGCAAACAGTCTATTGCGCAGTCGAAGGTGTTAGGGGGATTGAGGAAAAGTCTGGATAAGCAACAGCTGGATTTAATGCACCATTAAGGTCATTGGTTGTTCAAGCTGCACCTGCAAATCCCCTGATCCCCCCCCCCCCACCCCCCCCCCCCCCCCCCCCCCCCCCCCCCCCCCCCCCCCCCCACCCCCCCCCCCCACCCCCTGTCTAAACCTCTCTCCCCTGTCTGCTCCCTCCTCTCCTCTTTTCTCTGTTGCCCTCTCCTCTTTCGTCCAAATACTCAGCTCTCCCTTTCTTTTTCATTTCTGGCCCTCTCAGCTTTCTCGCTCTTGCCCTGTCAACTATGAAATCCCCCCCTCCTTTGGTTCTTTATCGGGAGTAACCGCTGCCTCTGCTTCACCTCTCTCTCTCATTCTGCCTCCCTACATCCCGGTCTCCTTTTCTGTCTCACTCTGCATGTCCCCCTGTCTGTCTCTCCCTTCTTCTCTATCTGTATGTCTCTCTCTCTCTCATTCTCTCTGTTTCAATGCCCCTCCCGCTCGCAGGCTGTTGTGTTGTGTCTGCCAGGCCTTCTCGGCTGGAGCGCAGGTTTCCTGAGTACTGGAACGGAACAGGAGCTGGCAGGGAGATACACTGAGAAACGCCAGCTCGACTGTTCCCACTGAGCGTCTCATAGCAATGCAACACAGGCAGGACACAGCACACGCAATGATGTATGTCATGATGCAGCATGTCATGGTAATCCCACCTGAACTCAGTTTATTCTATCGATGCAGTGGAGTAACCTGACCTTCACAGGATGATATGTATCATATCACTTCATATCAACTTATTAAGTCTCCACCTTTTAATTTACCAATATATTTCTAATCAACACAAATTAGCATTTATGCATTAGGTTATTATAGAATTCACAAAAGAAGTGACCACAATTCTAATAATTAATTAATAATTAATTAATAATTTATGTCATTTATCCAGCAAAAGTACAACGTTGATAACGTCAATATGAGACGTTGAACATTTATTGAGTTCAACGTCTCATATTTTGGGAACTCTTTTCCCAGGTTTAATTTCTTTCAGTGTTGGATTTTTAGGAATGATGTTTCCTTCCTTATTTTCTGAAATGTTACTGATTAAATGGGGAAGTTATTGAAAGCTTACTAAACACTTGCAACATATCGATCAATAATGGAAGTAATCATTAGCTGCAGCTTCTTGTGTCGCAGCTGCTTGTGAGGAATATCAAACGCAGTAAACGAGGGCAAACATTTTGGCCGCAGCATATATCATGGCTGTTACACAAAGCCACAAAGCCATTCACAAGATAAAGCATCTTAGAACAACATTGCAGACTTGGAAAGATAATTGTTGATTTCGGGATTTCAAGATTTATGTTTCAGCAAATAGACATAAACCCTGACTATCTTCCAGTCTTGCATATAACAGTGTCCATAAACAGAAGCAACAGGCTTCACCCCTCTGGCAGACGCACAAATCGTCACTCACACCATTAACACTGGTGCAGACAAACATAAACACCACCGTCCTAAGAATAACTCTCCATTTTTCCCCAAAGAATGATGTTTATTTCTCAGTGGCTCTTTAGTGCGTCCCTGTCCCCAGCTAACTGAATGATGTTTACGTCTCCCGCTCCTCTTGATTTCACCCTGGAGAGGTCTGTACCCTCTGCACCTGGACAGTTCACCTCCCTGAATGGACGGACGTGGCCCATAGCACCTAAAGAGACACAGAGATCAAACAACAGCGTGCTCCCCGAGGCCCCTAATGAAATTGTTGTTGGATTCCTCGCTTTGGAATAACATTAGTATTTATGGATAGCTTTCAGCAAGCGCTAATGGTAAACTCATTTCCAAAATGGCTTTTCTAAATTAAGAGGATGGCACAGAGAAACAGTTAAAGGTCTAATGTGAGTTAAAAGCCTGACTGGGGGCCTCATTATAGACTCAGTTGAAACAAATTGTTTTCTGTCTCTCAGCTGACAGGGTGCTAGTGTTGTTTATACATCCGCCAACAGTCTAGGGCAGCGTTTTAATGAAAAACATAAACAGCGACAACATTGAGATTTACCGAGAAGTATAATGAGGGAATGTAGTGATTTATTTTTTTGACCACTGTCTTCTCACTCCACTTACAGAGAGGACAATAATATCTAACAAAACAGGACACATTCAATGAAGTATGAATTTAGTAGTACAATAGTAACAGAAACACAGTAATATATATGTATATAGATAGATAAAAAAAAGTTCAGGCTTTACATGTAAACATTATTATCGAAACATTTAAAAACTTTAAAAAAATATCTTTATTTATGTTTTTATTAGATCTCATAGATTGTATTTGAGGTCTACAAATTAATATTTATAACCATTTAAGCTTCAAATAAAATTATTGTGAATAATGACTTTTGCGAAAGGTATGACCTTCATTAATCAAAATTCAGTCGAATTGTTCGAATATCTGGAGCAACACAGCACTGACTACATTTCCCATAAGGCGTCACGGCTTACGTCATAAAACTGCGCTGAGCTGAGGTGGCTTTAGAGAGGTAAACACATCGGATACCTTCTTCTGAATGCATCTATCGAACGAAATGCTGTTTAAACGAATGAATCGTTCCCTTTAGTATCCGTCGTACGACTTTTTATTCCTGCCGCCTCATGTTATTCCGTTTGTCTTTCTCGTGTGTTGTATCCAACGATGACGCTCAACAGCTAACACGGTGCTACCTTGGTGTGCTAAAGCTAAGCTAATTGAGTTTACAGCTTTTATAACCGGTCGTTTCCGTTTCAGGTTGTTTTGCGGACGCTCACCTGAAATCCCCGCGGCAGCTCTCATCATGACCAAACTTCTGGAGTGGCTGTTCGGTGTGTCGGTGGTGGGCGCAGTCTGGGCTTTGGTCTCCTTCGACCTGTTGGACCTGAGCCTGCCTCAGACCTACAGAGAGGTCGCCTGGCCGATGCCTCTGTACCTGCTGGTTTCATTCGGCTGCTACTCCCTGGCCACGGTGGGATACAGGGTGGCCACCTTCAATGACTGTGAGGACGCGGCAAAGGAGCTGCAGGGTCAGATAAAGGAAGCCAAAGAGGACTTGAGGAAAAGGGGCCTAAAGATGTAGAACTTGAGAGAAGGATGTAGAAACTTATGAGAGACTGAACGGGATGCACGGACTAGTTTTACACACAACCAAGTGTCCAATAGTTCTTGTTTGGTATGTGTGAAATGTGTTGGGTGAAACACTTCTCAGAACTGGCACCTTTTTTGTTTTCTTTTGTTTCCAGCAGACATGATCAGAACATCAATCATAATGACCCATTGAGCAGCAGTGTTATCCAGTGTCACCTCTTTCGGATTAGATATTGATCAAATGTGCTTCAGGAAATTAGAAATGAACGGCCTGATGGATGTTCTCTGGGCTACTTATAAGTGACAACACAGCAGTTTGCACCATGAAGATAAATATTTAATATTCTTGCCATTGAAAGACCTTTTATGAAGTGAAAGAGTTTGTTCGAATCAGTTTATAGCACGTTTTTTTTTTACTGATTAACCCCAAACCAGATTCTGTAAAAATAATGAAAACTGTTAACACTCACACGGTGATGTCTTTTGTTGCTAACTGCACACAGTTAAATACCCCAGAGAGTCACTGGTCAGCTAAAATATCATCTGTAACAAGTTGTCGATCAATGAAATGCCAACAAATGAAACCAAAAGGTCACACTGGAACAATCTCACTAAATACTGTCTGGAGGCTGCTGCTCGTCTGTATGGACTAGATTTTATCTGTAGAAAAGTGTACGTTACATTGTCCAATGTCATACTTGTGCCCTGCGGCTATTGCTGGAACTTAATTAAATTGGACTATTTTTCTTCAGTTTTTCTGCTTACAGATGTGGGTTGGGGGTTCGCAAAGGCCCAGGAGGTATGCGAGTATGTGCATGAGTGCTTGCATATATGATGCATTCCTTCTCCGAGCATAACCCACTTGACCCGAGGGCTTTATATCAACTTCTCAATGCCTCCTTCTGTGCAAGAGACAGATCTCTCTTGTCCCATTTTGTAGTTGACGACATGAGATATACTTTATACAGCATTTCTGTTGCTTCCCTCGCAGAGGTTTGCTCCAATCAGACAATGTAAGCTAAGTGTGTAGTCCTGAACTAATCTGATGTTGGCGAGTACAGTTCTTTTGTGTGCGCTTTAAAATGCTGCCTATGCTCATTTTCAGTGAGTTCCCGCTGAGCATAAACAAAGCGTAGCCTGGCCAAAGGCATCATTACAGGGTTTCAAAAGCTCCCATAACTTAAGAACAAATGCAAAAGAGTTGGCGATTCTCTGTGTGCAAGCGCTGCCTGTTGTGTCGTTTGGCTGCAGCCCCATCATTCCTCGTAACGTCAGCCCCCCCCGTGAACGTCTGCAAGCTGTTGCAAGAACTGACTGGATGAAAGGCAACCTGTTATTTACCAGCAAATCTTCTACTTTTGGCAATTACACCAAAGGCTTCCCTTGGTAGGCAGTTATGTTCTCACTCATAACCACATGTGAAGTAGTCAAATCGCCTTTCTTTGTCATCATTCTGCCCATATCGAACTTTGAAGACATCCATCTGTTTATATCCTGCAGGCTATCAGACAAAAGTATAAATGAGAATGGGCCAAACATTTTACAAAGCATATACAGTGCGTGTGTATCTGTAGCTACGGCATAAGTAGTTTTGTGTCTTTTCCTCTTAATCCTTTGTTTCAAACATACAGTAAGCTTCATTCCAGACTTATCTCTTTACATGCTAGCAAATGTAATTTAGTATAATCTGATGCACAGACAGAGATGTATCAAAAGCCATCTCATCAGAAACAACCTCAAATGCTCAAGCTTTTGTTTCTTTTTCTTCTTTTTTTTTAAATCTCCATGCATTTCATTTGCAGCAAATGTGAGACGACGAGCATCACCACTGCTGTTTTTGCGAGTGAGCGGCAGTATTTACAAGAGAGACTGCACCTTATAGAGTACAGTGACTTGAAGCACTGAGCAAAATCCATAATAATTGCATAGCCATTTTGAATCTTTTTTTCTTTTCATGACGATAATGATCTTTCATATGTTCCTGTAGGAATCAAACCTTCACACAGTCCTTCATACTTTATATCATTACTTTTATCACTTTGAGCTAAAAGCTTACCTAAACCTGACCTGAAATAATAGAGATTTAATTTTTTTTTCCTATTGAAAATATGAAGCTTTGTTATGAATGACATACATTATTTATCCGTTCTTGTACCCCAAAGTGGTAAGTTCTGTCGACTTGACTCATGTCAAAGTCATCTAAAATCTCTTGGTGATGTAACATGTCTAAGTGGCAACTTCGAAATCCTCTCGCTTCAATTTTCCTTTTTTTTCTGGTTTTGGAGTATGAGAGCCACTTAGCCACACTATTTTTTTTTCATAATTGCTCTGTCTGCCTTCGACTGGCTGAGAAAGATGGCAAACGTGCACAGAATGTTTTTTGTGTTCTGTTGCGAAGTGGTGAGGTGAGAGGCATCAGATAAATTGTGAGAGGAGCTGAAAAACAGGAGGAAACCTAATGCTGATAGAGTCAGTGAGAGCGGCAGTCCATGGGGTTGTGCCCGCAGGATGGCCTCACTGAGACCTTAAGACACTATAAAAAACATTTGGAGAGACACTCAGTGACACTGCTAGGAGCAAATCCATCTCGACAGGCTGAGAACCAAAAACTGAAAAATGATAACCTATCATTTTTCTGCACAGAAAAGACTTCTTTTTTTTCCCCCACCCACACATTTCACAGCAAAACCTCAAACCCATCTAGAGACGCACAGAAAGAGAGATGGAGTTAGTAATCGAGGCCCAGAGCTGAAAGAGATGGAGATTTGATACAGAAAAGGGTGAGCAGTAATGACAAGATGAGAGAGTGACAAAAGAGGGGGGGAAATCAAAACAGGAGACGGATACAGAGAGAGTGAATGGTTTAAAAGGGGCAGAACAAAAGAAGTGTGGAAGTGAGAATAAATGTAAAAAAAAGAAAAGGAAAGTGACCGAGTGACACGGACAGGAAACCAAATCATGAGCTGGAACAAGACAAATGACCGTAGCAGAGAGTGTGTGACAGGACTTTTTCGGGAAGAACAGACCACACCCTGACCGCCAGAGATGGCATGGGTCCAAAATGTGTTCTGATTGGCCCAGAGGCTGAGTCCTACTCTGTGTAACCAAGGTGTTTCCTTCCAATGAGCCCCGTCTGACCCGTCTGTCATCTAAAGCTTTTACAGGCTCAAGCAAAAGAGGGAATAAAAGGAGCTTCCAAATATGCTGCTATAATAAAAACGGCATGTAATCCGAGCATGCATCATCGCTGAATAAAAATGTGAACGAGGTTAGAAAGTCACTCATGGGTTAGTCTATTCTTCTTTTGCTGCCCATAGACAGCTGCTTTGATACTTACAGGACACCGGGTTCCTGTTGTAGGGCAGCATGGAGGCTTATAAATGCTACAAATAGCTACAATAACATTAGGTAATGTCCCAGAGGCCCTGTGAGGCAGATAGTCCTAGCTCTTCCGAGTAGTAACACATGCTAGCAGGCAGACAGGGGCTGCCCATCAGAATTAGAAACTATTTATTGCCAAGTACGTTACACATACAAGGAACTTGGCTAGGTGATTGGCGCGTAACAATAAACACAGTGCAATAGTAAAAGACATTTAAAAAAAGAAAATATGAAAAATTAAAATAATATATGGTAAATAAACAAACAAATACGAGTACAAAACAAGTATATTATTAAAGTGGCAAGTGTATATTAATAGATAAAATATGGGTGTGTAACTGTAAGAAATTGCCCTGGAGATTTAAATGTATGAGTCAGTGGGGGTCCCAGGCTTTATTGATGAACCAAACTGCAAATGGGAAAAAAACTGTTTTTGTGGCACGAGGTCTTGGTCCTGATGGACCTCAGCCTCCTTCCAGAGGGATGTGACTCAAACAGTTTGTGTCCAGGGTGAGAGCGGATGGCTACAATCTTTCTTGCCCGCTTCAGGGTCCTTGAGGCGAACAAGTTGTGGTTGCAGCCAATCACCTTCTCAGCAGGGTGAATGATATGTTGCAGTCTGCCCTTGTCCTTGGCAGTGGCTGCAGCATACCAGACGGTGATGAAGGAGCAGAGGATGGACTCAATGATGGCAGTGTTGAAGTCATTGTCTTTGGCAGGTTGAACTTCTTCAGCTGCCTCAGGAAGTAAATCCTCTGCTGATTCTTCTATGTGATGGAGCTGATGTTAAGCGCCCACTGGGTTATGGTGGAGCCCAGGAAGCGGAAGGACTCCACAGCGTCGACAGGGGAGTCACACAGGGTGATGGGAGCAGGTGGGGCTGCGTTCTTCTGGAAATCCACAACCATCTCCGCTGTCTTTAGAATTGTTAAGTCCGCAGCAGTTCACCAGATGGTCAACCTCCCACCTGTAGGCGGATTCATCCCCACCAGAGATGAGTCTAATGAGGGCGGTGTCATCCGCGAACTTCAGGAGCTTGATGGACTGGAGGTGCAGCTGTTGGTGTACAGGGAGAAGAGCAGAGGGGAAAGAACGCAGCCTTGGGGGGAACCGGTGCTGATGGTCAGAGAGACTGGCTCAATCCCAATGTGCCCCCTAAAGCCATGGTTGAGTATGAGAGACTGTGAGGGCTTGAAATGGTGTAAATACGGACAGCACTTTGCTGCAACATATCACATTACCATGACAACGTAAAAAAATATGATGTACAATTGTGTGTATTTATTTTATACTCCCTGATTTGAACGTCTTCCAGGCTCTTTCCTCACAAGATGAGAGGTAATTTTAGATAATCTATTTACTTGTTTTTGTCAAAACAGCTTAAATGCCAAAATTAAATATTTAATGAATAAATAAATACATATACTCTGATTTCCGTTTCAGTTTTTTTTGTTCCATCTTTAATCCGTAATGTTTCTGTGTAAATTTAATATGACAGGCCATCCTCTTTGTTTGCCTTTTTTTTTACGTCTCCATGCTTCCACTGGTTACCCCGTGTTTAACGTCCCACTGCAATGAATTGAGGGTAATTTCCTTGGGAAAAGTCTGCATCTCATGCTGACTTACAAAAAGGGTTCATAAAGGGCTGAAAATGTCTGCGAGAGAGCCCTCAAACACTCGACGATTTGACAGTGGGACAGCTCTAAACCCTCATCCACACCTCACCTGATCCTGATCCACTTGCAGGTGGAGTCGGGTTAACCTGCAGCTGAGAGAGCTTGTCCTGCAGCAGAGACGGGATGATGGTATTGCAGGCAGAGCTGAAGTCTACAAACAGCATTCTGGCGTAGGGTCCTGAGGAGTCCAGATGCTGGAGGATGAAGTGAAGGGCCATGTTGACTGCATCGCCTTCAGACCTGTTGGCTCTGTAGGCAAACTGCAGGGGGTCCAGGAGTGGGTCGACACTCAAAAGACTTCATAACCTCAGAGGTCAGGTAAGGAAGTCTTTTGAGCGCCTTGTCCTGTGGCTCATTGATCATGTGTCCTGCTGATAGTGAGGCATGAACCAGTCCAGAGATGCAGAGATAGACCAGCTGGTCATGCCAAACATAAACTCTGAATTATGAATTTTCTTGCTGCGCCTCCTCACACTATTTAGTTACACATAATGTTGGCGCAGCTCTCGCTCGATTAAACGCTGATGTGCAATAAATTGATAAAAGCCTTGTTTGTCTGCTTGGTGGGAAATGTTTAATTTTATACAGCCCCAATTTGTGCCGCTCATGTTTTGTTATTATATTCAAGTCCCATGGCAAAGCATTCCTTCTACAGAAACTTTGATACTGTGGTCTTTGATCAAGACTACGAATTGACAGCCAGTCTAGCGGCTATGTGAGGCTTTATTTAGGCACAGTAGTGCTTTTCACTAAATGCTAACATCCGCATACAAACATTTAATAACATGCTGATGTTTAGCAGGTATGTTTACCATGTACACAATCTTAATGAACATCATAAGTTGTGGAGGGATTTGGTTTTACCAAAATATTGGTCACATTTATTGCAATTCATCCTCAGGAGTGTATGAATGTCTGCACAAAATTTCATAGCAATGCACCCAACACATTCCACTCAAAAACACTAATGTCAAACTCACAGTAGCCCTAGAAGAAGAGTCATAGAATTTATCTTCTGGTGACCATGAATTTGGCACCAATCCATCCAGTGGATGTTACGCTCACATGCCCTAACAATACACACAGAGGGAGAACAACTTAATTCTCTGCTCAGGTAGACATTACTCCACTATATCTTTACATAGAACATAGTTGTTTGCTGCTATATTAATGTTCACAATGTTAAATACAGCTCTGAAAGACAGCGTCTGCTGCACGATAAAACTTTTGTTTTTTACTCGTTTCTCAAGTTGGCCTGCTGTTTATTAAGGGACATTGTTTGTAACGATCACTGGTACTTGCAGACTAGAACCCAAAAGCAAGACAATGAAACAGTCTGAGTTGCAAGGAAAGTTCAGCTTACCATCAGTTCAGGAAA
Organism: Cebidichthys violaceus; assembly: GCF_023349555.1. NCBI lineage: Eukaryota > Metazoa > Chordata > Actinopteri > Perciformes > Stichaeidae > Cebidichthys > Cebidichthys violaceus. The sequence goes on along the minus strand of NW_027176329.1, from coordinate 10,426,383 downwards.
GGTCAAAATCAGAAGATCAGTCTCTCAGGCTAACAGATCCAAAAGAGCCAAGAGGAAAATCCAAGGTCCAAGAAACGGGAATGTAGGGTCAGAACAGGCAGATCAAATTAAATGGTCCAGGAAATGCTGGAGAGATTGGAAGACACCCGCAAGACAATCTGACCAGGTGGAAGTGGACTGGTTTAAATTCTGAGGGATTAATGACAGAACGAGCTGCAGGTGAGGAAGACCAAGTGAGGGAAAGGAGTTGATGGCATGGTCTGAGAAAGTGGCAAGACCTGAAATTACAGGAGAGTTAGTGATAGAGCAGAAGCAAATCACAACAAACTAAGAGGTGGTGGAGCTTGTGACAGTGTTTAGGATCTAGTGGTGAGCTTGCAGATTGCAACCAACTGAATACCCCTCCGCTCACTATTCCCTTTCCAAGTGCAAAACTGTGGTAACATCGTTCGGCTCGCTCAGAGGCCATCCATACCATATTGACACTACTTCAGGAGCAACAGAAGTCCGATGGCAGCTGCCAGTACCACGGTTTTGCGCTCTGCGGCTCACATTTTACTGCAATTTCACAAGCATATTGGAGAACTACGGTGGCCTTCAGGTGCCGTAAAAACGCAAAAGGCCCTCTCTAGAGCCAGTGTTTGGTTTGTCCGTTCTGGGCTACTGTAGAAACAACACGGCTGACTCCATGGAGAGGACCCCTATGTAGATATAAGTTGCTCATTGTTAGCTGACAAAAACACAACGATTCCTAGTTTCAGGTGTTGATACACTTGTGAAAACATAGTTATGAATATTACATTCCATTTCTGCTAATAAATCCAGTCAAAGGCAGCTGGAAATTATATACTTTAACACCATGCTCAAATTGTACAGAGTGAAATAATCACAGTTATATTTCTTAATATTGATGTTACACTGTATCATTGTATACTTTAATGCAAAACATGTTTATGTTTTTCTTTTATTGTACAAAGGGAGAAGAAAGCAAAGAGATAAGTCATTTCTGGCTACCTGAATTGGAAATATAACAACAGCTAGAGCAATGACAGAACAATATTTTCCATGATGCTGCCGGTGTAATTTCCTTTTCATTAAGATGATTGAAAGAGTCTTTGAGGATTCTAGAAATACTTTCTGAACAGCTCTTCTATGCATGAATATAATGTAATGGTAATACATGAGAGGCAAAAAGGGAGGCTTGGTTTAATATACATTAAACTAAGTACACAGTACTATACTCAAAGCATATTCTTTGATCATATTCCCAATATTCAGAGATTTTGATTCATGCTCTCCTTGCTACCGCTTGCAATGCGTCTGATCTATGAATTTGGGCTTTTAAATCTTATGTGAACATCATATGGAGATTTTTCTTCTTTCCGGCCTGTGAAAACGTTGCCCTCAGGAGGTTTTCTGCGCTCCACGTTTGTTCCGGTTATCTGCTGACTGCCCTTAACATTTACTACAGCGTTAAAGGTTTCACACTTGCTGTTCACATTTACTCAAGCTGGTACGAAGAACGAGCAAGTAAATAAAAAGAATTGTCTGCTCTTGACGAGCTACCACTCAGTGGAGCCTCTTCTCGGGGTTAAGGGGCCTGTCCGCCGGCCTTAATTTATGACCATCCTTTTGAAAACATCGGGGAGTTGTCAGGCAGGGGCACCAGTTTTTTGGTGCAACAGCTGTTTTCACTGTCACGGCCGTAAAGCTCCCCTGGGAAAGGAGACACAAGAGGAGAGAGGGGAACAATCGCTTGTCATGCAACTTGTACACGAGCAAAGTATCACGGCTGGAGAAAAGAGGAGCTGTGGGTGTGCATGTATGTTGGGATGGGGGTGTTGTAGCTCAGGGTGGAGGCTCGACAGAAGGTTGAGATAAAGACAGTAGAGGGATCACACCTGTGTGCTTAGTCTTCATGGCTAAAGGCAACCTCAACGGTAATGATAGTCTTATCGTTTTGCCTTTATCTCTCTGTTGTAGCTGGTCTCCAGCCACCTTGGCCATGATTATATTCACCTCCTGTCACATTGGCGTGTGTGTGATTCATTATCTGAGCTATTGGCTCCTTCTGTGGATATCTTTCGAGTGTAATCATAAGTAGAAATGGGCTGGGTTTCCTGAAAGCTTTTCAGCATCAAAATTCCTTACTTCAAGAGGGAAGTGTGATCTTTAATTTAAGATGATGCTGGGGAAACTGGATCATTTTTTCTAAGGGTAGATAATTAAATCATGTGCATACAAGACTCCTAGTCCTTTTACCTGTTACGGCTATACTTTGGTGTAGCATTAAGTCAATGCCACCGTGTCAACATATTTACAATGGCAGTTTTAACATGCTGATGTTTAGCAGTTTAGAGGTTTACCATGTTCCACATCTTAGCTTGCTTACATTTGCTAGTTAGTACTAGACAAATTTACATTTTGACCTGATGATGGAGCTAGATGTTAAATCAAGGCATAATCAGAGTTATTACAATTCATCCTGAGGTGGATATGAATGTCTGAACCAAACATAATAGCAGTCCATCAAGCATATTTCACTTAAAAAGCACAAAAAGGCTTAAAAACAGACCAATATTACCAAATAAATAGTGTACAAGTTGGAGAGATGACTACCTTGATGCAAAGGTGGCTAAAAAATAAACACAACAAAGCAGTTCGGGTTTCCCAAAAATATCTTTTTTTTATTTCACATGAAATTTTCACATTTAGCATATTTATCAAACATTTTTTATATAATCTTCTATATATATATATATATATAAATATATACATATATACACTTTTCTTACTTACACATGTACAAAATTAGGTAACAAGAATTCAGATAAAAAAAAAGACTGACTTCAATGGTAGTCATACACCATTGTGCTTTGTTGGTCAAGCCAGCCTGTCAGGTCTGGGCAACTTGGTTTGATGCCGTGTCTCATCTCTTGTGAACTGGTGACTATAATGTTTCCAAATCGTCCTAAACTGTGGGAATTATTAGGTTGAAATAACTGAACTTTGTGTTGAAAACATGAGACCAAAGCACCATGATACACAGGGTTGTGTCCTGTAGTAATAAAAAGATACCAGCACTCCATGTCAGACAGCTTAACCAATACAGAGGCAAGATCCAACAAACAGAGAAGTCCAGCCTCTCCACAACACACAACATCTCAGTGTTCGCTTTTGGCAGAAAAACATTTTGTCTTGTCACTCTTCCAATCAATCGCTCCCTTTTTTCTTACTCTCACTTCAAACTCACACGTTTGAGAGAAGCTCTCCCGTAGCCAACAGTAAACATTTGTCTTCGTGAGCACATGGTATATACAGTAAAACTTCTCAGCTGCAAATGATATAAATTATCTTCACAGAATGTACACGAAACACAGTTCGATGTTGTGTGTTTTCATGTCTCATGTCATCTGATGTCAATGTATGTGTGTGTGTGTGTGTGTGTGTGTGTGTGTGTGTAACACTGTAATGGGGTGTATGTTGTTGTGTCTGTACTGTGCAGTGGTAGTGCTACAGTATATAAGCACATGGTCGAGTTCGCAGAGGATTGGTAGTCATGAGAACGGCCCCTCCAAGTCTGTCAATGCTACATTTAGAGAAAGTAATCACTTGGGACACCAAATGCCACTCGATACCATTACGATGACAATACAACAAGTAATACACAATACACAACGGTGGAATAGTGTACAAGTTGGAGAGATGACTGATCTTTGGCTCAAACAGGTGAGAGATTACTTTTCCACAGAATGTGGATTCATCCCATCTAAATTTATAGAATTCAAACAGAGTTGGTGTCTTTGCTCCCGATTGTTCTTCGGCCACTTTAGGTCCCTCTTTATCTTCTTCATATTGTCTTCTAGGGTTGTCCTCCAAACAAGTTTATGGGGTTTTTTTGGAGAGAGCCCTAAAAAAATACAAATTAAGGAGAGCTTGGTCTTTCCAAGGAAAAAAAACTTTTGAAAAATAAGACGAAGCACACATACTTCGTCTCAAATGCTCAGGAGCTACTCAGCACGTTCAGGGCGAGCGAGTCCATCTGCACTTTACAAGCTTCAAAAGCCTCTCCCGGTGGCCAGCACTGGGCAGGGAAAACTGTCTTTTTGAGTCAGTGGTCTCATCCCCACAGACTGTCTTCATTGTAGTCCCTGAAAAGAAAGTCTGCTGACAGCAGTCCTTTCGTGTACTCTCAGTGCAACAATAGCAGTAATGAAGATGGGACCAGTAGTGAGAGAATTGAGAGGGATGCAGCCGCCGCCACAGAGTTTGACCGTACACTCTTCTGGACGTCTGGCAGAATCACCACTGGGTCATCTGCTTGAGGATGGGAGATAAAGAAGTCACATTAGCATCACATATTTATACCCAGACGTAATACTGAATGTGCCTGGACTGTTTTAAGATCAGGGATAATTAGAAAGGACGCAGGGTTGGTAAACATACCTGCAGGCAGTCTATTGGACGGGTTGTGAACCCCACCCCCGGCTCCGGCTCCGGCTCCGGCTCCGGCCCCACTTGTGCCTCCTTTAGCCACTCTGGCCTCTTGAGAGCCTGAAAGAAAAACAAAAATGCCATCAATTACTCTGCTTGGGTCTCACTAAAGCCTAACACGACTATCAGAACTGTGCTGCTCTCCTTACAGCCGGGAGGGCGGTTAAACTCACCATCAGCAGCTACGACGTCCACCCTGAGCCTAACGCACTCCTGTCCATGGTGGTGCAAAGGTTTGGCTGCCGGGAAGAAACAACACAGACGTTAACATTCTAACTAATGCACTTAGCCTCCACTGGCCCCTTAATTCACCTTCATGCATGCGCCAACACACACACACACACAAACACTTGGCAACAGAGACAAGGGGACAAAGCTTAGCAGGCCATCTGTGACCAGGCGAAGTGTGTCTTGTCCTGCAGTTTATCTAATTACAGCCGTGGTCAGGGCAACAACACTGCTGGCTCTTTGTGGTTACATTCTAGCAGGGGAAGTATAAACTTGGCAAACTGAGCCAACACCCCAGTTAATGTCCACGTTGAGTGTAAATGAGCAGGCCACCGAGCTCGGTTAGTAGAAGAACTAAACTAAACTGCAGAAGTTTGCCCTCACTTCCTTCAGTCGGACAGTCTGACACCAGACTGAAATATCTCAACAAATATTAGATTGATTGCCATGAAATCTTCCTATATGGTTCACATATGTTGAATCTTAACTTTTGGATGGTTTACCTCTCAAGATGAATTGTAATAATTTTGAAGGTCACTTATCTTTTCATTTAGTCATCATCTGGTCAAAATATGAATTTGTGCACTTTGGTCTTAAACACTTTTTTTCCATTGAGAGCATGCTAATGTGCTGATGTTAGCGACTTTTTCGCCTGTCCGTTCATGTTCAACATTTTCTAACTACGCAGATGGCCGGAGAAAATGGAGAACATTAGGAGCTTTGAAAATGTTATAAATACACAATAATACAAAATTGGTTGTGCGACCGTCCTTGCGGAAAGTATAACTAGGCTTCAAAGTTCTCCACTTTCTCCACGTTGTTGGAAAATGTTGGATGTACACGGATTGAACCCTTGCGAAGTGCTGTGTCAGACTACCAATGAAAATATTATTATAAATTGGAAAATACAAGATTGACGAACAAAGAAAACACTCTGAAAGAAAGTTATATTGACACTCACAGATATAATAGTAGCTTTCTCCCTGACGAAACTCTTTTCCCAGAGTGAACGGAGTAAACCGCTGGAACTTCTCGGAGAACTTCTCGGGGGCGTGAGGAGCAAACGGATGGCCACACTCCCAACGCATCTGATCGTACGACTGGGGCTTGCAGGAGTCGTAGTCCTCGCGCTCCACCATGTAGAGCACGTATCGCTCGGCATCCAGCAGTGGCACCTCACCCTGAGGGTAATGGGGGCAGACAATGTCCAGGTAGTCGTTGAGCTTCACCTCCACGGTGTAGTCATCCCATAGAAACCTGTAGGGAGGAGGCAGAGGAGGACGGTTATTCAAGTGGCAGGAGACTGATAACCGTGCTTATAGCATCGGAGCGGTAATAAATATAAGCCTCAAAACCTCTGATTATATATTGATCGGCTACACGCCACAGTACAACAGGGAAATCAGAGAAAAGTCTGAGAGGCCTGGGAATGAGACATATAGAGCAGGAGAAAGAGAGAGAGAGTGTTTGTGAGTGACGAAATATGTGTGTGTTGGAGTGGAATGAAGAGGGAAAACGCAATAAGGGGAAGAATGATGTGCAGAGAACATGTGCATAAATATGGAGGAACGCGAGGCCAGCGTATCGGCCTCTACTCGCTGCACTGAGTGCACATTGATCCCACGTTCCTCGGGAGTTGAGTGATGTTTACAGAGAAACATTAGCAGTCAGTTAGCCCGTCAAGACAGGAGATGAGTATCGACATCTGCAGGGCTACACACAAAACACCCACACAGATAAAGAGGCAGAATGCATTATGGCGAGTTGACACGCGCACACACACACACACACACACACACACACACACACACACACACACACACACACACACACACACACACACACACACACACACACACACACACACACACACACACACACACACACACACACACACACACACGAGTCGACTAGCGATATGGATTCAAATGAAGGTCACATGTGTTTTAAGCCATTCATTAGGGTGAGAGAGACGGGCGGACGCGTAGAAAATGAGCCTGGTGACGGCCTGTAACCGTCTCCCACCACACTCCCTCTCATTACAAATACAGAGACACAGTCAGACTGTCTGCCTCCCCTGCATCCCCCCCGTCACTCCTCCACCCTCTTTACGAGGGTCCTCAAGTAAACTGAACTCCCTCCCTTCCCCTTGGACATAGGTCAAAGGAGCAATCGCAGAAAACTTTTTAGCATTTCAACCTGCTTCCAATGGCCCCATAAACACAATTTAACGATTACAGAAACACTTAAAAACAACAATTTAGCAGCCGTTTGAATTGGCCTCATCTCAACTGTCCATGGTTACTTCCCCTTCATGGATTTTTTTTTTATCAGAGATATTATGAGTTTATCTCCAGGGAATTGACATTAAAGGTATTTCAGCTTTGTCCCCTACCCCCTGACTGAGTGGCTGCTCAGGGGGGCGGCTCACAGCTAATGCTCTCTTCTCAGCCAAAGCCATCCATCACCGGCCTGGAGCAGTAGCTGGCCGCTAGCAACACACACTCACAAACTCACACACACTTCCCAGTAATTCCCATCTATCAACAACCTAAAGCAGTAGCTACCTACCATTTGCACCCACCAAAACACACCCACACACCCACACACCCACCCACACACACACACACCCCCTCCCCCGGTACTAATCTCCAAAGCGATATCAGTTTACTGTCTCCTACTGTTCTAGATCACCAGGGGTTCTCTGAGAATGGATGAAATTTGTCAGACTTCAATATTTTCACAACACACAAGGAGAATGTGTGTCTAATATAGGGTTTTGTTGCTTTTGCAATGAATACATGGCTGGTTCATGAGGCTTTCACCGACCCCAAAGACAGAGGCAGGCAGCCAGTGTGAGTTTCTGACTGCTATTTAATCAGATCTGCAGATCTCAAAGAGTTAAGAGTTCCCAAAAGCCTACAGGGAGCCAATCGGACACCTTTAGCACAGAAAAAAGACCTCACCACTGGAGGAGGTTTTTCTTTGAGAATTCTGTCATTTTCTCATAAAACACCTAAATGTAACAAGCAGCATTTGGGGATTTTGTGTTTGTGTGACAAGGTCCATATGTGTGACGAACGATCAAAGTGCAAAGGCTCCCGCCGCTCGTTAGCTGCTGTTGTTGTTTTTGGCCAGTGGTCTCTCTGGTGCCGCCTGGTAAAAAGGACAGACGCTGTGGCTCCAAACACCGGGTCCTGACTCCTGCTCCCCCTCTGCCTCCCTCCCTCCCCCACCACCACCCCTTTACCTCTCCCCGCCTGACTGCATTCCCTCAATGCTGATGACCAGATTAGCCGGCAACACCATTATAACAGCAACACAGGCACATTAGAAAACAAGCACCTTTTTTAGTATACTGATGAAACTTCCATCCAACTGTGCTGATAATAGTGTGCCCCTGCCAACTTTTGGTGGTGGGGGGGCAATAATTATCATTTTGCCATGGTCCAGACAGCTTTGTGCTTATCTGCAGTTTGCCCGCCACGCTCTGTTTACCAGATTGGCGCTAAAGTGTTTTTTCCCCCTGCCACTTTCAATTCCAGTCGAATCGATAACACTATTGAACAAACACTGTTGTCTGCTTTTGCCTGACAGAGTTATCATCCCGCTGCAAACACAGAAAACACACACAAACAAACTCCCTAAAGCCAATCCCCCCCCTCACGCAGAGCCCGGATAACAAACCAGTTGTGGTATGCTCCCAATGTGTTCATCAAAAGGGGGTCGAAGGGGGGTGCAATTAAAACACAAAAAGGGTATTAAAGTTGCCCCGGAGGGGGGTAATTATGCCCTCCCGCTCCCCACTTCCCAGCCCCTTAAGGCTGAGAGTTTGGGGAGGGGGAGTCAGAGGGCATGAATAGGCATGGGCTTGGGGAAATGGCTTTTGAAGTTTCTTTCAGTCAGAGTAAGAATCTATGAGACTGCTACAGTTGCTTTATCAACGCCACCATTCCATACAGTGTGTCTATTCACAACGCGCCCGCGCTGATGGAATACCTCACTTAGCAGAGAAAACAGTGGTTGAATACGCACACCGGGGAGGCTGGCTAGCCCCTTTTACTAATAGCAAATAGTTTTAATTATCCTGCTGCCTTTTGTTCCCCTCCAACGCCTCTGCATTGAAACGTTCCACATCATCTGCTTAATTAACTGATCGGAGTAACACACTTCAAAGGGAGCTTAGGCCTCTGTGTGAAAAGGTTTAGCTAACAAAGTCAAATCATGCCACCTTCACTTTAGCAGACAAAGTCCCGCTCCGTCTCCCCCAGTGTGTGTCCCTTGTCATTTCCCTCCTCCAGACTGTTCCCCTCTCTCTGTCAATAGGCTGTCTTGATTTATTCCCATTGTTCTTCCGTAGATGCTTTCTCTTTATGACAGTGCCACTTGGAGCTTCAGCCGAGGCAACAGCATGGAAGAGTTGTATTCTGTACTTAAGGATGATTTGTGGAGCAATGGCAGATATGCAGTGGGCATCGTGTGCATGCGTGTCCATTTCAGCCAGAGACTTTGAAATGTGTGATTGTTTGTGTTGGACTATATGCGTGTGTGTTGCGTCTGAAGAGCTCTGGAGGAATCTGGGAGTGTGTTTCAGTCGGGATATGGTGGATGATAAATGCCAATAACGGACAGCGATGATAGCAGTGAGGGAATGTGTAAATGTGTATGTACAATCGGGCAAAAAATAGACTACAGGTTGTTCCCGGCTGCTCTTCCTCCTTTCCGAAGAAGGAATTTCTGATTTATTGGAGCCTCTTCAGCAGCAGAAGTCTAATCTCTCTTCTTTAATCTCTCTGGCCAGCGTTTTGCTTTCTTCTCCACCTCTACCCCCTCCTCTCACCCATCCATCACCCTCTCATCTCTGCACTCTATCGCCCTGTGGAATGCTGGACCTCTGAGGCGAAGAGGCCGCAATGTGGATCAAAGGTCAGACAATCTCCAAGTCAGCACCGGAGGGGCCTTGTGCAATTTAAAATTCTAGCGACGTCTGCTCAGATGGGAATCGCACACTTTAAAGATCGATGCAGGACTACTTTAAAAAGGTCCATAAAGGCCACGTCTAAAAACAGGAGCTCTGGTCTACTTGACCTGTGCGGTCACCCAAACCACATAAACATGATTATTTTCCTCCCGGGTTTTTGTGCATGACAGTAATGTGACCCAAAAGGTGACTGGCCTGCGTCACAGATGAGTGAACCGGAATGTGGGGACCACCTAATCGGCTCATCCAATCCTGGATTATATGGTGGAGCAGAGGCTGAGCTCTGGTCCATTCATCAGCACCAGACCCTGTTTAATACGAGGGCTTAGAGTGGACAGCGAGGCCCAGAGCCACGGCAGAGGGGCTGGGGACAGAGTACGAGTTGAGATAGGCAGGGTAGGGCTTTTTTTCTGTCCCACTACTATTGTTCTCACACAGAGGAGGGGTATTATTCCTCTACACTGGAGTTTTGGAGTTCAGAAGACACACAGTGACTGTGTGTGCGCGTGCGTGCGTGTGCGTGCGTGTGTGTGTCCCTGGTTGCAGAGGGGAAAGTGAGATGTGTTAACAGAGTAATGAAAGACACTGGACACAAGGGAGCCATTTCTTTCAAGATATATCTGAAGCTACGTGACTCCACGAGGGAGGTGGCACTTCAGAGAGAGGTGAAAGCCTTTCGGAGGTGCATCATGAGTTAAGTTAAGCGGGAGGGTTTAACGTTATTGCTCAAACTCTTTCTGTTTCATCCGTCTATCTATTCATCCATCAATGTCAGCCGTCCCCTCCCACTCTCTGTCCGTCTTTCATCACTCAATAAGCAAACCAGATCCTCATGTCAACTCTGTCCCTCCCCCCCAACCCCAGACTTGCTGAACCAATCACAAAGATGGTATTCCAAATATGCAACTTCCTGACCTGCCGTTCGCAGAGCACAATGCCGCGTGGGTACGCTGGGGTCGTCATAGAAACGAATATGGTTCTACTCATGTGACTCCTCCTTTTTAAACATAATATTCAAACCCTCATTCTTTGCACCATTTGACTTTTAGTCATCCATCTCAATCAGCTTTCTCCCGTCCATCATTCAACCTTTGTCCGTCTGGATCATTGGTCATTCCACCGGTGTTCCCGGCTGAACTTGCCAAGCTCCTTTTTGCCACCCAGCAAAGTGACAAAGCTTTAAGTCCAGCAGAGAAATAATTGGCTGATTCCACCGCCCTAAGAAGGCTTAGATGAATACATATGCTCTTTCCAACTGTCTCACGCTAACCCTGAGCCATTTGTATCTTATAAAGGGCCAGAACACAAAGGTCACGACCGACATAACATTTCTCAGGAGGCCAATATCTGTACAAGAAAATTGATTTTTCTGGATTGATTTCCACAAGGCAAAACGTTCATGCTCATGTTCTTTTTTCTGAGCCGGTGGCTTAATGAATTCCACGGGGAAACAATGTGAGCTCAACCCACAGTTATTTTTAATGCAGTACTAGTAGTAGTAGTAGTAGTAGTAGTAGTAGTAGTAGTAGGAGGAGGAGCAGCAGCTTATAGCTACAATGGTAATAATACAACTGACCTCTAGGGGGTGGCAGTATTTGCTGTGTGGACATGTTCACACACTGAACCCAGACATCCAACAAACAGGAGAAAAAAGGCCAGAGAAAAACAAAAGTTTTACACAATGAGCCTTATTTACACAACAAAACAAACACAATGCTTCATTTTCAGAGATAATATCTGACTCCTGCTGACTAATTATTCTTCATCCAAACACACATACCCTGTCGGTGCATTGAGTGTCACCAAGACTTGACAAACAAGTCTGGAGGAGGACACACACGCTCTTTATCTCTGCCTCACACACACACACACACACACACACACACTTTGAGAAAAAAAGTACAGGCTCCACTCATAAATCTACGTATTAATGTTTTTTTCATCCTCTGTGATTTTTGTGTGGGTTGAGAAGAGGAGGAGCAGGGGAAGTCTGCTGCGAAGATAAGGAAGAGGCACAAGGATGGGCATGGGGCAGAGAAACACTGGCGGGGTTGACTGGGCTGACTTTGATCAGAAGAGAATCCAAAATAGAGACGCAGGGATTTGACAGCAGCGCAGGCGGGGAGGCGGATCCCAAATCATCTTCACGGCTCAACAGTTGAGCACATACCCTCATGGTAACAATCAATCAAACTAATATACTTATTCTCTTTGGTCAAACATACTCATCCCACAAAAAAGCCTGGGAAATTCAAGCAACTCCCAGAGTCCAGACCTTTAAAGTCTTGCGTGTGCTGGTGTGAGAACTGTATTGTTTATTGTGCAGACAGGATACGCTGTTTTCCCGGGAAAAGACGTAGCCAGGAAGTGCAGCACTTCACAGGGAAACACACAGACAGCACGCCTGCAGGAAGGTAAAACCTTTGGCCCAATTCTCTATCTGGTGCAGTCAATAAAACAAGCTATTGACATTGGCAACAACAAGTGGGAATATTGAACAGGATGAAAATCATCTTTTTTTTGGGGGGGGGGGGGGGGGGGGGGGGGGGGCTCTTGGAAATGTGGTCAATGGGGTAAAGTCTTCTTACAGACGATTACAGACTGTAAAGATAGGGAACGTCAACACACGTCAATGAGCATTGAGCCCATAAGAGGCGATTACCATCGGTTTGACAATCTCTGAGTATTTTCCCCAGATTGAATTCACCAGACAGATTACAAGGTCAGATTATGGGTGGTGGGAGGGGACAGACAATGAGAGTAAAAGATGGGGATAGACGTAGGAATTTACTGAAGAGAAGGGGTGGGGCGTTTGGAGCGAAGGCTGGATTAGGAAGTGAAGTGGGAAAAGGAGATGTTTTTCAAGGAAACTAGCTTTGGTTCAGAATACTTGGAAATGGCAGAAATCCCTTATCTATTGCTTCCATGTAATCACACCCGCTCACTACCAAATCTTATCTTTCATCTCTCAAACATGTACGCGCTCACATGCACAGAAGTCAAACACGTTAACCTACTCCTACACCTTTGTTTTTCTTCTTTATTTAAAGTCCTGTCCTTTCACGGTTTGAGTTCTCAGACTGGCTCTACCACTTCCATATCCACCACTTCAGCAAGACACTCAAGAGGGGAGAAGCACATCCGGACAGACAAGTGAATAAAGAAAAAAAAGAGTAAAAGAATAAACCCGTTTGCTGGGAAGACTAGAGTGGCTTTTCATAGTGAGGTAGAAGAAGGAAGCTTTAAGAAAGAGGGCTGATGGGAGGGGGGGTGTGTGAAGGAAAGGGCAAAGTGCCTTGTGTCGGATCGCCATGGATGCCAAGAACGATAAAAAAAATTCCACACCTCTTAGCATGCTCCCCTCCTTCCCCCCCTTCTCCCAGAGACAGAGTTGGAGGTGAGGAAATAAACGACTGAAAAGGGACAGCTTGTAAAGTTGAGATAAAAGCTGGTTGAAGGAGCGAAGGGGACCGAAAAGACAGGAGGGGGGAAAAGAATGAGAGTTTCCCAGAGGCAGAGCCACGGCCGTGTGAAGAGGGGCCGGCCTGAGTGGCAGCCAGTATTCAGGGACCACCGCCGTGACAGAATGACTGACAGATTGATAGAGGCTGTGCCACTTCATCACATAGCGAACTCTGACCCCCGATCGGTCACACCAGTTACTATTCTCTTTCTGTGGCTCACCGTTAAGACCGTTCCCCAATTTGTATGGGAAGCATCACAAAACACCCTTATGGACTGGCTAAATGCCACACAAAAAAAAACATTCACATGGATGAAACACACCTTGAATAACTCCTTGAATAACAAGCATATTCAATTAAAGGAATTAAACCAGCGATGGTCTGCAAAATACAATTTTAAAGCGTATTTTGCCATTTTAACTAAATACAAAAAGGTTAGAAAGGCATAGCAACACCAAGACTTCAGAGTCAGAACAGATTAGCTGAAAAATGTGTCATTATGATGAGGATGATGTCAAAATAAACATGTGCACGAGAGAGCCACGAAACGGTTAACAGACTCACAGGACTGGAGACCACAGAACCAAGTTGAAAAGGGAACCTGGCCAAGAAGAGGGGGAGGGAGGTGCTGGAGAGAGGGAGAGACAGGTACAAAGCAGAGGAGGAGGAGGAGGTGTGTGTGTGTGTGTGTGTGGGGGGGGGGGGGGTCTACTCATGCTCTGTCAGCAGGGAAAAGAGGGGAAAGGAGCAGATTATTGGAGTCCAGAGGGCTCCTGGGACGATGTTAACATCAATCACAACTGTGTGGCACATGTGTGTGAGTGGATGACTGAGGTTAATGTGTATAAGAGTGTGTGAGTCACACAAATCTGGTGATGTTGTGAGTGCTCACAAACACACAGGCTTCTGCACAGACACTCCCTTTACAAGAGACACGTACACACACTGGCATGCAGGGGCCCGAACTGACTGGGCACACTGGTGAGCCTCTTTCTGGGAATGATCCGGTGCTGGTGATTAAGCTGTTGCTAATCACACACAAAAGGTTACAAATATGCTAACAAGTAAAAAGGTCAGAGAGTGCTGAAAGACACGCAGTCAGGAATGGAGTTCACTCCAGCTGGAACAAAGTGGTCGTTAAAGTACAGGCAGGGATGACCTTGGAAGTCAGACACACACATACACACACTAGTGCATGTATAGACCCATGTGTGTGTGAGTGTGTGTTGCTAAATCCCTCAACAAACCCACGGAGAAAAAGGAAATGAGCCTGCACCACATGCCCCCCAGCGATCAATCTGAGATCAATTTAATTAACGACAGCTTTCTAACCAACAAGGTGGAACAATAAAAAGAGAAAAAGAAAGAAGGGAAAACACATCTCATGAGAGAAAAGATGGACGTCAAAACGCTCTATCAAGTGACGGGTCAAAGGGGAGAGCAGATTGCTGGGAATGATGAAAAGCACCAAATGAAAACATCTCAGAGGCTCGATGCTTTTTCCGCGAATACAGGATTAAGAGTAGCCGAAGGGGGAGATGTAGCACAGTGATCCGGAGAAAAAATAGCAAGTGCAAAAGGACGGATTACTAGTATACACACACAAACACACACACACACACACACACACACACACACACACACACACACACACACACACACACACACACACACACACACACACACACACACACACACACACACACGATCACTGTCGTTCCACAGCGGGGGGAAAACAACAAAACGCCTTTCCATCTGGGACTTGATTCTGATTTTCAGTGCTTTTGACGCTGTAATTGTGACCTTTCCGACAACAGTGAATGCTGTAGTTTCAACCACAGGGGAGATCAGGAGGATAACAGCGGTTGAATGTAAGCTTGTGGGAGAATTATTGAATATATGCTTGTTTGCAACCAAGACAAGACATGTGTTCTTGGAGAGAGGGAAAGAGAGCGAGAGAGAGCCCAAACACTGATTGATTTAGATGGTGTTGTCAGTTGGTGTGATTGAGTGTCCTGGTTTGGGATTGTATGCCAGGAGTCCCTGTTAGTGCTTGCCCGTCCCGAGTGGGTGTGTTTGTATGTGGGTGCATGTAGAAGTTTGTTTGTGGCGTGTAAACTTAACTCTCCCCGTACACCCGGCCACCATCAAACATAATTCTAATTGACCCCCACTTATTCTGAATGGCCCCTAACCCCGACAATTTGAGCTCCAATTTCTCCTCCCCTGAGCAATCCATCTCTCTCCCCCACAGCGTGACCTACTGGGCAGGCCTCAAGTTACCTCCTCCGTCTCTGTCACACACCATTATTACTCGTCTTACCACCTGAAATATGAACACCCCTATGTCTCCCTGACAGCCGCGTAAACCCCATGTGATATCTCTTGATTTAGGAGACACCGCAACCTCCCACTCCACACAGAAGGTTAGGACTCTCCATCAGATGGGGGAGGATATGATATTTCAACACGTTGTGCTGTGAGTCAGACCAGGAAAAAAAACAAACAAAAAAAATATAACCCCTTGAAAGGAAAAAAACCCTCCCCTATAGGATTTCAGCTCGTTGGATGAAGATACAACAGCATCAAACAGAAGAAGAATTCACTCACTTTTTAATTGTGTTATCAAAATGATACACAGTTGCTTCCTTCCATACAATGAATAAACTCATAAACATGTGTGCATAAAGAGTCCAAATAAGGAAATGTATTTTAGTGTTCATAGATCATAGTTTAATAAAGTCCTGAAATAAAGAAAAAAATCTCTGTTCGTGAAACACGCTCACCCATTTAAAAAAGGAGCCATTCTCCCTCAGAGGTACGAGCTGTTTACTCTGTCACTTCACAAAGATAAATAGATGGTGTAACTAATCCCGCAGCACAGGTACACAGATTGCGAAACGGATTAAATCTCAACAGGTTAGACAAAGTATTACAGGTAAACAGCACCGTAATAACAGGTCTGAATCCTGAAAGGGAGGGAGGGGGAGGGAGAGAGACTCCCAACTGTCCTACATTATCATGACAACAGCAGCCAGTTGTCCTCCATCACAGATTCATCACAAGTAGCTCACTGAATATGCATGAGTTGCAACTATTCAAAAGCATCTGAGTGTGGATCACACTGATGTAATCTGCACTGAGACATAGGTTTAACGTTATTTTATGTCCAAGATGCCAAACCAATCTGTTTGTTTGCGTTGGCAAATAAAATAAGTGAGCGCAAAGGTGGGTTCAACAGCGCTGCATGAGCATGTGGAAAACCCAAAGGAAAAGAGATACTTACTTGGGGTTAGTGCTGTTCCAGTAGACGCTGTGCCGCTCCGCTGAAGCAAACCAGGCGCAGACGCTCACGACGAAGCCCACAATCCAGATCAAATCCATGGTGGAGAGGAGTGGAGGCGTGCAGAAGAGGAAACGCAACTCAGGTAGGTTGTGCAAAAAAAAAAAAAAAAACACAACAAAAAAGTTCACCGAGAGGAGCTCGTCCGCGCACCTCGAGACTGCACGATTAACAAAACACTTTACGCATGTAGTGAATCTAAAAGAAAAACAAAACGCAAGTGGATACGTGCAGCAATAAAAAAAAAACGTAGAGAGGTCAGGTTAACTCGACAGATCCGTAGTCAATGAAAGCCCGAGCGGCGTGGTGGATGATTTTGTGAAATGCCCACAGCCGCGAGCCCCGCCTTCGTACCAGCGGGGACCAATCAGAGGGCTGTCCGAGAGACGCGAGCTTTCGCTACATGTAGGCCTGCTGTATGTTTACGTGTTGAACACAATATTACAACTCCATCATGTACAGTATATCCGAGTAGGTCTACAACACAACATTCAGAAATATCTGACTGGGATTTTTACACTAGATGTTTGCAGTTTAATATTTGCAAGCAGTCACATGTCTGCTTACAGAAACCGTATCATACTTCATGGTAGTTTATAATGTAGCTAATAAAATGTCACTTTTTTGCAGATTTGATAGTATACCTACAATTCTATAGTACCCTACGTTCAAAACAAATAAACAATGTCATTGCAGTTGCAACATATAAATGAACACCTAACATTAAGCAGCTTTCACACACACACACACACACACACACACACACACACACACACACACACACACACACACACACACACACACACACAGACGACACATTGTAAATGAAACCTGAACATTAAAAGCTGCCACACACTGTTTTCTTGTATCTGTTGCAAGGCTAATGCATTACGTTGCACCCTTGTTGCACCCAAGTTATTATGTCCAATGTCGAAAGCAGTCAAACTGTTTTTTCCTGAGCTCTTATCTATCACTGAAGTGCACCACCCTTGCTTGAGTACTGGTTGAGCAACATCTGGTTTGTTTGTACAGTGATTTCTTGGAGGGAAGTTTTTTTTTTTTTTTAATCTTACAGGGCTCTTTTTCACATGTGTGAATCTTTTTTTAAGGGTGTTCATTTGTAACATCAACATTGAAGTAATTCCACCTTAACTTTGACTACGATGAGTTTTTGAGCCTTTGAAATGATAGGCCACATGAAACGTAAAACAGAGATAGTCAAATACGAAGACTCTACCTTCAGCTGGAAGCTCATAACCTCCATGCTGTCAAATACATTGCAAATCCCGATTCTCATTTTCTGTTCCATTGACATGGATAATCTGCACCGCGAGCTGCTTGTTCAATCTAGTGAGCCATATTGCCAGAGGGGGTTTTCAAGCCTGCTTCTGCTCGACATGGCACTTTATTAGTTATGTCTGCTTAGCAAAACAGCAGCTTTCAAAAGTATCACAGCAAACAACAACAAAATGAAAAAGAGGGTGCAACCATTGTGGATAATAAATTCAAACAGCTGAGAGTTTGGAGCATTGACTCAATTTCAGGACATAGATATGATTCATTGATGTGATCAGATAAACTCAGCAGGTATTTGGTCCATATTCAAGAAAGCAGTGAAGGAAGGCAGAGAGAGCAGTATACTCTCCTGATGTAAGCACTTAAACTGAAATCGAGCATTCTTACAGTACAAGAGGCTCTGTGCAGCCCAGAGCCTTTACGATGTTATGTTTTGTTAAAGTCTTCTCAGATCAGGTTAGCCAGAGGAGATGGTGCATGAAATTTTAGACGGTGGCAGCTGTCACAGAGGGTCTGACAGTTTCACAAGACGATTAAACTGTCAGGTACACTACTGATTGCAAATCAACAGTTTATCTGACAGTTTAATTGTCACAGCGCAATTACATACCATTCACCTGGTGCTCCAAGCAGATTAGATAGACTAATATCTATTTCCATCTCCTGTTAACCCCGGTCCGACTCTGTGCTGTGTTAATAATCACCTCAAACAGACACCCACACTATTTCGTCAAGTGTTTTACATAAGGCCTTTACTTTTACTGTTTACTTTATGCAGACTCAAGTGGAGTCCTCTGTATCTTACAGGCAATATATTCTATGTTCAGTGGTTCTGAGTAGTCACAGTTCAAGCAATCTGCATTTAAAAATTCAGTCCAAACTGACAAACCATTTCAGATCTAATAGTACAAACGCAGAAAGGCACATATATATGGTAATTTTGTGCTACTCAGTGTCAAGCAGGTCGTCCAAAATAATGTGTTTTGTATTCATGAAGAGCGCTCATCCCGGTGGATACATTTTTTAGAGTCCAATTGTTTTTTCTGGCTCGGTGGGAAGATAAAAAGGTGCGAGGGACTGCCAACATAATTGTCATTTGCATTGCAATGGAAAATTTGTTGCGGAAAAGCTTTCGCCGGGCCGCAGACATTTATGTCAAAACTCTATCAGGAGCCAAATGAGTAGACCTTTCATTTCAAACCAACCTGAAATACTGAATGAGTAAATAGAAAGATGAAGTGGGACAAAACTGCAGCTCAGCCCTGATATATATATTTTCTTCGACAGACAGACACACAAACACGCGTGCATTGGTTCTCTGCAGACTTGCACGTCCACATAGACACAAACACAGTCGCACAAACACACATAAACACAACCCTATCCACCTCAAATCCTGACAGAATTTGCACTGAGCCTGTTCTGTGGCACGAAAATAAGATATAGGAAAATGATAGGGAAAACGGTTTCAAGTAGGCATGGGAACTGACTGTCCATAATTTGTTTTTTTCCATCCATTTTAACCAGAGTAATTAGATGATGTCATAGAGTTGCACTTTCTGTGATCCTGAAAAGAGAAATCAAAACACGGAGAACCTTTCTCTCGAAAAAGTAGAAAGAACATCCTCCTCTGTATGGGAACAACCTACATGCATGTTTTCTTTTACCTACATGCATGTTTTCTTTTAATTGTATCTTCTGCCGTAGGAAGATCATGTGTTTTTGTTTGTGTATGTGTGTGTGTGTGTGTGTGTGTGTGTGTGTGTGTGTGTGTGTGTGTGTGTGTGATTGCCTCTGTCCACAGTTAATATTGCATACTACTGGTATCATCAGCCTAACATTCTGTGCTCATTTATGACTGTATGTTTAAAGACCTCTTGTGGTTGCGGTGATTCACAGTTTTTGAAAAACGTACTTGACTGTTTTGTACCTTCACTGACTGCTCACTACTCTTAAAGAGCTGGTAGGGGCAGCATGTATCCAACAAATGTTTCAGAAGCAAAAGACACAATCGCCTATATAAAAACAAGCCTTATCTAGTCTGTTGCAGTCAACATTTTGGCCATTGTCGTGGCTAAAAAACTGACATCCATAGAAACATTTTGTTTAATTTTGAACTGGAGTATCTGCAGGTTAATTTCATACTCGATATGTTATGATCCACGATACAAGATAAATAAATCCCAGTTTTTGTTGTCCTCATCACCATCTTGGCTGTAAGGGAACGGGGAAGGACAATTCAGTGACATTCAACTCTTCTTTTGTTTGGGAGGGGAGAGGGAGACACACCTGGCAGAGATGAGTTCTCAAACCATATCTAATGTGCAGAGAGTCGTCTTGAGTCAGCTTGTTGCCACTACCCTCCTTCTGGCTCTCCAGCATGGCCATTAAAGGAGAAGTGTGTGGCCCCTTCACTGTGAATACAAATGATAGGTTTAATGACAGACTATCATCATGTTCCCATCCCCAAACAACACCCCGCCATCTATTTACATAAGAGAACTGTGTTGGTGTGAACTGAGCAGCAGCCCAGCAATGCTCGGTCCGGTGTGTGTCTCATCTCATTGGCCTCCATTGGTTTGAGTCCGCCATTGTTCGTCAAGATAGCTCCTCTGCAGGAGTTGTTCCTGAACCTGTGAGCTCTTTCTTAGCAAACAATGGAAGACAAGTGTTTCCTGTAATTAGCATTGCATAGGTCTACCTCCTCTTATGAAATACTGGCGCTGTAAAGATAGCATCACCATCCTTCCCTAAATGGTTTGCCTGCAAAGAACAAGTTTGTTCATGGTCTTGTTTTTGCTTTCTCTGACACAATTGTTGATTTTCCTTTGGCTTTCCTGAGGCAATGGAAGCAAAGTTAATGATTAGGTGGAGCAATTTTAAAGGTAATCAGTGAGTAACCCTAGCGTTACAGCAAAGTGATGAAGTGGTAAATGCCAGTTCTTAATTAGCTGTAGTTAATTACCAGAGGTAAACAAAGAGGTGGTTGATTATCCGTAGCCGTATCCAATGATCGGTGTGTCGGCTGAGAGATTTGGAGTTCAGGTAAGACTATTAAGACGACATCGTAGCGAGGGGCCCTGCTGATGACCAGGCAGTCGCTGTGCTTAGATATTGAGGGAAGACACCCACACACACAGACACACAAATATGCACGCCTGCATACCCACCATGCAAGCCAAACTGAGAGACAAAGAGCAGCTGAGAAGGAGGCGGATGAGGAGGAGGAGGATCGAGGAGAAATGCAAACACAATGTTAGATAACGAGAGTGTAAGACCAAGAATGAAAGCAAAAGTGAGGAGGCGTGCGAGATGAGAGTGAAGAGCTTAAAAAAAGATGCTCTTAAGGAGGACAATATGCAAAGTAAATAAGATGCAGGAGAAAAAGTGCAAATGAGGGATATACCATAAAGCAACAATGAACATGTTTTCATTTATTAAATTAATGATGCAGGGAAACCTTTGGGCCTGTTATTAGCAAACATGTTACCTTTACCGACCTGCAATTATGTCTCCCTCCCTTGGGCAAATTGAATTTTTAGAGGTGCGATGCATCATTTCCCTTACACTGTCAAAATCTAGTAAGTGGTGTGTGAGATATTGCAGGCGACTCAGAGACAAACAAATGAACAATGCCGGGCCATCTCTTGGGAAACGCGGATTCATTTGGATAGCAGCAACAAATCGAGGGAGTCCGCCTCATCCGTCCAGTGCAGCTTCAAGCAGCGCAAAAAAAACACCAAAATTTCTCCATGTGAGACGGAAATCTGCAGGAAGTTTAATAACGCGGAGAAGATAAGAAGGAGGAAGGTTTGAAATAAAGGTGAAAAGGGACTTAATGTGTAAACATAAATATATTTGAGGCGAAAGTGAGTGCAGAGGAGAAGCGGAAGCAGGGACGGATGCCAAATGAATGAGAGGGGGCCGGCGAGAGAGTGATAAAGATAGGAATAGACAGGAAACAAACAAGGACAGAGAGAGAGAGAGAGAGAGAGAGAGAGAGAGAGAGAGAGAGAGAGAGAGAGAGAGAGAGAGCGAGAGAGAGAGGAGAGGCACAAGATGTAATAAGATGTTCAGATGAGGACTAACAGAAATATATGGACGCAGGATACAAGAGTGATGCTGGAGAGATGGAACAAGATAATAGAGAGGACTATGTAGTGGTAGCAGTAAGGAGTATGACTTAGCTAAGCAGAAATAGATTATTACTGTATTTACCGGAGGAAATTTGAAGCAGAGGAGAGACAGTCTAAGAAAAATAGCTGATAGATGAGAAAGAAAGATGGATAAAAGGTAAAGTTTTTTAAGGAGACGTTGAGAAAGACAGAGATATAGTGAAATAAACATTTGGAGTGTGGAGAGACATTTAGAGAGAAAAAAGATGGAGCGCAGTGTGAGTTACGGTAGGGAGGCTTTGAGAGATGCACACAAGAGTTTTCATCTACAAAACAAAAGCCAGCAAACAAAATGTAGGCAGAGAGAAATTTGGAGCTAAGTGGTGTGAGAAAGTGAGGGGGGGCTTGCATCGAAGTGGGCAGGTGGAAGAGAGTGAGAAAAACAGAAATTGAATAGTGGAATGCAAAAGTACTTTTTTTTGGAAAAATACAGACAGACACAGGGAGAAAAAAAAGAGGGTGAGACTGACACTCAAATGTAAATAGGGGAGAGGAGGGTAGGCTGGATGAAAAAAGACGCACACTGGTGGATTCCTCAAAAGCCCCTTCAATATGTATGAGGGCAGCTCCATAGACTGCGGCAGCCACAAACAAGCGACAGAACAGAAAGGAGAGGAGAGCGGCAGAGCAGGTTGTGTTGAAAAGAAAGAGCTCCTCTCCTGTCAGCAGACTTTACAGTGTGTCCAGGGAGTCCAGAGAAAGGGGACCACCCAGAGGCTCTGTTTACCATCCCCTGCTTTCCCTCGACACAACAACACAACAGCCTGGCATTGCACAGGAGGCTCGGCGTGAATATCCGGCCCGCCGAATTACAAGGACTGACCAAAGCACTATTACATCATTACAATACATACAAGACTGGGGGGGGGGGGGGCACCAAAATCATATCAGCAACCCAGCATCACATTACACTTATACAATGAAGTTTTGAACAGAAAAGCTCTAACAATCTCACAGGGGCCAGCTGAGCACCTTTCTCTAGAGGAAATAGGTGGAAGGGAAGCTGAATAGTAATGACTCTGTTTGCAGGGCCATGCTTTTTGTTGTTGTTGTTGGAAGAAGCTGGAGGCTAGATGCACCTGATCCCGCAGAAGAGTCCAGATTTGAGGAAAGAACAGCATGTACTCTCACGCTGTCAATCCCGAGGATGCTGAAGCCGACCACGTTCGCTCATTACCCTCTGAAATATGTCCAAATGACAGTGACATGCTCTGCGGTCCCCCCAAAGAGCAGCGGTCTGTCCAGAGAGCCCAGACCTCCCCGGCTCTGATAGGCCCTGGGGAGCCTTGGGGGAGACAGGAGACATGGGCAGTTGGCAGGCCCAGAATAGCGCCATCCTGACCGTCACACTGACAGCAAGTGACACTGTTGCTAACAAGAGGTTATAGTTAACATGCACGTTCGCTCAACGGCTTTGCAGTGGCATTGCTGCTGACTCCTGCTGACAGATGGGAAGTAGTATTCGTGCAACTTTCAGAAGTTGCCTTTCGCGACTTGCTTTGCAGAGAAAGAAAAAATCATGTGCGTTATATATTCAAAGCTGGTTTGGGGCTTTGCAGCTGAACCATAGCAAGAGATGATGTGAAAAAGATGCAGTGAAGAGGTCTGGGTGTATACACACTGAGACACAGTGTGGTAAATAGATGGCTAGGGGCTTTTCAGCAGAAACAAGATAGTGTGAAGAAGAAAAAAATGCTGCCGCTCCGATGTCTGGAGAAGCACAGAGATAGCGGTAAATCCTACTGACACGAATGCAGTGCCTGTGTGCATGTTGAAGATGTGTTTACATAAGACTGTTTATGAATGAGCCAAGAGTAGGCACATGTGGTCTAGGGCTCCAAAGGGAGGAATTGTCTCTGTTGCCATGTGTGCCATGCTAAAAAAAAAATCAGCTTAATCGCAATTACTCCACCCTCCATTCAAGCTGGCACATGCTACCACTCTGCCTTATTACTCGAGGAAACAAGTGACTTTTACAGCCTCTGACCTCCCTTCCTTTTTTCCATATGAACAGCCGCCCCTCTGCCACGGCACACTCCGCCAGCCAAACCTCTCTCTTTCTTAAGAAAATACGGAATGAGAGGAAATGAATTTTATTACCCCATTTCCCTCCCTCTGCTTATTGACAAAGGCACCGCACTCACCCTCAGCGACTTCTGCTCTCCCATTACTTAAAGAGAGGAAGGGAAAATGAATTTTACAGCCTTTGGTCCTATCTGTCTCCTCACTCTGTCCGTCCCCCCCCCCCCCCCCCCCGCCTCCCATCTGAAGTGGCACACTCCGCCACTCTCCCTCTTTCTCATTACTTAACACAAAGATTGGAAATGAATTTTACTGCCCATGCCCTTTCTTCTCTCCTCAGCACCGTCCTATAGTCGCTCATCCACATTTCTCTTATTGTCTCTCTCCTTTGCAGCCTTAAAGAAGGAGAAAATCAATTTTACAGCCCCCTCTCCCCCATAAAGTGGCACACTTCAGATTTTTCTTGTTTCTTCCCTTTCTACTTGCTGAAAAAAAAGAGGGTCCAAAATCAATTTTTTGGCCTCTGCTTCCATTTTATAGCCCCGGGCCTTCTCCAGAGAAGCGGCACACTTCATCCTTCTTCATTCTCTCTGAAAGCCTCACAATGTATTAGCATACAGGTGGTGTCTTTTGTCTCCTTCAGAGGCACACTTCTGCTCTGTATATTGCCCATGTGTCCACTTTTAACGCCCGCCAGTGGAGGTATTGTGAAAGAGCAGAGGGTATTAAAGGGTCACTTAGGATAGCCGGCCCTTCTGCTGCCACACCTCCTCCAACACCTCCCATAGATAAGGTGCAGTCATTAGTCTGGAGCTGAGCTGCCCTTTCCCTGCAGCCCCACTTCTGCGTGAACCCATTCAGCAATACGGAAGAGTGCGCAGGGTTACTGAGTTTATCTGGATTCTTGATCTTGTTAATACAACGTTAAACGTCTCAGCTTAAAATGTGAGCACTCACGTTTGACCTTCCGCAGAATTTATTTTTACAAAAAAAACCCCATTATTTTGATTTTGGGTATTATTTGCATTTGCTACACTCACAGAGAGCGTTCTCCACCAGGCAGGTCACAGAGAGCACTGGCTTCAAAACACATCTTTTGATTCCTCTCCTCCCCCAAGACGTGCAATGTTACCGCAAGCCCTTTTTTTTACATGACTACACACATATCTGCTGCCCAGATGCTACCCAGCCCCCCCATCCTCCCTGCCTCCACCACACCTCCCTCCTCCAGCTGCCTTGCTCCACTTGTGGCTGCTGCTCCAGCACCCTATTCATTAACAGCTTCTTAATGCTCCCAGATGGGATGACTGTAATTTACGGTGGCCTCAGTGTGTTTGTGTGTATGTGGGAGTGTGTGTATGAGTCGGTGTGTTTGTCCATAAAAGCTATGCATAGCAGGCAGATTTGTTTATATGTGCAACTGTTTAGAACCGATGGAGATAATAAAAAAAGCGTTATCATAATTAGACTGCATCAATGATTGTTTGGAACCATTCTCCATGCAACATTTGCACGCGCTCAAGAGTAAACTGTGAGCATATGCAAATATGTTTGTGTCGATTTCCCTCTTCGTCCTTTGTGTGACTCCAGCAGAAGCACGTATTGCTGGAGGGCAGAGTTAGGACAACGATTAAAGCACATAGTTCAGGTTTTTACTTTGCTCGATCATCAAGGGGTTTGTCTCCAGAACTGACCTCAGCTGGAGCAATACAGTTTTTCCATCCCAGTTCCCCTCGGCTGAGCACCACTTTGTGCTTGGCACTGCTGAATTAAGATGTCATGATGAGCTTGTGTGGGAAGTCCCCACGTCCACGCAAACATCAGCATTCATGTGTGTGTGTGTGTGTTTACGTGCGATTGTTAGGATGCTGATGTGCACGCGTATCTGACTGATGTTCCATGCCCGAAAACCTCAGCTTACGGATGCTGGCATGCTCACTCCCTCAGATTGCGGAGTATCGATTCCCAGCTTCTCTCCTGGAGGGTGAGGAAGGGTGGAGGTGGTGGTGATGGTTGCGGTGGGTGGAGGTTACAGAGGTTACAGCAGATCTGCTGGCTTTGCCAAGGAAAGCCTGTTTCCTAGAAATGGGGAGACAAACACACACACAAACACACACACACACACACAACACTCGTACAAACAAACACACGGGCAGTTCTCCTTGTCTAAACCCAGCGCACACATACTGTAAAAGCCCACCCGCATTTGGTTACAGTGAATGTACACACACACAGCCGCAGATGCACAGAAACATAACCATGTGCACGACACGCAGACATGACAAACTGCTGTGTTAAGAGGGAACTTTCCCCTCCTTGACTCTTTGACCACGCTGCATTTCCTGCACCTCTCTCCGCTGCCAGTCCTGCAGAGCTCCACACATACAGTAAAAATAACCCCTCCGAGGGCCAGTCAGCACTCACTGGGGCCCGCTCTGAAAACACAGGGTGCCCACATCGCCTGTTAGCAGCACCATTTCTATTTGCAGAGACGTGCGCGTTGGGTAACAGTCAGGCTCCAGTGGTGGGAACGGCTGCCTGCGAATGCAGCAAAGGATTGTGGGAAGAGATATTTGGGGAGGGGGGGTTGCGTGGTCTAACTGTGGCACCTTTGAGCACTTATTCCTAATTACTCCGTTTGTGCTCGACATCGCTAATGGTTCGCAGACGCGACACACATGTGGAGACACAATGAAGAGGCTGAGATGATGGAGTGGTACATGGGGACACTCTACACACCAATATCCTGCCCGCTCAGGCTGCCGAGCAAGAAAAACAGATGGAAATGAGCACCAGCACACTCCAGCAGACGTGTAAATATATGTGTGCACACACACACACAGATGTGCATACAGGTTCAGGGACATGAGCACAGAGGCTGGAGGGAAAACAAACACAGACTGGAGGATTTTTTGGTAGCGTCCACACTCTCTTTAGCATGCATGGATAGGCTGTCACATCCAAACACACACATGCATTCAGGCCAAGTATGTCCTCATCGCCAGCATGCGTAGATAAGTATATGTGTGCACGAGTGTGTCCTCTCCGAATCGACCACAATGCACAGCTGGCGGGGAGAGAGGGACCCGAGTGTGTCAGTATGTGGTCAGGTCAGGGGGCCCCGTCTCTCTCCACTTTCTCCAGTGTCCAAGTCCTCTCTGCCTCCTCTTCCTCTTGTCCTCCCTTGTTTTTTAACATCGCCTTCCTCTCTCTTGGTCACATTTTGGCATGTTCATATGTCTGTCTGCCCGGTTTGTCCAGACACTGGCCCTACCCAGGTTTCTTCTCCCCATGCACATATACAAACACATGCGGATGGAAATTTTTGAGAAAGAAAAAGAGAGAGACAGAGAGAAGGAGCAGGCTTTCCTAGAACTGCAGAGACACATGCATTTAGAAACATAGAGACACATTGATTTTGGACAAACCTAAACACAAAAATGCAGATATTTTCACTCGGTTGTTCAGTAGCATCCAGCTCAGTTCACACGGTCGCAAACATCACCCATCCACCCTCTACTGGACATGTCTCGTGTGAGTGCTGACCACATTACAAATGCTTTAGTACCAAACATAAAAGACCACAACACACTGGAAACCAACTTATCTAAATACAGTTATGGGTCAGGACTAAATGACTTTCATCCGAAACAACAAAGACATGAGAGTGTCACTAGGAGACAAAACAAAAACGGAATCTCCTGGAATATCAGTCCATGTCCAGTCTTCCTAGAAAACAGGACCAGTATGCTTTAATGGATGAGGCATCATTAAAATACTTTTAGAATCTCTTGTTGTTTTGGCACAGAAGACCCCCCAGGCATGCTGGGATTTATTCTTAAAACCCAATAAAAACTTTATTGACACAACAGAGACTGTACCTATCCCATTAAAGGTACTCAGCATCGCCGGTGGCAGGGAGTCAGCAGAAGTAAAATGGATGGAAATGAGTACCGGTTCAATTCATCTGTCAATTTTGATTCTGTGAGAGTGTTGGGTGTGACCGTAGCCAACGGTTTCATGCAGCAGGACTTGACCAAACACAGGCAACTGGCAAGACCTTTGACAACGGGTTAGACGTGATGCTGTGGTGTGTGCTTTGTGGGAAAAAATAGGTTTTGTTCCTTTGCCAAGAATAATCGTCTTTTGTTTTTGGTGACGGTGTAGGTATTCACCAAGCTAAACAGTTTGCGGCAAAAGGGATATTTGAAAGTGAAAAGTATATTTATCGATATATTAATCATGAGCGTTGATGATAAATCATGTGCCTCTGTGTAACGTAGACAAAGTTCGTACAGGCATGTGTATGAACATGTATGCATCTCGCGTGATTAGATTTAGCTGTGCCTGCATGCGTGCGCGTTTGATGGGCTTGTTAATTAATGGCCCGCAGCATGAAGAACAAACACACCTGGTGATAACAATCTTTCATCAAGCCCTATTCACTTTTTATTCAAAAGAGAAAGAGTGTGATGAGGAGATCCCTGGATTGAGTATAATTAGCCTGGACATTTGGCTCAAAGCTGCAGGAAAGCCGTTAAAAGATCCCGACCGTCAGTGCGCACTATTACAATGATTTATTAACATCGAAGCGTGGTTCAGGGCTTGCCAAAAATGTCTTCATTTCTGGACTGGAGAATGAAATGACCTTGGGAACTGAAATAATTGGTTGTGTATGGGGCACTTGTACTATTAGCTGGAATACAAAATGTCACAGCGTTCACAGACAGCAAAATTATGTGGTCAAATCTACATGAGGAAAATGATGTCCCACATGAAAACAAAGACTCCTCACCAACAATTAGGGTGTATGTTGCCCTCATTAAATGTACCATGTTGCATAAAACAAAAGTGATCGAGCTCATCCGCTGCACCCCCTCACTGATTCTGGCATCACGGCCAAGGAGCAATCATCGCAGAAATGTAGAACCAAGCGGAAGAAAACAATGCCATGAAGCTGATCTCCATGACTTGTCATGACAACCAAAGTTTTTATTTTTCCACCCTGATGTCAATTGTGCCCTCCAGCTTGTTTACTGCTGGTAAGAAATTAAATCTTGCATCTAATCACAACCAAGCCAGTGAAGCCATATCTTTGCGGTTTAACTCTGGTGCTCTAAGTTATTTGCTTTTTTTTTTTTGCCTAACGAAGGATGGAAATCACAGATGTGTTAAATGTCTTTCAAAATCTGGAAACACCATGAAGGACAGCCGTGGAGCTATGAGAGGAAGTTTAGGGAATACATAATGACAAAAGGCTGGTGGTGATCCTGGTATTCTCTGATGGGCTGACTCATCTCAGCAGTGACTAGCACTCCGAGCTGCTTTTTTCAGAAACCATAGAGAAGAAGAACATTGCGGTAATAACACACACTCCGAGCCAAAAAAAATCACAAATGTGTTTAAGCAAGTGAATACTATCCCACAGGAAGGAAGGCTTTCCTCAGTGGTTGAAGTCACTAATGAAGTAAGACATCTGAACTGCAAAGAAAACACTCTGTATCTTCACTGATCAGAGCTTGGGGCAGAAAGATAATTATTCTAAATATTCCTTTGACATTTGTCTTAATATTATCGTAGCTAGGGAAATGAGTTCATTTGTTTTCTTGGTGAGAGTTAGATGAGAAGATTGATACCAATCGCATGTTTGAATAGCAAATATAAGGATTCTGGCAGCAGCATGACAGTTTAGGTTAGCATAAAGAGTGAAAACTGGGAAACAGTTAAATCAGTCTACAAACACCTCTAAAGCTCACTTACATGCATCTCTCATTTGTTTAATCTGTACAAAAACATTGTTGCTACCTGTGGACAGAGCCATGCTAGTCATTTTCCCTATTTCTAGTCATTGTGCTAAGCTAAGCAAAGCTAACTGACTGTAGCTTCATATGAAAATGTACAGACATGAACGTGGTATAAATCTACACAACTTTTCAGGACCAGGTGAGATATTTATGCCTATTAAATAGTCGTTCATTCATATGATCCCTGCTAATAATAGAAAAATATATATATATATATATATATATATATATATATATATATATATATATATATATATATATATTATAAATACAACTCAGCCAAGAATATTGTGAGGAAATACTAATTTCTGCATGTCATTATGCTGATTTAGGAATTGAAGCTTATTCTACTGATGCACTTTAGAGCTTCTGCTACATGCTTAAAATCTAAAAATGTAAATGAGCCTTAATCTCCTTCCATCCTCGAGAGAGTCTCTAATTCTAGAAGTCAAAATGACACAGTCATCAAGTAGGATCACAGGGTGATAATCCTGGAGTGAACATTATTGTTTGTTAATGAGGACAGCGTTCACTTAATACCCACGTTGGCTGGCCCAAGGGCCATCAGCAATAGACCAACCTGACCCAGTTTCAATCATCAGCTGACCTACTTCTTCCGCTTGACCTGCTGTAACAGAACATGGTGCGGAGGGCTGACGGCATCGCCACAGCCTTCGTCAGCTTTGTTCACTGTCTTCATCCTCCGTCCAAACTAGTGATTAACTGTGAATGCACAGTAAATCAGACAAGGTGGAAATAAATAAAGAGGTTGTACTGCAGAGAGAGAGAGAGAGAGAGAGAGAGAGAGAGAGAGAGAGAGAGAGAGAGAGAGCGAGCACAGCAGTCACTGTGTACATATTTCTGCTGGTATGAGAACATTGAACATAGATAAGCAGGCTTCATCTTAATGAATGTGGGTCATCACATTTATGGCACGGACGTGGAGATACCAATCAGGAATACATAAAATCTCAGGTTAACCTTAGACTCAAGGTTATGAATCTCAAAGATTGGCAGGGTGAGGTTTATAGTAACCTTCTGTTACTATGATTATTGGTTGTTTTGTTTTGTTTTGAAAAAATCTTCTGCTTACTATTTTTTTTTTTGCTTACTAATTAAACTAAATGTATATGTGTAGTCTGCCATTTTAAAGACATATTTACATGACTATGTATCAAGAAATTGTACTTAATGTACATTATGCTAGTTTATATTGGTTTTGACGTTGAGAGAAACAGATTCATTGAATAGAATAGAATGTCGCTTTCCGATGTACAGCCTTGAAGAGTCATCGTGGAAGAAAGCAAAAAGAGAATTAACAATGCTGAGTCTAACACTAAAGCTTTCTTTTAGTTTTACTCCTTTGTCAGTGGCCACAAAGCTTGCTACTTCTGTGCTGCCTTGCTTCAAGTACACAGCTGCCTCATTCACACACAGCATACCGCTGTTAATACATTGCTCAAGGGAACTTAAGCAGCAGTTACTGAAATTAAAGTGAGCAGTTTTTATTCTTCCCCATTACGATTTTCCCAGCAGTGCCAGAATTGAAACCAGCTATCTTCCAGTAAGAATCGTGCTATCATATCATCCCCTCCCTACATGATAATGAAATAAAGCTGCGTGAAAAACCATTATGGAACGGCTTGACATATTAGAAGTGATTTTTCATCTTATTTCAGTGCTGTGTGGTGAATGACACTTTGTTTATACTTCTCTGCAATCCACGATGTTAGTGTTTTAGACAGCTTGTCAGGTCCTGTAGAGTTTTTTACAACATCTGTGTCCAGTTATGCTGAATGCATGTGTATTGAAAGCTATTGGTAAGTTTGATAGACGGCATGTCTGTGCATTGTCTGCATAAGTGACGTGCAGCTGAAAGGGTCTGGACGAGCACATAACCTCCACAGAGATGGATATCTTAAGCTCACTGTGTGCGGCGCTTTGCAGGCCAGTGTGGAAGTGTTAAACGCGGAGTCATAAATCAGCCATGACACTACTGCTGCTGATGAGATTATTGCTTTCAGCTGTTTCAGGACGTACTAGATGTATTAATTACTTGTTGGAGAGGCATGATCGCTTACAGAGACATTTGTGACAGTAAAGAACAACAGACCCCAGCAAGAAAAAACTACGAAAACAGTAAAAAAAAACACAATTAATCAGTTGTGTTGTTAGCTTTACAGCAACCGCCATTGGAATGTCTAAGGCTGGAATTATGGTGGAGGAGAGGAGCTGAGCATTTTGTTTGGTTGTTCCAACTCCTGATGGGAGTTCGGAACAGAAAAGAGAAAACGCCTTAACATTAAAGAATTAGTTTCATATTTTTGGAAATATGTGTATTCACTTTCGTGGCAAATGTTAGACGAAAAGATTGATACCAGACATGTGTGCACACTAAAACCACAGGCGACCCCGCAGCCGCTTAGCTTAGCTTTGCTTAGCATAAAGACTAGAAACAGGGGAAACAGGTAGCCTGATTCTTTCCAAAGGTAAAAAATTGAAAAAGCATCACTATTTTACAAGGTATATCTCATTTGTTTAAATTATTTTACAAATGCATCATTAACTTGTTTTGTACAATATCACACTAGCTGACTACAAACTGCATGCTTGGTCCCAAAAACTGTTTCCTAAATAATTACATCACTTCCCCTTCCGGGGCTTAGTGCGGAGGAATTTTGTTGAGCTGAAGGCTAATGTAGCGGTACATTTATGTATACTCCATATAATCCTGTTCAAAGTCACATTGGAGTTGCACAAATGATTAAAGCAATAGTTTGAAGTTTGGGGTTCATACTCGTTTTCTTATAGAGTCTGCAAGGCGAGAAGAAAGAGCTTTAGAGGTGCTGCTAGGCGGATTCTGAGCCATGTTAGCCATTTCAAAGTTTTCAGTCTCTGTGATATGCTACGCTAACTGGCTTCTGGCTGTAGCTCCATATTTAAGAGCATGGCATCAATCGTCTTATCTAACTCTCTACAAGAAAGCAAATAAGCAAATTTCTCTGAATTTCAGAAGAGAGAGGAAGTTCCACCATCTACACATATATTTTTGCATTTGTGCATGTACAGTAAATGTTACTCTGTAATCCTACAGGGTTGTAGATAAATACAGTTGTTTGTATGTATGCCTCTATACATGAGTGTGTGTGTGTGTGTGTGTGTGTGTGTGTGAGATATGATGGCCGTCCCTGGGAGTGTGTTGTTGTTGTGCGTGTTGCGTGCTGCTAAAGAGTTTATGTTATTCCGTCCCTCCTCTCTCCCTCGTTTACTGGCTATTCTGGGAAAATTCAAATTACAGTCTTTCAGCGTGTGGTTGGCTTGTGTGGTTCCAAATTTGTACTTAACCTCCCCTCCTGCTCCGTCCCTCTCCCTCCGCCTTCATTGACTTCCCCCCCATCACCCGATACCTCCCATTGCTCAAATGACATTAATCTTTCTGTCTCTCTACTTTGCATTCCTCATTCTGCTTTTTCTTAATTGAATCTAAATGTCCTTTGAATGAGTCTTATTTGTTTAATGTGATTCAATTTAAATCCAAGTAGTGCACAGCACCACAACTGTCAGGATGACATATCGAAGTCATAAGACACAAGTTCTTCCATGCTCCTCTCTGTCTTCCCTTCTCACACTCCATCTCCTCATCCTTTTCCTCTCCTCCCGCCACATTTCTTGTTTTTGTCCTCTTGTTGATTTGTCCCAGTGCCTGTTGCTGTGCGAATGGAAGTCCTGAACACATCCACGTCTTCTCCGAAAAACATATCCTCCCTGTGGCTTTACTCGCCACTCAGTTTCAGCGCTTCCTGTCTCCCCCCTCCAGACCGCCTGTAATTACCATTGTAACCTATGGATTTGCATCCCCCTCTCCATTCACAAAACGGCTATTTTTATCTGAGTTGGAGCGACAGCGATGTATTTTAGTTTTTTTCAGAGGATGTCTATTTGTGTAGGGATTTATGCAAATGCTCATTTAGCGGCCTCTTTGCTGACATAATTGCTCAGCTCCATTCGGATACCTGTTAAATCTATTCTGGCCCCTTCAATGACCCCTGCACACACACACACACACACACGAGTCTGTGAGATATCAGACATGGTGCAGTCACTGGATTAAAACGACAGAATGAAAATAAATTCAAACTCTACGGACACTGCACCTCTGAAATGGCTTTTGGCAGTCCTTTGTAATCATCACTGAATATTTTTAACATTTCAGAAAGTTCACTTTTTATTTTGCCCTTAAATGCCATGATGTACCAGGCTGGCTTTGAACTCCCTCTGATGAGGATAGGCAAAAGCAATTTGTTAGTTTTCTCTCACAGATGTGGGTGAACATTGAAGCTTTAAAAAGCCCAAATGAGAGTGCTCGACTTGTCAAAATGAGTCACCACCTTTGATTTATTTTTTTCTTCTGTGTCTGGAAGGGCATCTTCATCTTGTGTGTTGACACAGACCAGCTTGCTCTCAGAGGACTCTTCTACTTCTCCTACTTTACATTATACGTAAAGAGTGTGTTTATATGGCCGGAGATGAGCATCAAAACGTGACGATTCAGTTCAAGCTATTACACTTTGACTCAGAGCAATGTGGACGGGCTCAGTACAGATTATGTTATGATGACCACCTTCGCTGCAATGCATCACGTCACGAGGATTTAACCAAAAATAGTACGCAGAATCCGTCTGACACATTCTCATCATTATGGCAACTATTTTTAGATGATTACTTTTCAGGGCAGATTAATGGACTTCTTTGTATAAAAGATCTCGGTAAATCTTTGGGGCAAATCTGCTTTTACATCTCTCGAGTCTGTTATTTCTGCTTTTTAGTCAGAGTGAAAGGCGACTGGATCGTTAACCATCTGAAGTGACCAGCTGCCTCCCTCTTTCCTTGTCCTTCTGTGGCCCCAATCCATGTCTTCCTGTGGTACTTGGCCACTGTTTACTACCTCTGCCTGCTGTCTGCGTGTGCGTTTTCTCCCGTGCGTGCCTGTGTAGCAAGCTGGTGAAAAACGCATGACCACGATGAGTGCTCACCGCTCACCCCTCTAATCCTGTGGAGGAGAAAGGGGAGAGGCTGCCTCAAGGCCAAGCCCTGCTGGTATGACCGAACGCTGTGTGACATTCTCAGCAGCATCCCCTCTGGCTCCGCATGACAGCGACAGCGGCCACTTTTCTGCCTCCTCTTCCTCGTCCTTCCCCGCCTTTCCGAGCAAAAATAAGCCCGTGTTTGGTTCGGTCGCATGGTTACACGCAATAAATAAACAAATTTGCATAATTACGTAATCGGTGTTTTGCTGAACTGCAGCCAAGAGAATTGCGAGTCAAGCGCTGATGTTAGCTCTCATTAGGGGTGGTACAAAGCTCTCCTCAAAGTTCAGGAAAAAAAAATAAAAAATCTGTGATGGAAAAACATTCAGGGTCATGCAATGCTTACTGGATATGTGCTGGGTTTTGACTGCACAGTGTGTGATCTAACAGGCTG
The DNA here is from genome assembly GCF_023349555.1 of Cebidichthys violaceus. Taxonomy (NCBI): domain Eukaryota; kingdom Metazoa; phylum Chordata; class Actinopteri; order Perciformes; family Stichaeidae; genus Cebidichthys; species Cebidichthys violaceus. Next base: position 10,391,095 of record NW_027176329.1, on the reverse strand, counting down.
GAAACAACTGGAGAGACAAGAGCTTCTGTTCGCCTGATGGCTAATCTCAGATCAGCAGATGAGGAGCCAGTTTTCATCCACCTTCAAATACTCCACTCCAATCCAGTTATCCTTTTTGTTCTTTTCTTTTTCTAACTCTATCCTCTAAAAATCTCAGCAGTCCTGCTCACCCTTCCAGAACTCTCTCCTCCATCACTATCCTTTCTTTCCTGCCTTTGACCCTCTGTGCTTCTCGCTGCATTCCTCCTTCCCATCTCCTTTGCCTTTCCACACTTCCATCACTGCCTTTCTCTCCCCTTTCTCCCCCTTTCCCTCCTTGTTCCCTTGCTTCGGTTTTGTGAAAGGGGGCTTTATCAGCAGGCCTGAATGGTGCAGGTCCACTGGAGGCACGGACAATGGGCCCATCATCAGAGGGAAGCAGAGCCCATGAAAGAGGAACAAAGACCCTTCTGCCCAAGAGGGGCCCCACTCTGCACCTCACACCGACGCAGCAGCAGCCTCCACTGGCCCTGCATGCTGTGTCTGTGTGTGTGTGTGTGTGTGTGTGTGTGTGTGTGTGTGTGTGTGTGCTTAGGAAAGTAACGTGTGTGTGTTCTTGCCTGTACAAGCAGGCAGGTGCTGCCTCTCGGGATTTCTGCATTATGGATCCGCCCCCCTAAAATGGCTTGGCTTTCAGCTATCATTCTTAAACAGGCTGCATTCTGCTCCTGACACCACCACATTCATTATTGAGGAAATCTATCTTTCTGCATGGCCTCCATGTGCATCGTGAAGTTATGTTTGTTAGCACATATAAAACCCTTAGTCGTTTGACCGGGCAAGGGTTAGAAGGTACATGGTTTCCTGTCTTTGGCTAACTTGACATTACATGGCTCCGTCATGAATATGCATGCTCACTCACTGCCTCCTCTGGGGAGTAGGAGACTCTTTAAAAAGAAACATGTTTGTGCAGGGAAAGCTGTTTGTGTGAGCGGAGTGTGAGGCGAGTCCTGTCTGTTTAACAGGTTTTTCAGTAGAAAATGACTGGACGTGACAGAGTTGACAAAGAGATCATCTGTTCCTCTGTTCGTCATCACTGTCGAGGAGGTGTACTGTGATATGTTGTACACCTTTTGAAAACAAACATGACCTGAATTTGATAATTTATTAACTCATATTGTTTATATAGGATTAACATTCAATTCTGCAAATGCAATTGCTAATCTTCCTGAGGTCCATAAACGTGGGACATAAATGTAGCAAACAGACAGTAACAGATAGAAAAAAAATGATTGAACAAGATTAAGAGTCAAAAGATTGATCGAGAGAAAAATCGGCAGATTAGTCAATAAAAAAATATTTTTATATGGCCTACTTATTTTTGCCATTATTAATATTTGTTATACAAACAGTTTTATTTATTGTATTTTTGATTAATTTCCTATTTATATTGTTATAATTATTATTATTTGTTAATTATTTTTCCTTTTTCTGTAGGTGTTTGTATTTTCTTCTGTGATTTGTATGAGTGGGAGGGTGACGGGGAGGAGAGATGGTGCTACCATGCTAACATGGTAGTAAGATGCTAATAGCTGATGTTAAGCAGGTAAAATGTACAAACACAAAGTCGTTAGTTTTTAGGTCATAGACTGCAAACATAAAAGTGTTAATACTATTTTTGATTTTGTTTTTGACCATGATGGAGATGATCAGGAGGTGAATGGATTTTTGTCATACTGTTCCCAGGGTCAAAAAATGAAGTTTGATGTTTGACTTTTAAGCAACAAGGATAAAGTGATATTGATGAAATCATGACAACCATCAAGCTAGCATGACAACACATCCGTCTCCATGACAACCAGGGACACTCCATCCAGAAAAGGAAAAAGCCAGTAAGTGGACCTTGAGTTGGGATTGTTTCAGTTTCAGGAAGAGATAATTGACCCTTCTTAGCATTCTAGAGGTGCTCAGAACATAAACAAACCAATCATTGAATCCTTAAGCTGAGCAAAGTGTACTAAATTAGTAGCTTTCTGCATTGAAGCACCTCACCGGCGAGAAAAGCAACAAGATGTCCAATTCACAGAAACAATCAAACGTGGTTGATGAGCTAACGCAGGGACAGATTGCAGTGAATTGTGTCAGTGATGATGTTAAATGGGTAATGCAGCACTAATCTAACAGCTCTATTTATAACCCCTCACTGCAGATACAATCATTATACTATCTGGATGTGAAAAGTCAACAGTTCCTTTTGTACACAAGTGATAATATGAAAGAAGGTGTGCCATTGAAGGTGGACATGAACATCACCAACAGTTGCTGTAGCCTTTCACACTTTGAACCCCAAAGGTACATTACAGCCCTGTTTAAACTCACGACCAGAAGAATTTTACTACAGCTGCTTCTGCGGGGAGAGATTATTCTCTTCGCTCTGTTGATATTGTGCAATAGTATTTAATATTTGAGGAGAGCTAAGGTCATATTCATCAGTCGACCTTAATGGGCTGTGCTCTACTTATACATTAGACCACTCATTAACCTTCATTATGGCAGTGAAGACCTCTTATGACCCGGTGAAAATGATAAACTTTATCCTGAGGTTTAGAGTGCCTGTAAGGTCACTCTCTGCTTTTATTGCTCATCAACAGGGAGAAAAGGTACAAATTATGTTCTGTATATTGTACATATGTAAGTTTGTGTGTGTGATCTGCACCATAGGTATTAGTTTATCATCTGTGTGCTTCCTAAGTGTCCATCGGTGAGCCTGGCAGGTGCGGTGTGACGGCGGATGCTCGGGGTGTCGACCCGGACCAGAAGTCTTTCTATTTCTGAATGCAGACAGGATACAGGGAGCATATTGGGCTGCCCATAGAACAGGACACATGCAATCGACCTTTGACCGTGGGCCATTTTGAATCATTATCTCCAAGCTTTAGAGCAGGGGCTAATCCTTGCTGTGTTTACCACACAACTGGCACAACAGCTGGATGGTCTGTTTGCAGCCTCTCCTGGACCTCTTGGTCGGCTGATACATATGGATACTATCTGGGGTGATGTGCCCTCATTTGAATTTCCACCAATGGGCTTCAAGGAGGCATTAGTGCATGCACAGTAAGCTATGTTCATCTCAGGAGATATGAGGGGCTCAGCCCAGTCGGGTGCTCTAAATCATCCCGCTGCTATTGGCAAATTTCACTATTCCAGTGAAAGAAATCGTATTAGTGAAGGATTAATTGGAGTGTTCATGTTGGCCAGTGGGGTAGTGGGTACTATGAAGCTTTGATAGACCTTCCTTGCTGGTGATCCGCTATAAATGGATTGGTGATCTCGCTGAAGCACAGCCTGTTGTCTGGAGCAGCAGGGTGCAGAGAAAGTGCCAAGTACCATCTGAGAGTGGCATAGCAGAATGAATTTATGTGTGCTTGTGAAAAAAAATAGGTGTTGCAGGAGGCTTAGTTATGTAGTGACTACTTGTGGGAGACAGAAAAATGTCTTATCTTCTTCCATTTTGGCCTTACATTCACTGTGTTGCCTATAAGGGCAGTAATAAAGATATTTTGCAGTTGGTCAACTTGTATTAAGTCATGTGTAAATGTTCACTAAAGTTAAAGGAGTAGTTCAACATTTTGGGGAACTACTCCATTTAGCTTCAACTTAGCATCAAAACTGTTATAAATGTTGGTGTGACTGAGCTCTGAGGACACTGAACCAAAGCATCTGGTCTAAAGCAACAATCACAGCAAGTCTCCTGCCACTAAAATGCCTTTTTACAAGACATTGAACTCCTACCAGTTGTTGGTAATGTTGTTTTGTAGCTAAATCTGTTGTCTTGCTGCCTTCCAAGTGAACGGATCCCACTTTACATGGGTGGTCATGTTCGCATTTGTCATTTATTCACTAAAGCTGTAGGAGAATAAAAAGAAATTTAAAAAAAGTAAATGATTCGGTGTTCTTTGCTTTTCATCACCAACTTTAGGAAAAACAAAGTCATTAACAACACAAAAGAAGATTTAAGAAAATAACTACCATTGGCTCTGACACTAGTGTGTGTCACAAATTGGAATCAGAAAATTTCCACTTACGAAATTGTGAATACCACGTCAGTGAGTCGTTTACAGTAAATGTAGGTCTTTGCATTATAACAATAAACACGCCTAAAGGCATCATCTGCTCCCTCTGTGCGCGAGGGAAATGTATGACAAATTAACCTCAAAACGATAAAACAATCTATGACAGAGTACAATGCAAGGAGGGTCATCTGTTACGTGAGGCTAAAACTAAATTTCCAATCACCACTGCCAATAGGGACCATAATAGTGGAAATTATATTATATGAATAAACCCAGTAACTTATGGAGAAAATCAGCAGAAAGCCTGTGTCATTGTTATTCTGCTTCACTGTGATGTGTTTTTAACTGAACAGGGATTGTGTAACAGCTCTGCCAGGACAGGTGAACCATGTAACCATGTTCTGACTTGTTTTCATTCTCTTGAATAAGTACTGCCTTCAGCATGTATCCACATGCACATCCACATTTGCACTCAACTCACTCAAACGAGCCCTCGCTGACACAGACACACGTCACACACGTCGTTCTTCTTTACTCATCCTGCATCAACTTCATTTGCTCTTTCAATATCCATTTATAGATTTAAACACGGATGCTGCAGATGTGTGTGTGTGTCTGTGTGTGTGTGTAAGTTTCCACTCCATTTGAACCCACTCAGTGAAATCAACGGGACTTCATAACACATCGTGATGGCCTAAGAGGGCTTAGTCCCATGCGTGTCCAGGCAGAGGTCACTTCCCTCATATGGACTGGTTGATAATGGTTAAAAGGGCAGCTGAGGTCTTTTAATCTCTCTCTCTCTCTCTCTCTCTCTCTCTCTACATCTAGGGTTCCATTCAAACAACAAAATAAAAACTGCTCTAAAGTTCTTGCTAAAAGGGTGTCGTTGGGTATAACAGCATTAAACTGAGGCTGTGCCTGGAAGTCATCAGTGTCTGTCAGCACTTGACTCTTGTTCCCATTCTGGGACCTCGATGCCACAGCGGGAGTGAGGTTTGTTCCGGGTCATTTAAGGGGAAATGAACTGGGATGTCTGTTTTATGTAAATCGCACAGAAATATAATGGATAAGAATTACTTGAAAATTGTTATCATTCTTCATAAAATTGAAGTAAGATATGTTAAGACGAAGAAAAGTTTGAGTCCTTAGAGATTGCCAGCCACAGATTGCCAGAAGAGCAAACTGACAATTTAATATTCATTAATGTTTAAAATTATTTTTTTGTAAATCAGTGTTCAGAGATCTCAATTGTCTACGGGGAAGTGAAAGGGAACAAAAACACACGTGCAAAAGTATCAACAAAGGTGTTTATGGGAAAGTGTTGCCTTCATTTTGTATGTAAGGTACATGCTGTTAATCACATCTTTCATGATCCAATTTGTCTGATTAAGAAATTAAAATAAAAGATAGGTTATCAGTTAAGGAGCTGATTCGTGGGGAGTGATTGCTAAATGTTTGCTTTGAATTTATTGGTTTGCATGAAGCCTCATGGTAACAGTCCAATGTGGCTGAGTGTGGAGGGGTTGAACCATGTGAAACATACAACACGTGCCAAAGTTTTACATGTAGTGTGTGTTTAAAGTAGAAGTCGTTCTTCATTTCAGTCCCAGCCTCCCTCAGTGTTTACTGACACTCGCAGATATAAAGGCGAGGGGTTTGATTAGGCACAGGTGCCTCTTGTTAAAGGCTGGACCTCAGCTGGCTTCCAACTAACAGTCATGCTGCGTTCATGTGATGTTGGGTTTCCCATAAAACATGGGCTGCCAGCTGGGAAAAAAAAAATGTAAGTAGGACATGCGATGTCTGCAAACACGATATCTACATATGTTGCCAGTCCTTTAATTAAAAACTTTAAAATAGCTGTTATACCTACTGAAAAAACTCATGAAAATGCTTTTATTTTTAGACTATACGGTTAATTAATAAAAAATATGAATTCTCAATGAGCATTTACAAAACCTTCAAGTACTAGCGCGGGATGTCACTCTATTCCTTCACTTCATTTGATTGCTTCACCACTCTGTGTTAACATCTCATCTATCATTATGGCCATTAACACTCTGCAGCTTGCTGGTGTACTGTGGCGCTCACATGAGTCTTATGTGCTGTGAACGGGTATTTGGCTTCAGCCTCAAAGATTATTTATGCTCCAGAATAAGAAACAGTTCACTGTTGAGGCCAATGCAGTTCTGTCGATGAAAGACGACGAAAACACCGACAACTCATGAACAAAGGTTGTTTGTGAAATCACGAATGTTTTCATGAGTTCGGTTTCCGTATTTCAGTTTCTTTTCTAAATGCATATTTTTAAGTCACACAGCATGTCGGTCTCAGTTTGCATCAATGTCTGCAAAAAATAGAAGGAATACTGAAACTGAAAGGCAGTTGCAAAATTAGTTTGTCAATATGACATTTTGGGGAAACATTCCCCCGAGCGAAGTGAGCTAAGATACCTTGTGACATCTGACGCAGTCAGTTGAAGTGAGTGGATCTGACACATGTTCACACAAGGTACAAAATATAGCTATGAAGTGCAACACATTATACCTTTTAATAAATTGCATTTTGGACCTTACTCAATATAATTCATATCTGTACACTTGTAAAACATTATGCTTGTATTGGACATCCGAGTAGACGTATTTCTAGTGGCTGTACTGGATTAGCGTGACATTTTGTACAAACATTCATGGTCCCCAGAGGAACTGGCACCCCCTGGTTTATGGCCATAGAGAGACTCTATGGATGGCTCTGTATTTGTCGGCCTACCACTGGTCTACACTTAAGTAGCTAAGCTGTTGAATGGATTCTCGTGACATTTTGTTCATGTTTTCCAGAGGATGAAACTTTGGTGATCCCCAGACTTTTCATCTGTCACTATCATCAGAGAGAATTTCTAATTTGTTCAATACTACTTATCGGTAACAACAAATATTTGCAAAACTAATTATCCCACATTCCCATCATCCTCAGCTGTGCTTTGGTTTTGGTGCTAAATAGCAATTATTAGCATGCTAACACACAAAACTAAGATGGTTAATATGGTAAATATTATACCTGCTAAGCATCAGCATGTTAGCAATGTCATTGTGAGCATTTTAGCATGCTAAAGTTAGCATTTAGCGCAAAGTAGAGATTACAGCTTCACAGAGCTGCTAGCATGCAGCCGTCTCGTAGTCTTGCTACGCCTGATGCTGGCATCAGTCTAGAAAAGAATTGTCATCATTTAATAATAAATCAATACTAAATAATTTAACAACTTGCATTAACTCTATAAAGAAGGTCTCTCATTGTGTGTAAGAGAAGAAGCTCCAGATTTTGGCTCAACGGCTTTATGAAGTGAATCACAGTGAGAGATCCAGCTTCCTGGTTGTCATCTCTAGGCTGGTTTTCCTTCTTTAGATTTGTTTACAAACCAGACTAGATGTACTCTATTTGCAGCTTTCTGTAAATTATAAACAGTATCATCTTTCCTTTGATACCGAATACTCCGTCACAACATATTTTTTGGAGACAAGCATTTAGCTATTCCTGGGCTTAAGATTTGACCAGATGTCCAAAGTGTGGGCACATGTACATATCTGCCCACACACACACACACACACACACACACACACACTGCACTAGGTCTTTGGCTGTTTGTGTGAGTGGGTCCCCAGCTGTTGAGTGCTGTGCAGATGTAACAACCAGAAATGAGGGATTACAGCTAAATCTGAAGGCAGAGGGGAAGAGGAGGGTGGGGTGATTAGGGAACAATGTGGTGACTGGAGGTTCGGTACGGCAGTCTGAAATGAAGACAAGGGTTAAGAGGGGTCAGAGGAAATGCAAGCTGATGATAGAGAGATTAGACACAAATGATAAGAGGCCAGAGGGCGAGATGTACAGTAGTGAAAATTTAAGGAAAAGAAAGAACACAGGAAGGACAAAAGAGATGAGAATTTTAACAAGTGAAAGCTGGAGGGCGTAAAAAACAGAAATAGAAAAAAAAACTATTCCATGGAGGGAATCTGTGAAGCTGGAGCACAGTCCATTTTTTTCATTTGATTACAAATTCATTGATTTCTTCAACTTTCTCCACTATCTACAGAGGCTGTGTTAATGCAGGCAAGAATAAGCTGCAGTTAAAGCATCTTAAATCTCACATCCATTAATATACTCACACATGGGAGACTTTGGGATGTTTTTGCGAACATAGTTTCTGCTTTGGAACAGTGCAGCTTTCAGCAGAGATCAGATGTGTTTTCTATAATTCATAAGACGCTTTAGCTTCTTAAATGGAAAAACAGATAACGTTTTTTGTCTGACTTCACTGATATGTTTATGAATGTAAATACATTGTGAAGACCTCAACTCAGGGCATACAATCTTTGTCCTTGTACAGCCTGATATCTACCTCTATTTTCTTTTACAGCCCAGGGTTACAGTCAACTCCTGCCCTGTTTAATATTCAACACATTTTCACACGCGCGACTGCATCTCGTACTAGAGGCTGCTGCAGACGGCGAACGTGGTCTGTTTGATATTCTGCGATAACTTTCCTCCACTTGTCAACACATTAGTCAACTGATCTGGAGAGGATTGGCAAGAGCCCAAATTAATGTGCGCAAAAGCAAAGCCCTCTAGGAAGCTTAAAGCTGCTCTAATTAAGATGCACATTCACATTTTCCTGCCTCTCTTCACAACATGTCCAAGAAAGTCTGCCTCATAAAATCCAGAATCAATGTGCTGTCATTGTAAAATTGGAGGTTTTCATTTCATTTAGGCCCATTATGACGATTCAATAAATGCAAGCTTGTGCCTATTTCTAGCAAGCCGAGTTGTTCCTGCTTGCAGATTTCACATTTTTGACTATAACGTGACCCTTGATCCACCGAGGGCCATTTATAGGCTCAAAAGGGACTATTAACGAGATTGAATGCCGACCCCACAGATCCTTCTGTGTTAGTTCATTAGCTGTGAAATATAATAAAATGAAGACCGATTTATCACGTGTCTTACCGGCCTTGAAAGCTTTCTTATACGTCACCAGTGGACTGTCACATCATCCTCCCTATCCTGCCAAGTATCTCAGTCACAAGAGCCAGCATCATATTTCCCAGGGGACTAGATGATGCCATTTTGGATCCCAAAATGTCTCCTCACCTAATCTCAGCTCAGCTTAAACCCCCCCACCTGGGGTTGTCTCCATCCGCAGAGGAGGAGAGTTGACTCACAGTGACCTGAAGCTGGAGGAGTGTCAAGTCACATCCAGAATCCTGGGAAGATTTGAGGAGATCCCATCAGGATACTTTCAGACCAGCGGAGACGCATCTGAGATACCACCTGGGATCAAGTGAACGGATTCATACTGCAGCTATGGAACTGAGATCATCGTCATTTATTAGGGTTGACTCAGTGATGACATTAATAGTACAGTGTGCTTAATTAGCAGAAACAGAGGGAAACAAGTCGCCCACAGTCTGTCTCACGGTAAAATAATCTAGCACCTCTAAAGCTCAATCATTTCTACGTTACATTGTGTTTCTTTAATCTGTACACAAAGTGAAGTGTGGGGGATTACGTGCCAGACAACAACCAACAAACCTGTCCTCAGGATGCACAGATTAAATCATTAACAAACTTAGATTTCCATGTTAAAACAGAAATAGCTCTTTCACATGAAAATGTAGGTTATTCTCATGTCAATCTGTGATGACTCACCTCTGGACTAATATAATCCTGAAGGTTGAAATAAATGGTCAGTACAGTAGGTCAGCTCATCCTTTTAACAGTTACATAAGAGACGTGTTTAGCAAATGTTGCCTTTGATGGCCTTTCTTCACTGATTCATCATTCATCAACACTGGATGTCCCTGAGCAGCCTCACTGGCAGCCTTGAGCGACGGCACACTATACATTTTGAGTTTGAGAAGATATTATTCTTTTGTTCCCACTGGATTTCAGCAGTTTAACATGTATTCAGACCAGCTTAGAATAAAGATAGCAAAATCTGTTCAGGGTACACAAGTCACCTTATACATAAACCAACTCATCATTGTTGGTCTAAATTAATATTTCATCCTATAGGCAAACATACTTAATGTAAATCTGTTGCATAATGTTTTTCAAATGTCCTGTAGTCCATCTCACCGGCAGTTTCCCCAGCAGCGACATGGGCTGAAAGAAAGCTTTGGCGACACCTGTAGGTGGAAAGTAGATTAGATGGCTAAGTAGAATATCCTCATAAAAACCTGTTGTCTGGCAACAAGATACCTGGTTGAGATGTTTCCCATGTCATCATATTGTTGTCTTGAAAGTGTAGCTGGAAAACCAGTGTGTGCGTCTGACACAAGAGAGCACATGAAACTGAACCTCCCTTGTTATATACAATAAACGCATGGTTGCACATGCAGTATACAAAATACTGTCAAGAAGCAGGAATCCACAACGAAAAGGGAAAAAAAGGCTTCTCAAATGTGTCAGTGAGTGAATGCACTGAACGGCAGTAAGATCACAGAAAGAGGGTAAACATTTCCAGTGAAAGTAAATATCACTCATACAAGCTGAGCACTGAAGAAAGTAGACCGTGAAGTGAGTAAATAGCTGGCATTGACACACGTCTAGCATGTGCACTCTGTTTAATGTGTAGCTGCAAACCATGTTAAAGTGATCACTATGCCTACAAGCGTTACGCATTTCATACATTTCCTGCTGGTTGCTCAGGCTGGCAATGAGTTGTAGAGTTGGTGTTTGATTTCCGCCTCCTTCTATTAATTTAGCAACCCCCCGATATGTGCGTTGGACGAGGAAAATGTGTTGCTTTGGACAAAACCTTCTGCCAAATTTATATTCTTGTGCTGCACGATTCCCAAAATAAAACCTTCATTATGTCAATGACATAATTTTTTTGGCCCGAGGCATCTTGAACGAAACACAAGTAATTTTCTTACGACTTCCAACCTTTGAAAACAGGTGTTTCCAAAAAGCACTTGAAGGCAGCACCAGTCCCCGTGATTGTCTCGCTGATGGCCTGAGCTGTAACAGGTTCTCTGAGGAAGAGGCATCCGTTTCATTGTTTGGGCCAGACGGTGCAGCTCATCAGGGGAATTCTTCTCGACGGCACGGGGCCTGCCCGTGCTACAGATGGCTTATCTCACAGTAAATGATTCAGAAAACGATAACATGCATCCAAACGGAGACGAGGTCGTGTCCTTTTGCAAATGGAACGTCTTTCGTAGTTAGAGTATGGACAGAGCACCTTTTTTTTTGGGGATCTCTATTTCACGCTAAAAATGTGAGGCTCTGTGTCAGCTGCTCAGGGAAAGGTGGGCATTTTAAATTCACTCGCAACACTCCTGATTCTCTCATTTAAATAGTAAGCGCATCAATTAATGTTTGATTTAGGCACAAGCAAAACATAAGCCATTCCAGGCAGGAAATTAAGGTGTAAATATGACAGCGTTAATTCCCTTATATAACTAACCAGTGACAGCCTCACTGCCAAAAACCAAGCAGGCCAATTTCCTGCAAAAACGATGGTTTAAGTTGTCAACTCGGGGCCTGGAGCAGAAGCTAAAGCCCTTCCCCTGTTCTCCCACTGTCCAAACACTGAAACATGTATGTGCAAGTCCAAACCTATAAGTAGGCGAGGGACTGGAAGCCAAGTCCCACAGTAATATTCAACAATTATCAATCTGTCAGCTAAATGCACAAACGTCAGGCCAAATCAGAAGCTGCTCCCTCACAGGAGAGTCAAGCAGCTGTGAAACATTTATTAACAGACGCGATCACTTCGTCGTAACCTGCTTGGTTAAGTACGGTTCACATGTTGTCAAGAAAATTGTCAATCACATAAAGAACATTAAATTAACGCAAATAGTTTGTTGGCACTAGCCCAATACACATACGCACACACACACACACACACACACACACACACTTGCATATAGTCTTTGACACAGGACTGGAGGTGACAAGTTGACAGCCGAGAGCAGAATGCGCTCCACTTTTTTCTCTCTAATGTGATTTTAGGCCTGATGTGTAACATCAAAGACAAAAATCTTATCCGGCCCCCTCTGTCCCTTTTGACATGGACATTGGTGCATTTGGGAGAGATGTCCCTCCCCATTGTCAGCTCCTTTCTGTTCTGCGTACAAAGATTAGAAAGAAGCTGACAGGAGCGAAGGGAAAGGAGAGCGACGTGGAGAGACGGAGGGAGACAGATTTGTGGAGACATGAATGGCTTGCAGGTGGTTTTTTTTCTCTTTTCCAGAGAGAGATGGATAGAGTGGGAGATGTGGAGCCGTGACTACTCCCCCCCCCCCCATGCTGTCATTATGTTTTATGGCAGAAGAAGTGTTTGCAGAACCGCAGCGAGGTGCTGCACGGATGGGCCATGTGAGAAAGGGTGATAATTTCACACCAAGACTATGTGCTGTCTGTTCACGTGTCTGCTCACAACCAACGTATCTACGAGCGGAGTGTGAGGGAAGGAGGGAGAGCATTGCTTCCAAGTGGTGCTCAAGAAAAACAAACAGAGGTGAGTGCAGCGGGAGTGAAGGTGAAGGAGTCACTGCTGAGATAAGGAAAGGGCAGAGGCGAGGAAGAAGGCTGCATATTATCTCTGTGCAAAGAAACAGTTATAAATTAATACACACAAGTAAATTTGCAAAAAGATTTTAATAGGCATTATTTTAATCATTCTTGGATCAATTTACAGTTTTTTTTGTTTTTTTAATCATTCTTGTCAAAGGTAAACACATTTCTTGTGGTTGTCTTCAACACCAGTAAATGCTTTTCGCCCCGCTTCCCAAACCCCGTAACGTAAACCAACATTACAGAAGAGCACGTTCTCTCATACACACTTGCATATTCAGATCCTACAAACGACTCCTTAACAGGTACGGAATTTCTAAATGCAACATACTCGAGAAGCGCGGACAAACACATTCTACATACACACGCACACAGATGTGCACACGTTTTTTTTTTCTCTTGCCCACTCCCCCCCCCCCCCCCCCCCCCCCCCCACACACACACACACACACACACACACACACACACACGCACACGCACAAAGGAAAGAAGGCAGATAAAGCCACATTCACACACACTCATACACACTTGTCCACACGCACGCACATTCAATAACCGGCATGTATTATAAATATACATTACAATGCAGACTCCTTCGTTTTCGCAAATGAGGAATGCTGCCCTTCATCAACTCCGTCTGTGCATTCACAGTTGGTTTATGACGAGCGCTTCAGCAACATAATCTGGTTATCAGTGTCTGTTACATTGGTGTAGGGTTACTGAGTGTATGTCCCTACTGATCAGTCAGAACCAATAACCCCCTCTTTTTGTCAGGCTGAATTACATCTGCCTATCTATCTATACAAGCAAAATGCTGCAGTAAAAATTCCACTGTTTTAAAAAAAAGAATAAAAAAATGGCACAATAGCTTATTGAGCAAATGCCTACAAATGCACATTAATAAATTAGATAAATAAATAATATACTTTAATGTTAAAATAAATACATTTGAAAAGTAAATAAATTCAAAAAGCACAACATTGTAATCTGATTAATGCCATCCTACGTTGTCCTGTATTACAATATAAAAAAGTGAACTTCTCTTTATTTGCACATTCACACGTTGTTTTTTTTTTCTCCTTTTAAACAAAATGGCGGCAGCGTTACTTTGAGACTCAAAGCACAATTTCTCCTCAGGCACCTGCCGCACTCTGGCGGCTGTTTAGGGTCGTTTCCATGGTTACCGTGACTGCTGTAATGGCCATCAGCACTGATTGGCTGGGAACCTCTGAAGTGGAAAAGGAATTGATGGCGTTCTCTAGGATTAAATGAGAACTTGCTGCGGAGAGAGCTTTTTAAGAATTGTAAATTAGTGGTATTCTGAATGACTGCTGATTGCTGCGAGGAAAAAGGTTTGACATCCGGAAAATCTACGCCAAGTGCTGAAGGTAAACGCATTGGAACAAAACACACATCTAGCACGCCTAAGTGCCGTCAAATTACTAGTCCGGGGTCTGTATTTTTCTAGGGTTGTTAAAGTGTGAAGGCAGGAAATGCAGACAAAGGACTAGTTCTAAGAGGGCACTCGCTGTCCTCTAAGAAACGCGGGCTTTGCATCTGTATCTCACAAAAGCCAGGGGTATTTTTGATGTCTGCTGAAAATGGATTCTTGAAAAGGCCCGTGGATATCCTCCCAAAGTCTTTCCATTTCATGAGAAACACATTGGGCTCTTATAAGCAGCAGCTCCAACGCACCAGTGTGAAAACATTCTTCAATGTCCAGGATAATGGCAGCAGTTCTCATCGCTGACTGATTACATAAATATCCTGTATAGCCCAGGTGAGATCAGTACAGTTCCAGAGTCCAGCTTGCTCTTTACTACATCTAAATTGAGTTCTATCCATCAGCATACTTGGTCCAAGGCCTAAAAATCCACTGCAAAGTCCACAATTCTTCAAAGCGTATAGTCAAAAGACAGTGCGGCTTAAATTCCTCAGGTGTTTTTTACATCCATGCTACAATATCCAACTCATTATAAGTCCACTTTCTCACTCGCCTGTCGGCTGACAGGCATGACAGCGGCACAGAAGTCTGATTCTGAATATTGGTTGTGGTCTCCATGTTGCGGCAAACGCACCTGCATGAAATGACAATGACGATCAAACAACACATGGAGTGTCAAAATACACTGGTGTAAATATGACAGCAAAAAGGCCTCTCCTTCTTTTAAAAGTCTAGTTAAGTGAAGTTCAAGGTTTTTTTTTTATTTCCGTGTCCTTTTGATTGTGGTTCTGTTGCACCCCTATTTTACCGTCTGTGTTTCTGCCAACTCTCACAACAACAACTTGGTGGACACAAAGCCCTTCGGACAAGGCGGTCCCAGCTTTGCATGAAGTGTCACTCGCGGTGACAAGTCGCTAGGACAAAAGGACGGCAGACACGAGCAGCATCGCCACGGTGAGAAGAAGGCGGTCCCGTGAGGGGCTGCTGCCACTGACGCTTTTCTCCAGTTTGGGAACTTCGGGGTTAAATTCATCTGGAGAAAAAGTCACAGAAAGAGAAAATGAGAAAGTGAGAAAAGAGGAACGCGACTGTGAAAGAGCGAGAGAGATGGTGTGCGCCAAACAGAGGGAAACGAACCATTACCACATTATTAATTCATCAATCTAAAGGCAATGTGTGATGCATGCTAATTGTGCTTTAACATATGCAGAGAAAAAGACATGACGCAATTATCAAACCACCAATTATCATCAGCACTGCTACATATAGCTATTTCTCCCGTGGGATGAAAAATTAAAAACACTTTTATTTCTGATCTGGCTTCTTTTTTTTTTGTCACGTACTCTTCTTTTCACACTAATGATGTTTTTATCCTAGCGGGATTTCAATCAAACCAAATTACTATGGCCATGCCATTGATTAGACACAACAGAACATTAGCTGGAGGGGGAAAACGGAGAAAGAATTGGGAGAACACATTTTCTAATATTCTGTAAAAAGTGGATTAAACTGAGCCATTATGCTCTGTCTCGACGTAATGTTTCCCATTATATCTAGAGGGTTATTACATGCCAAAATAAAGCAAAAGGAACCAAACAGAGCTCTGTTGCTTACACAACTATAGGAACAGTGCTGGCTGCATTGAGATGTGTTTTTCAATAAAGTAATCCAACTAAGTGCAGAAGAAAGCTGCACTTTGACAAATTGTGCCCAAACACCGACAACAATCTTGTGTTTGTCTATCAAAACCCCATCACTTTCACTTTATTATGTTGTCATCATAATGTCCCGGTGTGTAAAAGTTGCAGCCGGCATGTCGTTTTCCAACCAATCAAAGTGTCTTTCAACAGGAAATACATCAAATTGAGGAGGCTACGTGTCTTCAAAAAGCTGTTTCGCCGTGATGTTGAAGCCTTGCCTGGGGTTTCCTAAATATAATAGAGACAGTAATTGGCTACAAGTGAAAAACATGGGGTATGATAAGAGATAACAGATAGAGACAACAATCACATGACAGCTTGATGTTTGATGAATGTACGGAATTTTGTTGTGGCTGTCTCTGTCTGAGAGTCAACCATCCGACCGCTCTGGTTTGTCCTGGTCATGTGCGACTCTTGCAAACACGAGGCATCTGTCTGTGCCGATGACACACACCTCTGACATTCACACCGCGGCGCACCGGGGTGAACTCAAACGGAACACAGTCGGTGAAGAGGGAAATTATGAAGCAGCATTGCCTCAGGTGGAGCCACAGGTCACCTGTCACCCAGTCTGTCTCTCCAAAAAATAGATTTCACCAGAGATAATAAAATGTAAACTCAATGACCAGAAGAGGAGACACCCCGTGCCGGCAGGATAAGTGAGCTCTCCTATTATTTTTCACGAGTACATGCAGCCACGACTCCCTTTCCACAGTTGCTTCGCGTTCGAACCAATTCATTTCGTGTGATGGTGCAGACTTTATTTGTGGGCGCCAAGAGCTTCGACAATCAGAAAGCTGCATAGGATGCACCTCTTCAAAACCCTTGCTATTCAAGGAGGCCGCCCTTGGAAGATGAATGTGGGGGACGTCGGGCGCCTCGGGCCATAACAAGTTATCAAAGGTCCACAGTATGACACCGAACATCACAGTACAATTGTGGGATGCAGCAATCAATTTCTGAGAGCGCAATCTTGTGCAGTCTCGTCTGTATGGGGTATAACAACACGCGGGGCAGCTCTCCTGTCCACGGTGAACCGCCCAAGGCATTTACAGTGAGATAAGAAGCATTGGCTCTCAGACGGTCGATGAGTGGAGGGAGGCTGTCTGGTCTGATAAGTCCTCTTGCCAGCTACGCCGCGACGATGGTAGACTCGCAGCGACGCGTGAACTGCATAAGGCGATGGACCCATCGAGTACGGTTACAACTCTACAGGTCGGTGGGGGAGGTGTGATAGTGTGGAGGCCATTCAACTGGCTAACACATGCCTTAAAGCCATCTTGCCTCACAGCTGCCTCGAGCTACTCCCAGAAAAACAGAATGAATAACTCTTTACAATGAAAATGTATTTGAATGTCTAGGAAAACACTAAACTTAATTGCACCTATGATAGCTTTCTTGTCAATTTACAATACCATGATGGATACATCGCTACTTACTGATTGGTTAGAGCAAAACACAACAAAATAACCCATCACCCCAAAAGTGAAAATAGCTAGGAGGCTGCACCAAAGGTGGTCCAACATGTTTTTGAACCAGTGATTTTGAGCGGCTTTTACAGCTGCTAACTTTGCAAAATGAGACCAAAAAGTAACTGCCTCATTCTCAAAGAGCACCAATAAGTGCGCTGCCAAGCAAATAGCGTCTCGGTGCTCCTGTGCTATTTGCGCGTATCTAAATTAGGTCATATGCATACATTTGGCTTCCTCAATGAAAAACAGTCCAATTAACAAAGATCAACGCTAATAGATGCACACGTAGTTAAAGCGAAATTATTAGCCTCTTCAGAGAGTTGGTGGTAACGAAGTGAAGCACATTTATAAACTGTGTTCTATTAATAAGTAATTTACCTCGCGCAATTGTCCCTACTTATGGTTTTGAATTCTCTCACCTTGGAAAGCACATTGTAATTATTGCCTGAAAGGTGCTCTAAGAATAAAAATCATTACAATTATTATTATTGTGCAGTCTGAAGTTGTGCATTTGAAAACAGCGCTGACAAATTGACAAATGATTTCTCTAAGTCACGTTTAAATTGTTTGCAAAACTTGGTTTGCTCTGTGATATTGTATGTACTGTATGTAATATATACCCATTAATTTACCCATATTGTATGTAAAAAACCTTAAGACGGGGCAGAGAGTGATTGCAAATGACAATTTACGGTGCTATCAACGGCTGCAATCCATTCTTTGTGAATTTGCCGGAGTGTACAGGCTGCATATGTTGGATGAAGTGTTTTGGTTTGCACAGTGCATCACAAGTATATCTTACGACCGATTTTGAGAAAATCTGCACATAACAAGCCACTCGGAACAGATGAGTCTTGGGTGCCGGTGCCTATTGATGCATCTTAAAATGATCTATTTATTGTTGCATTTTCTGGTCCACTACCTTATTTACGTGGCAGGCTTTAGTCCTTCTATTGCTGCAGACACTCTATATAGGAGGACAGTGTTTAAGGGCAAGTCACAGTTGGAAGAATGCACAGAGTGTGCTAAGCTTTGCTGCAGGAAACTATAAGGTTATGATTAATTCAAGCAGCAAGGCTGATGCTGAACTCTTGTAGCACATTTGTGGCAACAAGCCGTTTGTTATGAGATGCTCTACCATCGCAAATCTCAGCTATATAGAACAGATGTGTGTTTCAAAGGGTTTAGAGAACTAAAATCATAACAAAGGTAAATCAACTCAATTCACATTTAAAGAATGATTCTGGTTTATTACAACCTGGGTCTTGTTTTTGTAGTTTATGTTACATAGCGGGCTCACCAAAGTAATTGCTGAGATATGGAAACACTTTCTAATGGGACAACAAAGACAAGCGATCAAGCAGGTTGTAAACAAGCCAACAGCGTCTCATTTCACAAAAGTGATTCACAAGCACTGCTGGCACACAGATTGCCAATGGTGGCAGCGTCTCGTTTCACAAATGATAAACTGTGATGATTACAGCAGACAGCTTGAGAAATATTTTTATTTTTGGCCTCTACTTCCAAGTAAGTTTGCAGAGGATTTGTTTAAATCATCTTACCGCTCATGTTTCTTGCCCTGTCGGACTTTTGCAATGTCACCATGTTTCCAGATCTCAGCAACTAACTTAAAGCTATTGAGAGGAACTTCAAAATTGTGTTGATTGTGGCGGTCCCTGTGGACAATAGCGGTAGTGTTTCAAGCACCAGATTCCCCCTTGAAAACCTGTCATTGTACTGCAGCAGGGATACGACAGTCAGCCCCGCTCAGTCCTCTTCCCTCCAGAGGGCCCAGCTGGGTCTTCAGCAGTGTGGGTTGAATCCCAGCGGGGATCTGAGGGGCAGCGAGGCAAAGCTCTGGTCCTGGTCGGAGGAGAAGCGACGCCGATGCCAGGGAGATAAGCTATTCACCTCGAAGGCGGCCGGGAAGCCGCCTTCGAGGTGAATAGCTCGAAGGCGGTCGGAGCTCCAGCTGGAGTCTGAGCTGAGGGAGTTTCTGGTGAACCTGCCTGATTTCATTTGAGTTTGCGCGGTATCAGGTCCGGTGGCATCAATTACAAGCATTAAGAATAACTATATAGAAATAGCAAATCCTCTCTCTGGCGGTCTTGTTTACTTATGTAGGTCAAATAGAGGCATTAGTATTAAACTGAGACTGTTTCATTACCAGTTGCAAGTTCCCCACAGTAGCTTTAACAGCCTTGCTATTACCCATTGAAGACCTAAGGGTTATCCTCCAAACACCCTGTTAAATAAGGAACGTGTGACGTAGAAGCAAAGCTAATAATAAAGTAAAGAGGCTGACAGCAAGTCCAAACATATGTGGAGCGAGAGGGAGAGATTTGTTGATGCTAAGCCAGTCTGTGGGCTGGTCTGGTCCTGAGGGTGAGTCAGAGAGTGGGTGTCCAGCGGTCAGCAGGGCCATCAGGGCTACGAGTTCTCTCTGAGTGTGTGTGTGTGTGTGTGTGTGTGCATAAATCTGTGTGTCCTGATTTTTGTTATTTCTCCAAATGTATTCAGCAAAATGCATCATAATGCTAGAGGCTATGGTTTTTTATGATTCCCTGCCAGTGTGTGTGTGTGTGTGTGTGTGTGTGTGTGTGTGTGTGTGTGTGTGTGTGTTTCTTCTATATTAAATTCTACGTAAGCTCGAGCCTGAGTTACTGCTGAGCAATTCGCCCACCACTGAGCTTTTCTTTCTTCCTCTGCCCCTTGTCTCTGCACCACCCCTTCTCTGCCCCCACCCTGGTTTTATCTCTTTTTCTGCCTGTTTCACACTCTCTCTCTCTCTCTCGCTGCCTTATCTGTCCCTCTTTCTATCAGGCTTTCTCCCGCTGCATTTCTCTCTCACTGCCTCCTTGCTGTCTTTCATCCCACTGACTTTCTCTGTCTCACCGTGTCTCTCCCTCAACCCCCCCTGTCTGTCTCTCTCTCTCTCTCTCTCTCTCTCTCTCTCTCTGAAGGTACTCGTTGTCGACGAGCTCGAGAGCTCTCTACGCTCCGTCTCTGCTGGTCTCAGTTTCCATCTCAGGCAGGTCACACTCTCTCAGCCCTCGTCACAGACTGCCCACAGCTCCCAGAAACAAGCACACTAAATGATTTCCGGCAAGAGGCTTTTGTGAGAAAGAAAAATAGAGGGTTTATGTAAACACTCAGCTGCACAATCTACTTGCTCGCTGACATGCTTTCTCTTTAGGTAAACATGGACCTTTCCTTCCTTACAAGACATCTACTGACCTTGTGGAGGTTTTGCTGCGTGTGTGTGTGTGTGTGTGTGTGTGTGTGTGTGTGTGTGTGTGTGTGAGAGAGAGATGCATTGTAAGGGATAAAGGTTTAGTTTTTTGTTGGTATTTCTGGTTTAATTAAAACCTATCTTTGTGTATCTGCTATGCTGAGTCATGCTCGTCTTTTCTAATTCTCCCCAAATAAACAATCTGTTTACCTCACTTAGTGCAACTCAGGCCTTTGATTGTTTTGGGACAAAAAACTGAGTAAGTGTCCCGTCATGACAGAATTTATGTAACAACGACACTGACAAATTAACTGTATAATGAGGTCAGCACCAATTCAATATACGGGCCTGGTGCTTCCGTGTTACTTTGGTGATTATTAACTTATCATAACTAATAGGCTACGAAAATAAGACCCAAATTGTAACAAACTGGAGTATTGTTTGGAGTTGAACAAACTGGAGTTACCCTTTAATGTTGCGTAATAGAACATGGGTCTGCTGTTGGGTTAAGTGTCGTCATTTGTTCACATATTTGTGTTCTTACACAGGAAATAAAGGGTTTACTCATCAACCAGCTATGGCCTGTGGATATTCTTTTGGTAAACATTGAATACAAAACTAACAAATGGTTGGTGCCTTTCCACAAGGATTGGGACACAAATCAAGCTGTACAGCCACAGCCAAATATTGACCAGCATCTGGCAATTTGGCTGCTCTTGCATTTACAGCGACTCAGTCACTCACCGATGTTGTGTATTTTGATGTTTGGCCTGACTGTGTAGTCGGGAGAGGTCTGACTGGAGTCATCATCTGCCTGGGAAACTGAGAAACACACCACATATACACATGGAGACAGAAAAGACAGAAGAGGGAGGAATAAAAAGCAGAAGATGGAGAGAGGGAGGACAGACAGGGAGAGAAAACACGTCGTTAAAATGACAAGACTGGGTGAAATGTGCATTTTTAGGCACCACTTAATTTAAAGGGGCAGAACATGGAGCAGTTGTGCCCCTGCCACAGAGAAAGCATGAAGAAATCCTGGACTGAGGATCCAGACTTTCATCTGAAGATAAAAGCATTTGGAACCGGTGGACAGAAATAATTTTCACATTTGCCATTCGTCTAGACACAGAATTACATTCAGACCGCATTGCCAAATTAACCATGAATGAAAGATGTGTGGGTTTGTCAATGTGTACGCGTCTTTTTATTTTCTAACTAAATATGTGTGTTTATGTGAAGCTGTGATTCTGATGCACATTTAGGAGGATGAAATAGCATTTACGGAGAATTTACATAGAAAGCTGGTGGCAATCAAGTTGCAGCTCTTTGCAGATGTAAAGCATATGTCATGAATATTCACACATCTCTTTCTTATCTTAAAGTCTGACGAGGGTTAAGGTGGGAGACACGCAGAGACAAATGAAAACGGTCTGGAGGCGGCTGAAATCAACAGCTTCTTGATAGCAAGCTGTTAAAATGACCTTGCTGAGTAAAGGTTGTGGATTGTAAACTAGACTAAATGCACCAATGCACACATAGCCATTCATGCACACACACACACACACACACACACACACACACACACACACACACACACACACACACAACACACGCACACGCACACGATCAAACTTATATACCTCGAACACACGCGGCGATGCACACACAAACACGCACAGAAGCAAACGGAGGCGTGGTGGACACATCAATAGATTAGCCGTGACACTGGGATGGGGAGGGTGGGTGTTAAGGTGATGTGTACACAGGGGCTGACACTGGCCTGAGTGTGGGATGTATTAGTGCTGACAAGGTTAGAGGAGAGGGGGAGGCTTTCGGCACCGGGCTCCCTGATCAAAGGCCTGCAGGGGAGAGAGCAGGCTACCAGGGTAAAAATAACACACACACTATACAGGGCAGCAGGCATCAGAGAGTCAGAAAGAGAACAG
Source organism: Cebidichthys violaceus (assembly GCF_023349555.1). NCBI lineage: Eukaryota > Metazoa > Chordata > Actinopteri > Perciformes > Stichaeidae > Cebidichthys > Cebidichthys violaceus. The sequence continues at coordinate 10,368,672 of NW_027176329.1, read as the reverse complement.
AAGAGATAGACAGTGGGAGAGAGGAGGGAGGGGGGAGGGGGGGTGGTCAAGAGAGCTAGAGGAGAGAGGGACGGGGAGTGAGAGAGAGAGAGCAGGAGAGTAGAGAGAGCTGAATCTCGCAGCTGAATCAGTTTCCCTCCTTTACATCTTTTGTACGGCTTCATGAGAGCATGTCGTTCACAGGAAGAGATAGAGCATTATTGTAATAGCACTGAGACGGAGAATAACATTAAGTCGTCACTCTCGAAGCGCCGCTCCGAGGGAAAAGACGCCATCATCAAAACCGCGCGGCAGTAAAAGCCTCTCTCTGAGACCAGACTGTCAGATCTTAGTTCTTCTGTCTCTCTGTGTGTGTCTCGGTGTGTTAGGGGCGATACAAAGACATACGAGGGGAGAAGAAAGTGGAGATGAAGTGAGGAAATGGTTTGAAACGAGGTAAGACGGAGCTGTTTCGTCTCACCGGTGGAGCAGCAGACGTAGACCCTCAGTCTCAGGCAGCTGTGGCCGTGGTGGTGGGTGGGCGTGGCTAAAACAGAGAGCAAACACACACATGTCAACCTTGTGCCCTCTGCAGGCCACACCGCCCTCGACAATCAGCTGTGCAAACTGCAGCTCTGCAGCTGAGCAGCCGCCTGTCCTTGGCCGAACTTCCAGAATCTATTAGCAACACCCACATGCCATCAATACACGTGGGTGACAGCAGCTGAGGAGACGATATTAAAATACTGGCTGCTCAGCACTCTCAGGCTTTTTTCCCCATCCATCACAATGAACCAGCGTCTGCTGGCCTGACTCACAGATGTAGTAGTACTCCTGACCCACGTTGAACTCGTAGCCCAGCGAGAAGGCGCTGTAGCGCTGGAACTTCTCAGAGAACTTGATGGGGGCGTGGGGCGCGTGGGGCCGGTTGCACTCCCAGCGCTTGAAGCCCAGCTGGGGGTCGCAGGTGCGGTAGCCGCGGTAGCTGACCATGTAGAGGATGTACTGCTCGGCCACGGTGCGCTCCAACGTCCCCCGCTGGCTGGTGTTGTAGTGCGGGCAGTAGATGTCCAGGTAGTCATTGACGCTGACCTGCACCGTGTAGCCTTCCCTCCGTAGCCTGAATGAGGAAAAGAAGGAAGAAATGTGGATGAGTAACTAGGGCCGCAAATAATAAATTGTTTTCATTATCTGGTAAAAAAAATAAAATGTTTGGAGCCTTATCATCAGCCTGAGGCTGCCAGGCAAGCAGACACCAGAAAATCACTTATAGTCCCGCACATAACACCCCATAAAACTGAAACTTGTTGTGGACCCTCCGTGACCCGCGGGAGTGCAGGCTGTCGGTCCCTCAGAGGTGGAGTGAAGATACTATTATTATATGAAACTAGACGACCTGATGAATCCATTGATACCAAATATGTCATGCCAGCTTGTTTAGAAGGGACTCCAGGCTTAGGAAAAATGTAGGTGATTTTCGGAGGGGTCCCCTTGGACCCACGAGTCTCCCCTTTGCAGACTTTATGATAATACCATGCAGTTTTGGGCAAAAACCATGCTGTTGTTTGCATGCGGTAAATGTGTTTTTTGAATGGGTATTTGAATATTTCTGGATATACTGGGGTCCCTAAACAGTCTTGGAATTGCATAAATTGGGTTTGACTGGAAAGCTGAGACTCGTGTGGATCCAATGAGCCTATTTGTATTCATGTGTGATGATGTTAGTCACCATAGTAGCCGTTTCACATAGTGAGACCATTCTTTTTAAACTTCACGTCACTGTATAAAGTGACCTGTTGTGACCTTTAGGATAATGACAGCCTCATGAAACTTTACTACCACAAACTAGAGACCGTGGCCTTTCAGAGGCTTTCCTTGGTATATTGACAATATGGGGGTTTCTGAGCAGATTACAAAACAGAAGTGCTCACCATCCAATCGCAGAAGAATCTCCAGAAGATATTTTAGAGGCTTTTTGATCATTTTTATCATCTTGAGTATATAAAATCCAAATCCCACCACATCTGTCTAACAAATGGTATTAACCAAAAAATAGCTGCAACAACTTTTACGATATAATAGCACATGGTCACCATATACTATCATCATAATGTTCTAAACCCTTTCACACTTTTAAAATTTATTCTAAGTAATTCATTAAATAATGTTTATTTCTGATTTACAACTAAAACAACTTGACACACACTGCTGAGCTGAGATGAATAATATATTCAATTTCGGCCAATAAATTTCCCTAAATCCCACACACGTCTTCAGTCCATAAAATATCAGAAAATAGTGAAATCCATAAGTCTCCAAAGCCCACGATGATGTCACTCCGAAACCCCAAAGATATTTAATTTACAAAAAGAGAAAAGCAGTAAATTCTCGACGTAAAAGCAAAACAAAGAGACAGACTTTTCCCCCAGCGCACATTAACGCCCTCTTCCCACCCCTCCTGCATATAACAACCCACATTTCCGCCCTAAACGCCTTGTGGCAAGTGCTGAGAACGCTGCTGAGAATGATAATCTGCACTCCTGTCTTCCCCCCCAGCCACAAGCCGGGTCACTGAGGCGGAAGGAGATCCTGTCAGGGGCGATGTATGCTCTGGTCGCGGGGGAACCGGCCTGCACGTATGACGGCCCAAGCTCCCCAGGCAAACGTCGCTGATGGACGACTAGGCTGGTGAGGAAGGCCACTCTGAGGTTGAGTATGAGTGTGAGTGTGTGTATGTGTGTGTGTGTGTGTGTGTGTGTGTGATGTACACGACAGTACAGTAACCCTGATTCAAGGCTCCTCACTGAACAACTGAGATGATGATGTGATGTGATTTTGCACTCGGCTGCCACGCTGCGATCTTCACTGTTTGTAATACTAAGTATATACTTATTATGTAAATTACACAATCTGTAATTAGACAAAGTAGAAGTCATTAGAAGGGCTCCTGCAGGTGAGCTGATGAGATGGGAATTGTCCTTGGCTTCAGTGATGTGTAACGTGCTTCAACAGCTGCTGTAATGACTCATTTGCACCACTAGGTGGAGGTATGGTGCCGTCTTGTGTTGGGAAAGCAAACCTCTGCACGTTCTTCCTCTCCTGGTTGTCTCCTTTCTTACACATTTTCTGTTGCACACAAACACAAAGGAGCACACACATACACACACAACAATCCCTCCCTGTGTATATGTTGTTCCTATACACATACACACACACACACACACACACACAAAGCGGCTCACACTTTAATGCGCACATGTGCATACCTTACTAGGTCAGGCCTCCAGAGAGATTTTTATTAAATTACAAAATGTGGATCAGAAATGTCACAACACCTCTCTTTGTCTTTTTTTTCATCTTGCCATCTTTCAGCGTTACAACTGTTTCTTTTTTTTTTTTTCCTGGATACTCTCCTCCACTCCCATCCTCCTTCTCATCCCATCACCCCTTCTTTTCGTTTACACAGGCAGATGAAGATCAGTTCTCTTAACCACTGCTCTTTTTGGGGCCATCAATCTTATCTGTGCTTTCTATCCCCGCTGCTCAGATGTCAGATGACAGACTTTTGTCTTGCAGTGTTGTGGGAAGAGACAACACAGCTATGCTTCAAAGGGACTATATTTAGAGAGGGGGGTTGGTGGTGGAGGAGGGGAGGAAGTTTGAGATTCGGGGGGGGGGGGGGGGGGGCAGAGATAGATAAAGCGGTACAATGGGTGTGGGATAGAGAGAATGGTAAGCAGATAGACCGAAGATGAAAGTGGGAGAAAGAGGCTGTGTTGAATATGAAAACGTGCCGTGAGGAGAATCCTGGATGCGGGTGGTGTGTAAAAAGTCGGAGAGTGATGCAGTCATTGAAAAATAGGTGAGAGGACGTCGACGAGCGAGAGGAGTTGAATGCAAGGAAGCAAAAGCAGGAGGAAGGCTGTGTTTGAGCACTCAATAGTATTTATGGACAAGAGGACAATTTATTTGGCGCATTCATGTGGCTTGAGTGGTGGGGGTGAATCTAGGGCTGCCATGATTAGTTTCTTTATCAATAAATATATTTTTTGATGAATCTATTCATTTAGTTTAGTCTTTAAAATATCAGGAAATAGTTAAAAATGACAGTTACAATCTCACAGAGCCAATAGTGACCTCTTCAATTTGTTTGTTGTGTCCAATCACAGTCCAAAACCCAAAGATGTTCAATTCAGAGTGTAAAGACTGAAAAAAAGAAGAAAATCCTCACATATGAGCATCACACTTGGGATACATTTGTTCATTTTTGCTTGTTAAATAACTTCAGTAATAACCAATAATCAATCATTAAAATTGTTTAAACCAATTGTTTTCAACCCATCACTGAGCCTCAGCAGATGTAGCTACACAGCAAGAGGATCATTCGTTCCAAAAAGTCAGCCGTAGAAGAAGCAGGGGAAGAAAGGAAGAGGAGGAAAAAACAACTCTAGAGGAAGAAGAGAAGTTACGGTGGTGCAGGGAGAGAGAGAGAGAGAGAGAGAGAGAGAGAGAGAGAGAGAGAGAGACTAAAAGGGTGGAGTGAGAAGAACAGGCTGGCTGGGTGAGAGGAGTCCCTCTAGGTGGACGCCGTTATATAAGCAGTCCACTTAGCGGCACAAGACAGAAAGGTTGCAGGGCAGAGAGGGACGGAGGGAGGAGAGCAGAAACAGTGGAAGGGGGGTGAGGGGAGACTTAATAACGTACGGTGGTGGTGGGGGGGGCGGGATAGGTGAAGAAGGAAAATGCGTTGAATGATGACAACAAAGAGAGAGACGCAGAAAGGAAGGCAGAGGCCCAGACAGAGACATAGTGCTCCCCGGGGATGAACATATATGTGGTAAAAGTGCATAAAAAAAAGAAAGAAAAGAGCGATGGCTCTCATTCTCTCGGTTTTCTGCAGCTCACTCCCCTCCATCCAACTCCCTTTCTGCTGTGCATTGTCTCTGTGCCGCTTTTGCTGTCTCATCATCATTTTCCTATGAGTGGGAGTGCACAGCTAGTTAGTAAAGGCTGCACAAGCTGGTGAAGACTCCCAGGGGAGGCAGATAGCTGGGGGAGGGGGAGGTAGGGAGGGGGAGAAGACAAAGATAGCAACACTGCACCTTTCACATCTGCGCTAAAAAGAGTCCTTTGGAGAATACCGGCAGTATCAATAAATAACAATGGTGAGGTAGCGCCACAGCTAAAGACACTTACAGTAGACAGGAACAGAGCATCTCCTACAGCTACAGAAAGTCTAATTCCTGTAGTAAAAAACACAACCATAAATAATATTTTGTGAGTAACAAAAGTGAGGAATTATGAGGAAATATTTCCCTCACTTTCCCTGATATGAGTGGTGTCGATAATTTTTTTGTTTTGCTTCACTGAGCTAAATACAAAAACAAATCCATGTCCTCTGTCATTTTTCTGAATAGTAATTTTGCTAGATAGCATCAAAGCAGAAGAATAAGCCCCACTGACTTTCAAGGAATATAATAGCAGTGGAATTGTATTTTTTTTGTTCACTGACGTGAATGGATATGAAAAGTCTAAACCCACCAAGGTATTCTTCACAGTCTGAAGGTAGTGCTGTTTGTTCTGCTGCAGCTTCGCCCTACATTACTGCCAGAGGCTCCAACTGTTTTCAAAAATCCATTAAAAACAGCTGGAAGAGACAAGTTGTTGCTTTTGACAAACATAGTCCAACCTTGCAGTAGAAAAGACAGTAATAGCTTCTGACTGGAGAAGAAAAAAAACCACTTGTGGATTTCAACTCTTCAGGTATTAAAGGAATAATTCGCCCACCTCGAGTTACATTGAATTCTTGAAGAAAATGTTGTTTTTCTCCCATAATCCCATAATTCCACGCTGATGAGTTGAAGTAACTGGGGGACACGTTTAACGCCAGCAAAACTATATCAAAACATCTGTTTACAATCTCTCACACAACTCGTGCAGTTTATTAGAATCTTGTTTATCCAGTCGTCGGCTCATTACTTCCCAAACATGCATTTAGTCATTTAGTCTCGTCCATGTGTGTTTGTGCCAAAGTGTTTTAAATATTAAGGTTTTAGCGATAGGTACTGTACATGTACTGTAAATAATAAAATTACTCCAGTAGTTTACTTTGCAAATGCACATATCAGCAACTTTTACGGGCTTGCTTTTATGGAATAACATCATAGGTGCCTACTGGGAAATGAAAGCCAGATAACTGTTGAAAAGCATTTTTTATTACCTCCCACACTTTCATTTGGCCAGATTTTCCTTCTAAAGATACAAAGGATTTGTCCTCCAACTTCCTTTATGTGCTTTTCTGTGTCAAAGACAGCACCCGTGGAGCCACGATTCAATTTAAAGAATCGACTTTGGCATAAACGCTCTCCTCGCCTTCACAAACCGCAGCAACAGTAAGTAATGTCGGCCTAATTGACAGTCCACTGTGTTTTTTGATGTCTGTCATTACCGCTTTCCAAGATGGCTGCCGTGAAAAGTTAGTTCATTAAACTTTTTATTAATGCAATTACGTTAGATCTTGTACTTGCTGAGTACCTCCACAGCGTCACTGTCTGGTGATGCTTGTAGAAAGCTGCTCTCAGTACAGATGAGGTCAGCGCGGCATCCTCATTGACGACCTTAAAGACACACTCTCTGGGGTAATCAACACCAGCCTCGTCAGGAGGATAAACTACCGATGCGCTAAATGGCGTGACTTAAAAGCCGTTCACCAATCATCTGTTTACTACCGGCAGGACTCCTCCAATCGAGTCCCCTGGCAGGGACGAGCTGGGCTCTGCTGTTTTTTTTCTCTGTACCTCAGCACCAAAACTCATTACTTGTGCACGCACACATGCGCACAAAAGGACACAGACAAACAATCAGATATGCATGCGAGCGCGCGCACACACACACACACACACACACACACACACACACACACACACAATCACAACATCTCCTGTGAGTCGTCACTGATTGAGTTAACGCTGCAATTAACGGCCCGGTTTACAACGTTTCGATCCAAAATGGAGGGTTGAAGGGGAAACAAGTGCTGAGCCAGTCAGTGGGAAGAGGCAAACGCTGCAACTCTCCTCTATTACTATTAGACCACTGGGAGTCATCTACCGGTTCCCTCCGCAAACCTCTGTCCACTCTAACCTCAGAGAAATTGAGGAACATTACCTTTTTTATATTTACCCGTTGCTGTATAAACCTCCCCGCGGCTCATTCCCCGGCCCTCGCACCTTTGCCTCCCTCGTTCCAGAAGCTCCGCCACATTCCTTTCCTGGCCTTTATCTAATTCAAGGAAGCTCTGCAATAATGTTTTTTTTTTAACATTTACAGACATCCGCACCTTGGGAGCTATCCCGCACATCCACCTCACCTGCAGCATATAGTTCTGCTAGAAGAAATTACATGTCTTGCCCAAGGACACCTTGACAGCAATTACCTTTTTAAGGCGGCCACCTTTACAGCAGGCCGAGACTCACAAAAATCGTACGGTGTAAAAGTACGATTGTTAAAAAATGTATCTCATTTGTCACCATAGCCACAGTGTGCTGTTTAAATGAATGAATCACTTCAGTAACTCATACATCTGGGTTGATGTCGTGACATTCACATTGCGTGCCAACAACGATGAGGTGAAAGAGCTTCATGTGAGCAGCGTTTAAAAGGCTCAACTGCTGCTGTTGTTTAAACATGCAGAAAGTTATGGATTTCAGCTTTAAAAGTGATATTTTATTGATCTCCTATAAGCAAATTCTCTTTGCTTTCCGCTCTCGGTGGGAGGTCTCAGTGCAGTCTCAGCTAAAGAACAGCATCCAGCAGCGCGCGGGACGATTCTTGCCGACACAGAGGCTGAGAAATGGATCTTTCGGTTAAAGGATGGACTACCTGCTCACTATTCCACGCTGCAGTTCAGTTGCTTGGTGTCTCCGTCTCCCCCAGCCTCGCTCCGGGCGTGCCTTTAGTGAAGTGGGTGGGAAGGAGCTGGAGGGGCCCGTTCAGAAATGTAAAGTATTAGCCAACTTATCTGAGGCGAATGCATGAGAGGAGCATGCTGTGTCACATATTAAGGAACACAGCATTTCTGGCAGCACCCCAGGATTTATAGTCCAAGCTGGTGGGGGAGGTGATGACGCAGAGATGAGTCAGGACTCCACACTCAGGGTTAAATCAGCATTGACCGCAAATACACACAACGATCCCAATCTGGGGGTTTACGGCCCTCCATAGAGGTCACAAGATGAAGAACAAGCCTGACACAAGGGCTTCACCTCTCCGTTATTATATTTTTTCTATTAATCAATGCTTCTTTTTGTCTGTAAAATAGCCCAAAATCTGTGAGAAATCTCTATCCCAATTTCTCACAAATTTCCTTCAAATTGCTTTGTCTGACCAGCAGTCAAAACCTTAAATACATTAAATAACCAATGATACAAAACAGAGAAAAAAAACAGCAAATCCTCACAATTGTTCCTCTACTATGTGATAGACAGTTATATTTGTTACATATGTATGCTGAAATGCATTTTTCATTGTTTTTCTTGTGGAAATAGTGGAAAGTTTTACCTCCACAAGCCCTTAAAACAAAACAATAGGAGAGCTGTTTGTTGAATGGCTCTCATAGGGCCGCGGGTAGACGTAGATCTGCTTAAAGGAGTCTGGAGACAACGGCCCGACGCAAAGAGCACTTTGTGTTTGCTCATTGGCTCAATGGGCACCCTTATTTGAATTGTTGCAGTGAGGGAAACAAAACTGATCATGATCACCATAATCACACCGTCGCCACGGCGCCAACCTCTGATTAAATCACTTGCAAAGCATTATGGGTTGCTGCCAGCTCGTTCAGAGGAAATATGATCCGGCATAAATTCCATTGATTAATCTTTGTGGCTTAAACTGCTCTTTACTTTCTAGACATCCACAGAGGAAGTTTAAATATCAAACAGAAATATGGATGACAATGTGAATATTAAACCGTGGCTCTCCTCCAACTAGACTGCATAAAATAAATGGAATAGGGGACTTTCTTTTTTTTTTTCTTTTATTACAATGAATTGTTTCCAAGGAGCACTTGGGAATGCTTTGCTGGCTGTAGTTGGCGCCTGTTCTTTGGACTTTGCATTGGTGTGGCAACTCGGACTGGCAGCGATACGGCCTACACTTTACTGAGCACTCATATCCGGCAATTAAACCCCATATTTTCATAGCTATGGTTCACTTCAATGCAACTGGGATTTTGAGTGGCTGAAACATATATGCGCCATGGTCTCTGCAATGTCCAAAAATCTAGTCATGCAGAAATTGGAATTTTAAAAACAGCATGGATAACACACACACACACACACACACACACACACACACACACACACACACACACACACACAAAAAAGAGGGAAAAAGACAATGGGAACCCTCTTCTCTGAATGACAGGGAGTCTTCAGAGGTATGATGAGGCGATGTCAGACCACGGTCACGACCAGTCTTGAGAAGTCATCCGTCCCGCTGAGCTCGTGGTGTGATTAGGCTATATCCTGCGACGAGCCGCGATAACAAGGGTCCACCTCTCTCAAGGTGAGGCTCTAATTGTACCTCCCCATTAAAGGCTCCATCGCCCACATCTGCTCCATCTGCGAGCCTCACACACAGCCTCCCTCCTGCCTCTCGTTCACTATTTATCCAGCTTCCTAAGATCGTGAAAAGCACAGCTCATTCTCCTCTCTACTTCATCCGACACAGCCTGTTCTCCCGAGAAGTTCCAGCATTCATACATGGATAATGGACCGTACCGACCCAGTTTACTCCAAACGAGATTGGGGTTGACGTCTTCTGATGACAGGGTTCCCTAAATTAAAACAGGATAGAGAGGTTGCTTTTTTTTCTCGCAAAACATTTCAATGTTTTTCATCCCCTTTTTGTCCTTTTTGGAGACAAATTAGTACCTTTTATTAAATCAAACCCTTTTTCAGAATTAAATCAATCCTATTGAAAAAGCATTTATGATAAAAAAAACTGAAAATCAGGATAATTTCTGTCAAAGCAAAAGTAATTTAAAAACCATAACCATATTCAACGATTCAACTCTTTTTTGATTCTCTGTCACAATTCAATATACAGGGGTGCTAATTCAAGTAGTATAAGAGTGTATATAATGAATGAGTTATTATGTTTGAAAAAATTGTATCAACAATAATGTAAACACATTTCTAAACTAGCCCGAATATAAACTTTTTACTGAAATTAAATTAGGTATTTCTTAATTCTCAGTGGCTCCAAGAGCAACAAGTTATACAAATAATAGAAATGTTGCCTGTCACATAAATACAATGGGTAGGCTTTGGCTAGCTGCCTTTTTTTCTCAGAAATGAGCCAATTTCAAAAATAAATTGTGCACAAAATAACATTGTAAAAGAGGGATTTTGTGGGATTTTTCAACAAATCAACCAATAACTCTTGACACAACTTTGACTTGGTGGTTAGGATTACTCTTCAGGATCGATTCAGAATCTTGAAAGATAAGAATCTTAATCCTTAGTTGAATTGATTTTTCCCCTCCTACCCTAATTCTTTCCGTATATTTCTGTTTGCTATTCTGCTAAACATCCGATAAGTCTCTTCACTTAATGGACCTCATGCCCATATGGTGCCTGCTGCAGTATGAAGTGGAAAACAGTAGAAATTCAGAAAGCGATGAATCATGTGCAAATTAGACAATAAAATAGTGTAAAACTGGCAAAAAGTGAATAATAAAAAAAATCTTCACAATCTTAATCAAGGACGCAGTCTGCTCTGTCTCACACATTATCTAATAAATCTGCTATTAGACAATACATTCTTTGAGTAGCTGAAATGAGACTGAAGCTGGACAATCGACATAAGCAATCAATATCTTTTCCCTTGGAATTGATTCTGAGCGGAGGTGTGGACACATTGTGGCAATCAAAGCCAAATGCGGCTCCCTTTTTGTCACAGACCGGACACATCACCTTTGAGAACACACCAGTTTCTATTTTGTCTGGGTGCTGGCCTCAGAGAGAGAGACGGCGTCAGCCACACAGGCACAGAGACAGAGAGCGGGATAGCAGAGGGGCTGTGACACACAAAAGAAGCTCTCGTCAAGATGAATTCTCCACAGCACACGTCCTCGGCGAGGGTGCCAGGCTCTCCCGCTGGCCCGCCATGGCCATGTCCAAAAACAAAGTGCTTATCTCGCCCACCTCCAACTGTCAGGCCACTGACAGAGAAAAAGGAGGGCTCACAGGTTCACAAACACACATCAGCTCATGGACCTAAAGGAGAAATGGACAAATTCTGCACTAAAACAGCGCAACACTGAACAGGAAATAACCACAACAATAATAATAATAATAATAATAATAATAATAATAATAATAATAACCACCAATAAAATATGACACAAGCGTAAATCTGCAGAGATGCCTGTGCGCCATGAGAAAACTCAGCCACTTCTATTATCTCTGCAGAGTGCGGTATGCAAGCTTTGAAGTTCAGCGTGTGAGGGAGGGGTTCAGCGTGCGAGGGGTTCGGCTGCTCTCACAGGAAGTCAACCACAGTAGGGTGTTCACTTTAAAAAAAAAAACCTCAGTGTTTAAGCCCCTGGTCTGCGCTGGCACACATATCCCTCTCTCAGTCAGAACGAAGGGAGAGAGGAAAGAGAACAAAGACAGGAGGGAGGGAGAGGAGGAAAGCAAGAGAGAAAGATGAAGGAAAGTAGTTCTGGGTCAGATTTAGACTGGACGATATTCAACCAGCGCCAACCCTAATGTGGAGCGCCAAGTAGAATAATCTGCTCTTTTATCTCCGAGCCATGGCAACCGCAGGGCTTCATGTAGGTACGCAGCCCCCCCTTAAGACCACCACACACACTCGCTCACGCACTTTGAGAAATGTCAAAGCAAAGGAACACACTCCCCTATGACCGAGGCCAAACACAATCAACGTGCGCACGGCGTTTAGCAAATAAACTCTCTCGCGCTACGTCATTTCCCAGCTCGCGATCTCCCCGAACACGGCGAACATACAGAAGCACAAATGCGCAAAACACTTCGGAGCGGGCCTCCATGAATAATTCACCCACTTTCTTAAAATAACCCATCGCCCCTTTTAAAATATATCCTCTTTTCTTTGTGCAAACAACCCTCCAGCTCGCACAGCAGAGTGGTCATGGAGTAATTATTTACACGTTCCACCAGAGAGCACTGATAAGAGCCTGTACACGAGGAGAGCAGGAGCTACTGGGGGGGTGTCTGCTCAGGTAGCATGTCAATCTGTGGCCCATTAGCAGGTGATGCCGGGCAGGCATGTTCAAAGCAGCTCCCTGGGTACGACGAACCTCTCTATCTGAATAATTGACTGACCGCAGCCCACGTTTGTTCGCTCCTCTCGATATCCTCTGCATCCACCGGCGTAGTCTCCCCCTCCCCTCTTAACTTCCATTCTCTCTCTCTGCCTTTTGTGTTTTCTTTTATACTTCCTTTCGCCTCCCGCTCTATCTTTCCGCAACCTTCCATCACTCTCCGTCTCCCAAGGCTCTGAATTGTGAAGGTTGCCGGTGCATATAGGCACTTATGTAAGCGAGGAGATAAAGAGGGGAGCGTTCTGAAAGCGTTTCGATGTGAGACATCCCCACAGAGGCGAAGCATCTTTCAGCATGTTTACTTCTTCAGGACAATTTTTCTAACACCACAGCTGGGAGGACCGGATGCTGAAATGCTTCGTGTTTGTACCGATTTCTGTTTAAGCTCTTACGATAGATTGAGAGGAGATTTGAGTGGACAGTTGAGAGCATTGAGCAGGCTCCGATGAGAAAGGCCTGGAACAGAGAGCGGGAGGGAGGTTGTTTCACCACACAATGATACACAAGAAAGAGCCTCTCTCTGTAGCCACAATGACTCCTCCTGAATATGGAAACCCCCTTTCTGGAACAACTTTGTGATGAGGCACAATACATTATCCCGAGGAGTCAAATCAAATTCAAACGCCCCCCCTAACCCACCCAACCCCACCTGCCTCCGTTCGATATGCAGCGCAGCATCTGGCCGGGGCCGTTAATGAATGCCGCCTCATGCCATCTCCTAATGGAATTGCCTTGTCTTGGAGTTCACTGCTGTGACACCGGCTCAGCAGTGGCGAAAAGATTACTGGAAAGATTAAAAGACAGAATAAACCAGATGCTGCGCATGACGGGCAGCGAGGCCCACAGATCACACATTAGATAATTGGTGTAAAAAAAATAAAAAATCCCCCGTCTCGTCTCTCCTCTGTTTTCTGCCGCGGTTTGGAAATGGTGGGCAGCAGATCCCCGCCTGGCGTGCTGTCACACCTCCGCAGTGGAAACGGTTTGAAGGGGCTGGAACAAAGCCTGTGTGGTGTATGTTATGTCTGTGTGAAGACGTTGCCTTTGTGGACCCAGTGATGAGCCTAAATCCAATGGCGTAGTTACGCAGCTGGTTAGATTTAGGAACAATGCAGCGTCAATCTTACTGACATACACAGACAAGGCAAAAATTCACACAAAGACCAGCGAACTCACACACACTTCTTTCCTCGCTCCAAAATAAACACCCTCTCACTCCACTACACATGCACACTTTATCTCCCTCCCTCGTGTGCCAGTGCATCTTTCTCTCCCTCATTTTTTTCCACTTTGCTTCACTCTACACTATCTTTCTATCCATCTACAATGCGTAGTTATCTCCCTCTCCATCTCTTCCCCTCTCAGAGCGGCCCAGCGATGGGCTTGTGCCCTTTCATAATTCATGGAGTTGTTCTTATGGCTCAGGCAGCCATGTCGGATGTGAATCTGTGTGCCTCAAAGGCTCACCCAGCCTACTCCGCCTCAGCCAGGGGGGTTACAGCTCGAGCTGCTGTGCTCAGGTACCATACAACACTAAATCAACTTGCCCAATCCTGCCTCGGTCATAGAGCACAAACAGCACATGCAAATTCTCTGCTTTTGTTTAACTCTCCACTAGCTAGGCCACCTTTTTTTTTTCAAGTCAATTTATTATGCTTAAATGCAGCTGACAGTAGGGCTGGGCAAAAATGAACATCCTTTCATGTATCATCTTATTGTTCTACAAATATGTGAGTTTGTTTCATTGTGCAGGTTATAATCAAAAATCACTAAAAATAGAAGTGCAGTTTGTATTTAACACATATTAAGAACTTAATGCTTGAACCTCACCATGAATACGTTATTTGTGATTGTATATGCATTTACCAGATTGTGATACATATTTGATTGATAAATATCTATTAAACCTGCATTAATTGGGTTTTTGGACACTTTGGTTTTTGGCAGCATTACTAGCTCTATACAGAATAATACAGAGCAACTTTGGCAATCATTTGAAGTTTTTTGGCAATCTGGCCGATTCAATATTCACTCTTGTTTTATCTCTGTTTTGGTAGTGTACAGTGGGGTTTATTTGGTTGCCTTTTTACAGAAAACAGCTGCCACTGGAAATAATGCTAATTAGACTGGTGAGACTGAACAAGACACACAGAAAGTTGCGAGGCATGAAACCAAAAACAAAGATGCTAGAAATGCTCTGTAGAGCGGAGGGTAACTGCAGAATCAGGTGAATTCACTGTGACATTATACAGATCCATTGTAATATAAAATATTGATAAAAGCAGCTTTAAATCAATATCCCAATATTGATTTAAAAAATAACTTATCTAACAATTCCCATCTTTATTTTGCACCAAATTGATGGTGTCTAAACCAAACAGTACCATAAAGTAAGCTAATACATCCATGCAGATGAAAAATAAATAAATAAACATTTTCAAATAATGAAACACCATGACACACTCAATCTGCTCTGGAAGAAAAATGACAGATTTGATCGGTCACTTGATTGGAAGCTGAATTAAGCTGCAGGGTGTTTGGTTCTTGCTGTGCGGTTCTGTGGGTAAAATGGTCCATGTGGCAGGAAAACAAAGGATGAGAGTCTCTAAACGGGCAGCTGAGTCGGTGAGTGTGTTTCATGTGCGCTGTATACCACACACACACACACACACACACACACACACACTTG
>NW_027176329.1:10063640-10351140 GCF_023349555.1 Cebidichthys violaceus | reverse complement strand
GCAGCTAACTGGTGCTGCATACTTATGCCTCCTAACCTGTGGGGAGCCTGCCTCCCCTCCTCTCCCTTCCCTCCCCTCCCTCCACCTCTAGTCTAGTTTGTGCGCTGGTCTGATAACCTTCATGGCAACTGGGCTAAACACACACTCAGGGTGACAGGTCTGCCTACCTGCAAAAACAATGATAACTGTGTCTGGGGGGGCTTGAGAGGCTGCTGCCAGCTAGTTACAACGCTGATACAATTATTAGCACCAAAAATGGAGCGTTTGACACGTTGTAATTTAAGCCAAATGAGCGTTATCACATTGAAACAGAGCCATATTTTAGTGTTAATTTTACGACAGGGAGGATATTACTTATATCTTGCGTGAGACGGATAAATCGGCTGGCTATTATATTTCGACTGATACTGGCCTTTAATTAAAAATCAGATGTCAGCCAGTCTGTGTTGTAAAATTAAATAATGGGGTCTCGTCCCTCCATGGACACTAAAAAACAGACCGTAAAACCAGGAATGACATTTATTTTATTTTCACTTTATATTCATTCTCGTGGTCGTTAAATATATTTTTGTGAATTCATTCTTTATTTAAAAGCAGTACGTATCCCAGACTTTCCCATGCTCTTGTATGAATATCCAGAGACCTGCCAGTTCTAAATCACCTGCATTAGCTGATTCTTTTAAGTTTTAGGCAGCAGGGGTGAAAAGTGACTAATTGCAATTACCATCATCACTGCAGCAAATTCCATTTGTGAAACAAAACAATGATTTTACCTTCACTTGAGTAAAAGCTTTTTGTACTCTACTTTCCACCTCTGTTCAGTGGGGAGTTGAAGAGCATATGGTTCAAGTCACTGAAATGGCATGGCATTGAAATAAATGAAAGAGCTAACTATCAGCAACAACCATCAACAGATTCAATTTTTCATTTTAAATTGAACATAATAAAAGTGCAATGGCATTGACATCATTAAGTGAGTTATCTGAGCCATTTATTTTTCTGTGCAGAATCCTCACACATAAACCAAAGTAGTGCTGAAACAAATGTTGATTAATTAATTAGTTTACAGACAAATTAATTGAAAACAATTGTGATAATCAAAGTCGTTTATCAAGCAAAAGGCTTGAAGCAGAAAGCTGGAACCAGTGAATGTTTTACTGGTTATGTGGGGATTTGATACTTTTCTCTGTGTTATATAACCGTAAATTAAATATTTTGTTTTAGATTGTTGTTTGGCCAAAAAAAAGTTAATTCAAAGACTCTGGGTAACAGTTATGGGCATTTATAGAGATGAATTGAAATCAACAGATGAATGGATTGTTAAAATAATGCAAAGCAGTGGTCATCCAAACCTCAAAGCCTGTCTCCAGCAGAATATGAAAGTGTACTTTATGTTCTCAAGAGCACAAGACAGTAAGCAACTACAGAAGCAGGAAGAACAGCACATTCTGTATTTGTAAGGGTAGAACAAGACAGGACAGAAGAGACGGCAAGGATAAAAGAGGGTGGCGGTGGAGGGAAGAAAAACAACCTAATGAAAGGAGGGAGGACTCATTCAGTGATGAAAAGAGCATTACAGTCCCTTTTTTCCAAATTGCCCCCATTCTCACATGAGGCACCGACTAAGCGCCCTTTACCTCTCCCTCGGAGCGAGGCATAAACGAGTGGAGCGACAGACGTAGAGAGACGAAGGTTCTCCCCTCCCCAGAGAGAGGGGGGCGCACTCATCCGTACTGATCTTAAAACAACAACCTCCCCCCCTTTGCTTGCTCTCCTTTTCACTCTCCCGCTCCATCCTTCCTTCCATCTCAACCTCCCTCATGGCCTCTCGCCTAGTCTCCTCACACCTCAATACCCCCTCCTCCCGCTTCACTTCCTCATTCCCCATTCATTTTCATTTGTAGCTCCTTATTCGCCGCCTTTTTCTGTTTGTCTGTTTGATTGCTCGGTGTTGGTTTGTTGTTTGCTCTTGTTCCCGCTGCAGTTCTCAGCCCCTCATCAGTAATCGTTGCTCTATCAAACACTCATCTGTCACTCTGTCTCATCCGTTTGATTACATTTTCATGTCACTCTTTATGTCTTATAAATACCAAAGGAGGATCTCTGACCCTGCTCTAGTTTCTAGCACAAACGGCGTCTCTCTTCTTCTTCCTCGCTCCTCACTGGAGCTGAAGAAGAAATATCTAACTGCAATGCAAACAGGAGCAACACTTTGATTTAAATTGAGATTACATTACACACCAAGCCTGTACTCATGTAGAACACATAGAATAAAGAAGACGCATTTGTATCATGCATAACCACTGAACATACTGCATATTGTATGTAGCATCAAACATGAATCAAGTGTAATACTCTAGTTTCTGTTACTGATGTCCTTATTTTCAAAGCAATTACTGAGAAAAAAGTCACATGTGGTTGAAAACTTTTAAAAGTAGTATGTGGACATTTGACCCTATTATTTTGTCCAGCATTAACCATAAATACAGTTTTATATTTAAAAAAAAGACCAATTTAGCCCACATTTATAAAGATATTGCATATGCATCATTTATATAAGTCTGCCAGTAATGTTTAGATATTGTGTCTGACGGACAGCCCATAATAGTAGGTTTGACAGCTCTGCTGTCGCTGCTTGACTTAATGTGAGCTTCAGATGTGACAGCATCAGCTGCTTCACAGTCCTGAATCCTGGAGGTCAGCTTAAAAAGTTGGTTTGATATGCTTTTAATGAACCACTGACAATAACTGCTTTGATTATGAAAAAAAACTAATAAAGTAATAAAACATAAATGATCTGGAGAGTTGCAACAGTACAATGATACAGATTTAAATAACCTTTTGGATGAAGCACAAACTCTCTTATAGTTCACATCTCATAGACTAATTGAATTCAATATTGCAATATTCCAGATATTAATAGAAACCGTCTCACCTGTGCGCCAAAAATGTAAAATCTCATTACGAATGCGAGACATATTTTCTTATTATCCTTGAACTGACTGTACGAGACACATTGTGTCCTCCATTGTTACAGCACTGATTTTGACTCGACATAGTAGGAAAAGCACAGGTGTTACTAATGACATTAATGAGGGCTCTGTTGTATTCAATGTCCAATTAAGCCAACAGTAAACCAGCATGCACAAAAACCCTAAAACCGAAGCAGCTAAATGGAATCATTCATTTATTATTTACACCTGTGCTTTTTCTACAGCGACATGTCAACATGTCTTCAGTAAAAAAAAGAAGAAAAAGAAGACCTATAAATAGATTTACAGCAAAAAACAGTTTGAGTTTCCACAACTCTGTTTGTCAGCTGCCCGTCGTTTACATCCGATGACTAACGAGCTCACTGCTAGCTTCCTGTCTGAAACTGACACGGGGTGATCAGTGAAATAGTTTATCTCGAGGAAGTTGCCAACTTTATATTCCCCCCCCCCCCCCACACACACATCAAAATGAAACGGAGTGACGTTTCTTCCTTTGGACACGAGTGTGTACGGAGCATAATAACGAGACGTCGGCCAAGAATAGTCCGTTTGGTCGGCCCATTGACGTCAATTAGCTACAGCTGAATAACTTCGCCATCAACAGTTGTCGTTATTGTTTGGGGAGTTAATGGCTGCCAAGTGAAACTTTGACCGCCTACAGCTTGTTAAGGCGCTGTTATTTATGTGAGGTTTTATTTTGAATCCAAAAACGTTCCCTCAAATTGCACTTGAAGAACTATTAGTGGCTCAGCTGTGCTCCCTAACTACAGTATCTTGCAATCTTTTTCTCTCTTTACCTGCCTCCCACCGTTTCGCTCACGCTGCCCTATTCCACTTAAGAATCAATGTGGGACAGAGGCGCTCTGCCGGTGCCCTTAGTTTTCGTTGTTTTCCAGTCCACATTTAAAATGGTACACAGGCAATCTCCACAAGCCTGATTCCCATCTACTGAGTGAGAGCGCTTTTCTCCGCTCCATGACACCGCTGAGATGCCACTGACGCAGTCCAGCGTTTGACAAATGAGCCAACAAATTGACTTCTCCGAGCATTCCACCCAACAAAGGCAAAAACAAAACAAATCTCGCTTAACTAAATGCTGGATGAAATGGCGCAATAGAGCGCGCAGGCTATTACAAATGATTCCACTCGTGCGCTCCGTCTCATCGCTCCCGCCCCCTCTGTTTTTCTCTTAATCTCCTCTCTTCCCTTCTCCATCTCCTCCATCCCTTCCCTTTTTCCCCCTGTTTCTTGCCGTTTGTGCCCCAGACACACATTGACCCACACGCTCTAAACCCAGTAGGGGGCCTTGTTCCTGTGCGTCGCTCCACTGCACATGACTGACGCTCTCCTTACGGGAGGAGGTGGTGTACAGGAGGCTGGGGGGGGGGGGGGGGAATAGAGAGATAGAGAGATAGAGAGAAGAGAGAGAGAGAGAGAGAGAGAGAGAGAGAGAGAGAGAGAGAGAGAGAGAGAGAGAAAGAAGTCAGTCAGTCAGTCAGTCAGTGGAAAACGGAGCAACCCTTATAGTTCAGGGAGGAGGGAGACCGCGCTGAAAGTGATCCATGATCAATGGTGCTTCTCCAATTACATTCCAATGAAAGAACGCGGCTCTAGAGCAACGCGCTGCAGAATGGCTTTTGACAGGCTTATGGTATGCTATCCCCATAGAAATAGCCATTTGTGCAGCTTTCTCCCTCACATACTTCCGATATCTACCCACAAATATGTATGTGTGTGGAAAAAACCCAACTTTGCCACTGAAATAAATGTGGGTTTATTACAGTCAAATTAAGGGCAGTTCAAAGGGGTAATGCGCACTATTACGTCGATGCTGGTCTAACACCGCCTTACGCTCAACAGTCAATAACGAGCAACGGAGATGGAGGGAGAGCAGTGGACCAGAACCACTGGGGAAGAGATAGAGAGCGAGAGGGAAGGGAAAGAAGAAGAAAAAAAGAAGCAGTGTTAAAGGGGACTGAAGCGTGGCTAACATGGATTGGAGCATAAAGCTTCAAATGATTCCAATTACACTTAAGTGATCAACTAGATTGTTACATTGGCTGGATTAGAGATGGCAGAATGCAAATCAGAGTCAGACTCAGTCTATTTGTAATGTGCAGCCAATGTAGCAACAGATAATGAAAGAGACAGGGTTTCACACTCAGCACAAGGAAACAACACTATACCGAGCTGTGAAGTACAGAAGCATAAACAGCTGAGTCATTCTGTGTGCTGGGGAAAAGGCCTGCTGTGTGTAAGGAGGTGGTGCTGTGTATCAAACCCAAATCTTTCCAAGAATCGACCGGAATGTGTCAGTGGAATCAAAACCTGTCAGGTAATGAAAGTTAGCGTCTTGCGTTGCGTTGAATGCTACCATGTGTTGGTAGCATTCTTAGTATTATTTATTATAGTTTTAACAGACATCTCTGTATTTCATTCAGCTTAAGTTCTTGGACGCCTTTTTGTATTTAAACTTGTGTGTGTGTGTGTGTGTGTGTGTGTGTGTGTGTGTGTGTGTGTGTGTGTGTGTGTGTGTGTGTGTGTGGGGGGGGGGGTTGTTCTTATCAAACTAATATTTTCAAGGTCTGGAATAAACTTTCACACAGGGCTCAAACTAATGCGCATTTGTATCATCTAATAATCATTTGATTTTTGTTTTGATTTGTTAAAATAGTGAGAAATTCATCAAATCAACAAGTCATATGCCACAAACCCAAGGTAACATCCAAACACTCCTTGTTTTGTCTAACCAACAGTCTAAAACCGAAACATATTCTGTTTACTATCACATGCAACCCGCAGTTGAGAAACTGGAACCAGAGACTATCTAGATTTTTATAGAACAAATATTTGCCGATTACTTTTCTGTCAATTAACTAATGAACTAATTGTTTCAACAATTCTTTCATGTTCAATAAAGGTACCATTTTGTTATCAGTACTAAAGCACCGATAGCTGTAGAGTGAGAGCTGTAATAGCACACACACACATTGTAATTCTGCACTGAGACTGAACATTGTTTGATTAAAGAAATAAAAAAAAGTTCTGTCTGGCTCAGAACTGAGCAGCTGATTAATATCCATCTAATTGTAGCACTTTTCATTGACATAGTGATGAAACAAAATGCAAACCCCCGAAAAAAAATTATAAAGCCTATAATCATTCACAACAAAGATGGACGGCTTAGTCATCATCACCCATGCGCTTTCTCTCTCTGGGCACACTGCATCCTGGAAGAATGGCACTTTGGACTGAGCTCGTAATTAGCAGCAGAGTTAATTATCCTGTGTTACATGCTATAATGCATTATTAATGTGTGCGAACAATATGAGTCAGTGTCTTTTGGCCCACGGGGGCTCAATTCAAACTGCTCAGTCATTACTGATGAGAGACGTGGACAGATCTCGAAGTCAGGAAGAAACGGCAGCCAGTTTCAGCCGGTCGGCTGCAGTTTAAGACCCGTATCGATTTGTGAGGAAGTTAGGAGACCTCTGACAACCCCGGTATAAAACCAATTCGATCAGTCTCCTCTCCTGCTGTCCCTGGGCACAACTACGTGCTGGGCAAAGGGCTTTGAACCACCCAACTGCACAGCTGAGAGCGAGCTGGACATGTTCCAGTCGGTAGAGCGTCACACTTCAGAAAACACCTACTGAGTTCAGCTAAACCGGTCAAACAGCGGGGCCATAAGCTCAACTGTGAAGACTGGATTGTTACTGGAAATTAAACTGGACTGTTTTATCGTGCGGCATCACGCAGAGTAATAGCCCTAGTAGTAGTGATGTTCTTTTATCACAGCAGCAGTCTTATCCTTTCATCACAAAGTTAGAGGCATTATATATTTTATAAATATTGCAGTTGCAAATGCAATTTTTTCCCCACTGTATATGAAGTAATTAAATGTTTTTGGCTGAAAAAATAATGTATTTTCTGTTTGCAACTGGAAAATACTGTAGCACAATCTTCGGCGTAATAGCTGTAATGAATTGGAGATCCTATCGAGGATTACTGGATCCTGGAGCTTGATCTCAATGGATAAGAGTGTAGCATCGACCTGAGATTATCAAACACATCTCTTGACGCAGAAGCCTGGGCAGCCAAAAGTGATAGGGCCGCTTTGTTCTTACAGTATTGCAACTCCAGACGAATGGGCACCACACGTAGCAGCCTGATTCATGAGTTAAAAACCGACCCACCACTTAATGCGGCAATTGTGTCCTTTTAAAGGAACAATCCCTCATTTGCTGGCGGTTAAAACAGTGTCCATGTATCCCGCTAATTACTAAAACAATTTTCCTTTTTTACATCCCATACTTTGCTTAACCCGCTTACATCTGCAGGTGCCTCTTCATTCCCCATCCCTTTCTCCTGCTCTTCCTCTACTCTACTCTCCTCTTAAATTAAATCCAATTCAATTGCCTTGCACACAAACCGCTTGGTTGGCATGACAAAAGAACATTTGTGTTGCCAAAGTGTGAACACAAACAAACAAATTGAGCAAGGAAACAATAAGCGGGAACAATGAGCAGTGATTACAAAAAAAAAAAAAGCAGAATTAAACCAGCAATCCTGTGACAATTAGATAGGAGAGAGTTCTGACAGGCAGGTGGTTTTCTTCTGGCCTACCTGCTGTTTTGAGGGTTATGACAGGTGGCGACAGGCTTGCCGCACACCTCAGCGTCGCTCTCGAGAGGGGTTCAACATTATTGCTAAACTCATGTTCCCATTTACCGGCTGTTTGTGCACAGCTAGTGTTCTCCGACGAGGGGCAAATCATCCTCTCTGACAGAGACAAACAAATACACCCACACTCTAAGAGGTACATGTGACACACACACACACACACACACACACACACACACACTCAACACCGAGAACAATGAATGAGGTGTGCATAAAAATGGCGGCCTCTACAATTGACATCTTTCAGTCCCGCAGAGCCATCCCACAACGCAATTTGCCCCCCACGCACTTGCTCCATTCTTTGCAAATAATTACCTGTTGTACCGAGGCCGTCTGCAAGCGTGTACCTCCCCCTGCATGTTAAAAAAAATAAAAAATAAACTGAACTCCCAGAGGCAGAGAGATGTGTGAGCACACTTACAGCATAATGCTGAAAGCAGCAAAAAAATAAAAAAGACACTGCACACATAATGGGGGCAGATGGGACATTTTGAGTCAAATGCAATACTGCAATCTGTTCCATTTGGTAGCAGTCTGCCCAGCAATCACTCTACGGCAAAGCTGCCAAGTACATTATTGCATTGTAGTGACTTCCTACTAACAAGGAGCAGATCTTTTTTTAGTCTTAAGGAGGGTGAAGCTTCACAAACTGCAGTGAGCTGGGCAGAGTTGGGGATTTTATTCAAGTGACTGTTTCAGACTATTGATTTTTTTTTTTTGTCCATGTGGTGTTTCCCTGTGTCTCCAACATGGCCGTGTGTAGATTAAGTGGAGGAACTGCTTTTTATTGGTCCATCACTCATCTGTAGCAGGAGAGTACATCTTCGTACCCAACCATCCGCACACATCCTACAGTTCCATCCACAGTCCTACACACACACACACACACACACATACATACACACACGCACACATCCACAGTCCTACACACACACACACACACACACACACACACACACCTCCACAGTCCTACACACACACACACAGACACACACACGCACACATCCACAGTCCTACACACACACACAGACACACACACGCACACATCCACAGTCCTACACACACACACACACACACACACACACACACACACACACACACACACACGCACACATCCACAGTCCTACACACACACACACACACACACACACACACACCTCCACAGTCCTACACACAGACACACACACGCACACATCCACAGTCCTACACACACACACACACACACACACACCTCCACAGTCCTACACACACACACACACACACACACACGCACACATCCACAGTCCTACACACACACACACACACACACACATCTACAGTCCTACACACACACACATCGCAATGTGTGTGTGTCTTTGATCAGTCAAGAGACACTTGATGAGGATATGTATGTCAAGGCTGGTGCATTTCTCTCTCCGTTGTTGTTAATTCAAGTGTATTGCCTGACAGAACATTAATAATAAGACAACTCTGCAAAATGCCTGATTGCATTCACTGTCAAATAATGAAATTATTGATTTTTTACACTCCATTTGGATGCTTTTATCAAACAAGGTTTTTTTCTCCAATCACACAGAGGCAATTTTGGGGTTCAGGGTCCTGCTCAAGGACACTCCAACATATAGACAAGAGGAGCTGGGGATCAAAATGGTAAATGGACTTGTACTTGTATCGGGTTTTTCTAGTCCTACGACAAGTCAAAGCGCATTTACGCTACATGTCATTCACCCATTAACACTCATTCATACACTGATGGCATGGTCTAGGTCTACCATGCAACGTGCCACCTGCCCATCAGGACTAACTAACATCCCTACCCATTCATACACCACAGGCACAGCCAAGGGGAGCAATTTGGGGTTAAGTGTTTTGCCCAAGGACACATTGACATGGACTAGCGGAGCCGGGAATCGAACCACCAAAACCTCTGGTTAAAGGATAACCCGCTCCAACACTGAGCCACGGTCGGCCATGCCGCCAACCCTTATGATTAATGGCCAGCCCTGTCCTCCACTTACATGTAATGAGGCGTGTGCGTGGCAACCGTACAATTTTACATGTGAAGCTCAGTTTACCCCATATGGTTGGAATCATGTTTTGTACAAGCGGCAACCTCCAGGTCTGAAAGGTGGAAGTGCCTTAAACCTGCAACATTCTTTCTAAGGGCCATCAGGAGGCGACTCCTCTGCTTGCAATAAGAAGTCTGATTGTATAGAACTATGAGAAAATGACCCTACCTCTCATTCATTACCTCATTAAACATTGTGAACATGAGCTTATGGTCTCAATCGCTAGTTTCAAGTCTTCTTCAGTACAGCATGATGTTCATTTAGTAAATTATGGTCCATTTAGAGTCAAATAGAAGATAAAGCAGGGTATGCTTTGGGGAGTTGCTACTTTGTGATTGACGGGTTGCGACCAAGGCGTTGTCCGGTCTGGTAGTAGCCCATGTTTTCATCTTAAAACTTTAACTTTCAGTTCATGAAAAATAATTGTAACATATTGATTGCCTAAAAATGTCTTATTCAGCATTTGGCTGCACTTAGCTCCACCCTCACGTGTCACTTCTGGTTTAGCGGGTGACCGTGGTTAAATGGAGAGCATGGCCGCCTTTCAATCAGAGGGATTGCTGATCTGCT
The DNA here is from genome assembly GCF_023349555.1 of Cebidichthys violaceus. Classification (NCBI taxonomy): domain Eukaryota; kingdom Metazoa; phylum Chordata; class Actinopteri; order Perciformes; family Stichaeidae; genus Cebidichthys; species Cebidichthys violaceus. The sequence continues at coordinate 10,340,825 of NW_027176329.1, read as the reverse complement.
AGTCTCATGTCAATGTGTCCTTGAGCAAGACACTTAACCCCAAAATTGCTCCCGTAGCTGCATCTATGTTAGGTAGATAGATACTGAATTGTAAGTCGCTTTGGATAAAAGCGTCTGCTAAATGATTGTAATGTAATGTAATGTTCCAAAGGAAAAGGATGGCAACAGCCAAAAAACAATATGGCGCTGTTGATTGGACTTGAAGGCTACAAAAGAAACAAAAAATGTGGACGTTTGTCAGGTTGTTCTCATGAAACATGTTACAAAGTGGCATTATGGGAAATATACGCTCCAGTGTTTTTTTAAGACAGAGTCTTAAAAAAACACTGTAATTTGGACAAGTAATTTGGCAACACTTCTAAAGAAGTGCAGGAATAAAAAACTAGCTACTACTACTTTGCTATATGACAGCGCCTTCTTCAGTTTAAACTCTGTAGATTTATATAATATTGTCGCATAGCTTAAATGACAAAGGTGGGCCCCAGTGTTTTTACCTCTGCAGCTCTTATTTTTTATTCCCTGCACATGTCCCTCAACCACTATATCACTGGAATACCCTTTCAAGGTTAGAGAACGAGTGTGGTCATCAATTGTTGGTCTGTGACAGGATGTAAAGTATGAAATTTAGATGCACTACACACCCATCCCATCCTCTGGCCGTCTTTTATCCATCCGTCCTGCACTGGCACTGAACGTTGGCATCGGATATATACGTTGCGCGCCAGAGCCGTCCAATATAAGCAGAACTCGCTGGGACGCCGGGCTGCTTTATTCTATTCCCCTCACTGTTTGCCTCGATGCCAACAGGCAAACTTGAACTCCTTCCACCATTAAAAAAACAAATCAAATACCCAGACCGTTTATCATAATTTACACCAACGGACAGCTGTGGTGAATACAGATGTTGTGTTTGAACATCTTCGTTTTGCTGGGATGAAGTCCTGCTGATGGAGAGTAAATTAATCAATTAAGTCATTGTATGGTGACTAGACACACACACGCGCTGCGGTTAAATGTATTCGGTTTCGGTTGAGCGGTTCTTTCGGGAAATGCAGATCACGCAACCTGTCTGTCTGACAGGTTATGTACCGCACACAGCTTGTATTCATGTATGGTGCAGATTGGCCTATAAGCTGTCAACTTGTGGCAAGGCGCCGTGTGAGGCCGACAACATGTTCTGTTGCTTTTTTTCCCCCCCGACACCTTCAACTTCCTGAGGCACAGAACAGTTTTGAAGGCAGGGCTGAAAGAGGGCAGAGAAATGCAATTACTGGTAAATAGAGACTCCCTGCTACTGCAAATTTATCCAGGGTCCAAAAATCATTCCTCACAAGCCTGCTAGAGGTGTGAGCGTGAGCGTGTGAGTGTGCGTGTGCGTGCGTGTGTGCGTGTGTGTGTGTGTGTGTGTGTGTGTGTGTGTGTGTGTGTGTGTGTGTCACATGGTGTGAATCATTGTGGCGGTGCCATTAAAGCTTATCAGACTCCAGTGGAGCTGCCAAGCTGCGGTCGGCTCTCTCCTCTCCCCCCCTCCAGGGCATCTCTGAGTGGCTGTGACTGGCGGTCGTAGCCCACTCAGGCGCCCCCGCTGACCCGCGCTGGCTCTTGGGCAAAAAGGCAGAAAGGCTTTGGCAGCTAGATTCTAGGAGCTTTTAAAGACAAGTCAGTCTAATTCAATTCTCCCAATTCCACGCTAATAACAGGTGGACGGGGTGTCCAAGTTGGAGGCCGCCATAATGGCGCTGGTACATTTCGTGCCACGTTCGTCTGCCGCCTCCATTAACCTCGAATCCTCTTTTACCAACTATTTTCCTTCAGGCTCCTGCAGACGCCTCCTGCAGGTCTCCTCCAGTCCAAGTCACCGCTTTTCTTTCCAAGTCTCATGAGAGAATGACTCGTAATGCCGTGTGGCAATTGTGACAACCTTCTCCGTCTGAAATGTACACTGCTGACTGTATTGTTCTCAGTGACAGTTCATTTAAGAACAGAACAATAGCGAGGGTATTGAAACAGCAGGGAGGCACAGAAGCAGTCAACGGATTCAATAGTTACCAATGAAGTTTGTTGTTGCTGCATTGAGCAACAACAAACTTGAGTTTTGAGGGATAGTTGAGAATTTTTTTCTTCTGATGAATATGAATCAGCTCTGATTTGCTTTGTATTGTGATTGATTATAGCAACTTTTTATTCTATATATGCATTTGCTTAAGGGATACTAGATACATTTATTCTATGTTGGAAATAGTTTGCCTTTCCATAAAAATAAAAAGAATCACGTCTTCTGTGTCGATGTCTTTCATTGCGAAGCTCCAGTGTTTGGTACGTAGCCTGTTAACTCATCCTGACACACTATTTTCTCTACTTTTCTCTCTCACACTCTCGGATTCACCTTGTCCACTAAGTACAATAAACACTCTAATTTGTCTCAGTGGCATTGGTGCAGAAACGTATCAACAGCTCTACAAAGCAATACGTTCTGTCACACACGGTACAAAGGCAGCCGGGCCCGCTGAAAAAAAAAGGCGAAAAAGGGTGGTGCAGCGCGAAACACGACTAAGCAATCACATCTACGTTCAATATTTGTTCCAATTACCTAAATGCAAATCCGCTGCATATCTATTCCAGACCAGCAGCTGTTACAAAAAATGAACGGCAACCAGGACATGGATTCGTATATCCATCCACGAACATTTCTAGACCTTTTGCTCTGCAACTTTTGTTGGGTGAAAAAGCAAAACCCAATCTGGGTTTTCGTACATATAGAAAAAGCAGCGACTCAATGCAGTTTGTATTTAAATGGACATTTTTTACACATACAGCTTGAGGGAGGGTGTCTAACATGACAACAAATGACGACGAGGGATTTTACATCCTTTTTGCAATCAGAGTGATGTGAGGCAAGCTGAGCAGTGGGAGAGTGCGGTTGCCAGTTCTACTAATGAAAAGCGAAACCTGCCTGGCGTTTTCTCCGAGTGTTGAAAAATGATTTTCGTTCAGGTGCAAAAACAACCGTGATTCCATCTGTTGATAAATCTCACATTGATTTTCCCAGTAACAAATACAACAAAACAACTGCATGAATGTGCAAACCAATTTCTTTCAATAGATGTTCTGAATATTGTTTCATGATTGAGATAAAGTATTGCCACTATAATTACATTTTGTATTAGCAGCACTGGAGATAACAGATTGTTATACACAGAATGAAAGTTGAAAGTCAGCTGTGCTTCATTCAATATACAATTTATTTCTGTATCTTTTTTTGAAAAGGCAGCTTCTTCTTTTTCTCTTTACTTTTTACTTAAATGTGTTTATTCTAACAAAATTAAAGGTTCTCATATTGTCTAGGATATGTGAAACCTTCAACGAGACAAAAGCAATAAACCACATTCAAGGAATAAATAAGTCTGATAAAAAAAACCCTGATAAGATGTTTTCCAACATAGCAATGTTTCTTAAGATCACTATTTAAAGCCATAATAAGTTGATTTGTTGGAGTGTTTGTAGCAAACAGTTTAATTCCCCTTTGAGCTGACATTACTGATTGTAAGTCTGGCTCTTTGTCACACTCATTCTTTTCACGTTGCATCCTTCCAGGTCAGGTTCTGTACCACCTACAAAGAACATAAGCCATTTTAAAGTCATTGAAACAACACCGCCAAATTCCCCCTTTCATTTGCAAACCTGGCACCCACACACTCTGCCACCATCACTCTCTGACTGGAGAGTCAGAAATGATGTGTCCCCCTTGGCTCATCACACAGAGACATCAGATGTCTGCCAAAACTCTGCATGTGTACAAGATGTGCTCAATGCATTATTAATGGGTGAACATTGCTGTGTGTGTGTGTGTGTGTGTGTGTGTGTGTGTGTGTGTGTGTGTCTTTGTCTGTGTGCAAAATTTAATCATTTTTACACATTCATAGATGGTGATTTTCATCCGGCAGCTGCAACAATTTTGCAAAAAATCAGGTTTGATTTGTATTTTTCAAAATTTGCACTGATGAAGAAGCACAAGTGTAAAAGTACTAATCTTGAACTATGTGGACAAATCATAATAAATAATTAACAAGCGTTGCAGTAAAACTAAAGAGCACGAGGAGAAAAGAACACTAGCATTTATACTGTAAGAACAGCCCAATAAAATGCCTTTATCACTTCATGGTTATATCATTAAGTCCAGACTGAAACAACCTGATTAAAAAGCTGGATGGTACAATGCTAGCTTTTTGGCACTGGTGAAAACAGGCGGGCTGGAGAGGGCGTGATTTAGATCAGAACATCCATCGATCCATCACATTCTCTCATTTACTCATTTTTTCTTTTCACCCTTTCTCATTCATATATCTGAGTGTCCCTGGCTGCTTCGGCTACCCTTGCATAAATTAATATTTAAAACTATACGGGGTGTACCGCAACCTTTTTTTATTGTATTGTTTTTGTAAATAAACACACTTAAAAAGGCAGAATTCTATCTATCTTAGCCTCAATATGACAACCAGGCTGGATTAAAACAATGTTAGTGCTTGATCTGCAACACTATGACAAGGCCCTTTATGCAAAGTCCCTTTCCCAGCAGCCTGTGTGAAGCTGCTGATTTTTCATATTACCTTGACTGTCAGCATCGGGCCATACATGCCCCACGTCATTGATGGGGTCATGCATTTTTCATAAGGTTGTACATGTATTTTAATGAGCAGGGCTGATGAGGTGTGCTGCATCGGCACAGTGGACGGCCTTCACCACTCCCCCCTCATTCAACGTGTTCCTCACAAGCCGTCAGTCAACCACTCCAAGGCCTCCTCGCGTCTGTCTCTCGTAGTATCCCCGGATATCAATCACATCCAAATCTCTGCATATTTCCGTGAGATAATTAAGAGGAGATTGCAACGTGGCGCAAACGATCAGTCTGCAAATCAGTGGACCAGATTCAATCCAAAATTCCGACTCCTTATCGCAGATGGCAAACTAAACAGCCCAAACTGACAGAGATGCGTCTGGATGGCAAGTCGGATGCCCTCCTGCCGGGCGGAGGAGCCCATGTCAGTGCCTGTGTGTAATTTGGAATTAATGGGACGGTAAAACTTTTAATTCAAAATCCCAGCCTTGGGGACAAACACATTTGCATACAAATGAACACAATTTCCTGTTTGTTCGGTATGCAAATAAAAAAGGAAGGGAACTTACAGAGGGGGCTGCCGGAGTTGAACAAGCAGCGCAACTCTCGCGGTGCAGAAAGCGGAGGCACCCAACCAAGCACTTCAAACACGGCTCTGTTTGAGATATCAGACTACGCCAGGGGTGAGGGAGGACCACCCCAAAGGACTGCGCGGTCCTGTGGGGCCGAGAGTAACCTTTCTCTGCTTAACTCATTTACACCTGCAAATGACAAGTGAGGCGGCTTTTCCTCCAAACACGAGAGGCAATTAAAGACTACTGATCTGAGGTGGCAGAGGAGAGAGAGATGCCCATCCCAGGGGCCGAATGTGGCTGAAATGCTTACACTAAGAACTGGAATCATTTCACGGTGCAATTAACAAATGCACCTCTTTAGACCTTTCATTGGGAAGCAGTATGAGATCTCCTCAAGTCATTGCTGTATTAATTGCAGGGGTTTATTCCCCCCCCCCCACACACACACAATAGACTGAGATAAGCTTTTCTGAATAATGCAAAAAGAAAAAAAGAAGAAATTCAAGGCACCTGTCTTCTGTGGGCTTTTCAATAAAAGGTTGCAGGAGTGCTTTGAATGCCAATGGCACTCAGGTTGCGAGGCTACGATCTGATAGCACATAATTCATCGCTGTAAACATTAAAGAGACGGAGGATGAGGGGAGCTTGTTTGCATTAACATAAATGACTGGCATGCTTGTTAGATTCGCCAGTCGCAGTGATCTACTTGCCAGGTTGGATTCGGTTCAGACGCTAAACAGTGCACTTAATGCCACGGTGTGTTACGCTTGTGTGAACCAGCTTAACTGAGGCAGGCATTACTTATTTACAGCTGCACATTTGAGTGACAGCCAAAATCCCTCTTTTTCACAACAGTATCTGGTCACAGACTTGGCACACGCCACCACACACCAAACAGCAGGATTTGTAATTAAGTCTTGGGTCGTAACTGAAGTGACCCCGGACATCGGGCTATGTTAAAAAAGCAACCCCTTTCCCAATGACTTCTCATTAGTAGGCGCTGCAGCAGCTCCACATGTACGATCCTCCCTTGGAACTCTGAAGGTGACACAGCAGTTACAGTGGACTTTGATGGGGCACTGGGGAGCTGTACTTCATATCACAGTACTGCTTCCTCTGCAGAGTAAAAGGTTTCAACAATCAGCAGCTGCAGCCATTTGGGAGGAAGGAGGGGAGAATCTTCCTTCTCTGGCAGGGGGGGGAGAGAGGTGTTTTCTCCCCCGCAGCCGCGGGTAGACGGGCACCGCTTCTCTGCCAGCAAGCCAAAGATTAACCTCCTCCAGGTCGCTCCCACCTGCCACAGATACAATCCAGTCCCTAAATCATTAATTAATTGTGTGTTTGCATCAATGGTAAATCTTGCAGATCCTCCACGGGGGGGGGGGGGCTGTCACCTCGCCTCCTCAGCACATCTCACTCTAAATCAGCGGGTTGAGGGGTCGGCGGAGCAAAGGTTTGTGGGCACTGCGGAGAAGTCAGGACCAGCTTTCCAACATGCCTGTGTGCAGACATGCGGATGTGCTCAATTGACAGGGCGGATAGGATCGAGGCGTCTCCTCACCCGCTAAGCCAATCCTCCAGCCCCGTGGATGGAGACCAGCTCCCGCGCCGCTGGGCCTCCAGTTACCACCGGCCTGATCACATTGCGTATTCACTCGCCGACTGCGGGGCTGATTAAATCTGTATTTAATTGGATCAGATCTCGTCGTGATGGAGCGCTCCCCCCGGCGTTTAACCCACGGTCCTCTGTCAAGTGAGAGGGGAAAAAAAATAAAATACTGTGGGGGAATTAGGAGCGGGAAATGAATACCAATGATAGGCTGTGCTAATAGCCAGCGCAGGAGGAGTGGACCACACCTGCAGGGCTTTGCGGCGAGGAATCAGATTTACCGGCTTTCCTACCTGTACATGTGTGCATAGCCCCTTCTTCTTGATTAGTGAGACGTTATGTTATTCAGCTCGTACAATGACTTTTTTCAGTTGATTAGCTGTTTTATAAAAAGCACATCCCTAATAACTCAAGAGCAGTGACAAACTTCCCCAATCAAAACTTTAATCAGTTAGTCATGATTGCTCTACATGCATCTTGAGGAAAGAATGGAACAAGCACATTTGCATAATTTCTCAATGCTCAATACAAATTTTACAATTACTCCTCGATTAGGAATCTTTTGCCGAGTCGATTCCACACCGCTCGCACAGAGGATGTAAAGACTCTTCTGGTGGATTTACAGCATATATCTTGGTGCATATCGTCGGGCTTAGGGGAGGAAAGCACAAGATCTGGCATTTGAGTTTGTGAGTGAAAGTGTGAGTTGAGGCGACTGTACTGATATTTAGTCTTTGTGCAAACTGCTCAGCGGTTATAACCGACACGGATTCCAATGTCTGAATCATATCATACAAAATATCTGAATCATATCGTAGCTTGCATATGGGCTGCTACAGAGTACCGATCTGATACCAGTGTGTCATAAATATACACACACACACACATACACACACACACACACCCACACACACACCCTCTGCTGGGTCAAAGACATTTGTTTACGCAGACCGCAACTCATTTTTTACAGTCACAGGGGTGGAAGGTTACACACACAGTAAAACCAGTCCTGTACCACCGGCCATTAAACAGCGTTACTTGATGAATTAAACGTTTATTGCCTTGCTCAGGGGCACCTTGGCAGTAAATGATGAAAGAGGGTGGAGTGTCAATCTTTCAGGCGCTAAAACCAGATATTTTAAGCCCATCACTTCTACTTCAATATCTGCGAATGGCAAGGACATGACAGACGAGGTAAAGATTGTGGTCACGGCAAAGAAACTATGGTTAATATATTGTTGGAATTATACTACAATACACCCACCATTAATAAAATGAACATTAATTGCATGTCTGTTGTGACGGGACTCAAACTCTGGCCTTCTGCCACCCACCACCTCCACACAGAGGGCACGCTACTTCCTGCATTGGCCCTGAAAGCTGGTATTGGACATAAATCATGAGATGGGGAATGGTCAAATATGGACATAATTCCTTAAATGTTTAGGCAAATATTGACATATTTACACACACACACACACACACACACACACACACACACACACACACACACACACACACACACACACACACAGTATGTCCAAATAAATGGGTTGGGAATCATTTTGTAGATTTCTTGCACATGTACCAACCACTACCAGTTATTAACTTGAAGCCATCATTTTTTTCTTATCAGGCAGTTTTATTTAACAAAAAAATCACTGGTGTTTTTTTAAGGGGTAAATAGACATATATAATAATTTAGACGTTTTCACTGCCATTCTATTGCATAAGTGCAACAGCTTTGGTCCAAGTGTACTTCCTGTTGGCTACTGCATTGAAAAACTTTGCAGCAGGAAATACTAACGGGCCCATTTAGAATGTTTATGTTGTCAAGTTTGAAAAGATCAGCTTAAAACAGCGCTACAGTCAGTAGTTTAAATAATTAAAGTTTAGTGTAGCTTATAGTTCTTTTTTATTTTAAAGAGCAAAATAAGCAGCTCATGTGTTTATTGTGCATCAGGAAGCTTCATTGGTTCTTCTGAATGAGAGGATGTTCACTTTAGTACAGGGGCCACATGAGAAACAGGGACTGTTGTGGAGGGCCGGACCAACAGACTGAACTGGATCCTGCTCTATATTATTCCACCTCTTTATAAAAAGTAAATTGTATGGTTTTGATAAGCCGTGAGTGGTAAGAGTAAATATTATGATCAGTGGTGGAATGTAGCTAAGTCTATTTTACTGTACTTAGGTACAAATTCAAGGTACTTTACTTGAGTATTTCCATTTTATTCAACTTTGTACTTCCACTCCACTACAAACCTTTCCTAACTACCCAAACTGAGCAACACAGTATAACAGAGTTAAAATAAGCTCCACCTGAAACATCTGCAGCAGGAATAATGATCCAAACAAATCTACATTTGTAATATCCATATACAATAGTAAAACACTGACATTGATCATGTTTCGGATAAATTAGTACTTTTATTACAATTGTTTGTCCTCATTTTCTGTTTAGTCAGTTCAGAGAACCAACATCTTCTGAGCATGTTGCTTTTGCAGCTAAGCTGGCAAAGCCTCAGTTGTCCGTGTCCACTCTGCATCACCAACACATCCCAGGTAGACAAAATGACCCGGCCCAGCTCCGGCGTAAGCTCAGCATGCCGGAAGAAACATGGCAGGCGGAGTCCGGTTGCCGACTCGGCTGAGACTCGGGATAAATTACGCACCAGAATCGGGCCAAATACACCAGCCTCATTCCGGTGGCCGACACTGCCATTGTTGGGATTGCAGTGATGCTGCTGCTTGCACACATCCACGAACGTACTAACGTACGGAAATTGAGATAAAAAACAGCAGCAGTCGTCTTCAAAATAAAAGCAATGCAGCTGTACTCCGTGCATGATGTACAGTTATTTACGCTTCATGTTTTCCCATTGACGTCTCGCGGGCCAGTCGGCAACAGCCAACGGGCCGGATATGGCCCAGGTCTGCTTTAGTGGCTCATTCCTCATCATCAGAGACTTAATGGTGTGAATGTAAGGTTTGGGAGAGTTGTGTCACATGGCAGTTGTGAAAGTTTCACAAACTACAGTTTTGAATAAAAAAAGAGCGTATATCAAAATAGTTGTAACAATCTATGAGTCAGGACAATATTAAAGTTATGTTGACAATAAAAACTTTGTTGTGTTCACTTTTAATTGCCTCATTACAGGTGCTGCCAATCTGGGCAGAATCTTGTTACAAATATTACAATGTGTGCTCTTACTTGTTTTCGGCGACCTGAGACTGTTTCTATGACACCTGGGTGAGTTTCTCTCGCCTCTGGAGAGAAGCTACCCGGTGAGTCAATCAACAACAACTTTAGGTCAGGGCTTATGTTATTATAATGCAGAATAACCTATTCTGTAAGCCCCAAAATCTGGCACCTAATGTTTCCTTATTACCCAGCATTCAGTGGGGCTAACACCCAGTCAGCGCCACCACACCCCCATCATGTACCTTCTCTGAATCCAACCGCACGGCCAGTTTACTTTCGGTGACCTCGCCCGTCTCTTCGGAGGCCGTGAACACTGACTGGAGGTTAGTGATTAAAGGGTGTCATTCCACCGGGCGACCTCGGAGAAAGGCCGGACCGATATCGAACGCCTCACAATGAAACCACAAGGTTGATTGAAAAATGGGTATTTGCATACAAGGCAGTGAGCAGAGGGCTGGCAGAGCAGCACTCGGCTCTCCACTCGGGTGGGGGGTGGCAACGCTGGCATGGAACGAGGCCTCATTAAGCAGAAAAGCATCATTTTCTGAAGCTTAGAGTGCTCGCTCCCTCTCCTCATATATACACACAATAGGGCTGACACTGGTTTGAAAATATAACTAAATAACTAAAGAAACCTGTGCTGCGTGTTTAGAATGAACCGCTCATAAATAATACATATGATGATAGATTGCTGATGAACTGTCTAATGAATAGAAGGCAAGGGGGGGAGGGGAAGCCGAGTTTTTGCTGACGAACAGCAATTTTTTTATTTTTCTTATAGATTTAAAAAGTGAGACCTCGCACACACAGCAGCACGATGCAGGAATGCTAATGTCCCTGGCATTTTTGAAACCGCTGTTATCTTCCTGGCAATGCACATTAGCTGGAGGTATGGTTTCCCTGGCACTAATTTAGCCCTGTAAGGCAGGCGCTGGAGGTTAGAATCAAAACTTAATGGAAGCTCTAATTTGACCAAAAGTTCATTCCCGTTAGGGAAATTAAAGCCTGCTAATTAGGGATTACAACCTGGTTTATAAATTGCAAATGCCAAGTCAGACGCGGTTAGAGATATTACGGAATCGTGACAATGCTGCAAGTAAACTTTCAGCCGACGGGATTTATGTTGACGGAGACGAGAACGAGAGGGCTTTGATGTTCCAATTTACATTACTCGGGATCAAATGAAAAAGTAACCGCCAGAGATGTGAATTTGATTATCTGCAGTCTCTCGTTTTTTTTATTTTTTCAAATCCCGACCAACAATGTTTTTTACATCAGTCGGGGCTCGCAGGGAATACACCTCCTGGTATTAAACCAATTTCCACGGGAGGAATCCATCTTTAGCCGTCGCCGTGTGTCACACTTGCTTTGCAAATCATAAACAACGACCTCCGGCCGTATATGTTATCCTCCCCACTACGTCATTTAAGTCTTAACAATGTGCTCAGCTGTTATTCACTCTGCCACCATACTGTGCGTATGCCTTTTGCATCCATGTTGCTTTGCTATAAAAGGAATACCGTATTGCTTCCTGCCTCTTCCTGGCCCTGTCACTGACTGTCTCCTGTGACACAGGCTTCCACTCAGGTCGGTCATGTTTCTTCCTTGAATCATGTGGCAAATGAGCTTCACTTCTTCTTCCCTCTCTCTCTCTCTCCTTACTCTTGATTCCTTTCCTCTCACGCATGTGCACACACACTCACACACACCTGCGGTTCTTTCTCACAGTAAATCCGCCGTTGACAGGTGTTGGGAGGGATTTCAAAGTCCCGACACAGCTGCAACTGTGAAAATTGGCGAGTGTGTTGAGTATGTGCGTATAATACAGAAAGGAAGAGATGCAGAGTGAACGAGAAAGACAGAGAAGCGAATGGATGGATGGATACAGTAGATAGATAGATTAGAGTAAATGTTTGCTAAATCAGCAAGCAGAGAAAAACAAACAAGTCACCTCTAATAAACAGGTTTTATTATGCCGAACACATGCTTCTAATGCCGGACTAAAGGGGTGAAAAAAATAAAAAAATACACCAAATGTGATATTGTCGGATTAATGAATGCCGGAGGGTGAAATTCTGCCATTGATGCAGTTCTGTATTATGCGCTCCTTCCTGGTTTTACAGCAGTGCCTCCAAGCTGCTTGTTCCAACACAATACGCTTGAGCACCAGAAGAAAAGGTTGAGGTCTTTAAAGATACTCCACCACCTGACACGCCATTAATATTCTCCATACAGGCTCTTCCTCTCCTCTATATACGAAGATCCCCCTTCCTGCGCCGCCTCCCTTATCCCCACTTCCACTCCACTCTCTGCCTTTACATCTCTGCACTGCCTTATATCTCCCTCCTCCATCTCCTGTTTTTTTTTTTTTTCACTTCTCTCCCCCAACCATACGTTCTTCCTCTTCCTTTTGGTTGTTTTTTTTTGTCGTAACTTTTTCTATCACTCTCTCTTCCTCCTGGGAAGTGGCACAGAATCCCTTTAAGTGCTGCAAAAGCAAATCTATTTATCATAACCATCTATCTCCTACTGTACGTATACTTTATGCTTTATGCGAGAAAGACACACAAAAAAAACACACAGCAGGCTGCAGAGAAAAGGAAAAATGCAGAATCTCTCTTGCATGCACCTCCACTGTACTAGAAGGACAAATGCATGTGCAGCGAGCGAAAAAGGGATTTCTAAATAATGATGCAATGTATGTGATTCACTCTCAATGGCGGCAGCGCAATAAATTAAAGGGAGGTAAATGGGCGGTTGTGCCCACTCTCCTCCCACGCACGGCAATGCGGTGGAGCGGAGCGGCCTTCGGGGACTTCCCATTGACTCCACACAAGGTGCGAACGGAGCGGGAGCAGAAGGCTGAGCGGGAACACGAAACGACGCGGCAGGAAAGACGGAGAGGGCTGCTGCTCTGCGAAGCCGACGCAACGAAAGGAGAGGAAACGCAGGCAAGAAGGGACTGACCATAAGAGACACACCACCAACAATCAATCAGACAAACATGTACAGTGTGCGTGCACACGCAAATAACCCAGACAGACCGTAAGGGCCACTTAATAGCAGCCACACACACACACACACACAGAGTGAGAGAGCTCAGCAGGACATTAATATTCTATACACCCACACACAGCATGGTGAGGATCTGGACTGGTCTCTGTGTGTCTGCTAGTTTTACAAACTATACGTCTAGACACGGTCCCCATGCAGCACTACACAGGTTGCTACCATCACAGGAAAAAAATAAAATCATGATGTAAGCAGATTTCTGACACATACTATAAGCCCACACACAAAGGAGTTGTGTTAGAAATGTGGCTACTAAGTCCATGGGACCGTCTCACACAGATGTACGTAGCCCACAGCAAGCAAAGAGCAGCTGAACCAACCGACCAAACAAATACCTTAACAAACAAAGCAGATTGGTACACAGCCAGAGGAGAATGTGCACCAGGGAGTATGGTGAACAGGACAACTGGCCCTGCTCTACACATCATCTGGTCATTAATAGTGAAGTATTCAAAAATGTAGTGATAACAAGCAGGGCACCACCCCTCCTCAAATAACCCCCCCTCTGCTGTAACAAATGCAAATAACAGACTGCCTGGTGGGCTGTTTCTCTTTCCAACACGACACACTGCTCCAGAGAGAGAGGAGGAAGGGGAAAGGAATCCTCCCCGTTGATGGAGAATGCCAGTAGTGCGAGATGAGTCACGTATTGTCCATATAAATCAATGGGTGAGAACACCAGGAAGAGGGGGGAAAAAATACACGCGTGCGAGTAGAGAGACATGATTATGCATGTGCCGTAGCTCATGTATTAACCATAACTGAATTTACACATCAAGGCGGCAAATGAATTCCAAATAGATTTTTGATGCAGACCAACACGAGACCTGATTAAATGATGAGGTGAAGATATGGAAACGGGGACGGAAGGAAAGGAGTGTGGCGCCACTGACGGAGCTGTACTCCGCTGACTTTGTATTAAATATTCAGAGTTGGAGCGTGCCGTTGCCACACTGGCCCCCCTTTAAAACAAAATGTCCCGACGCTACAACTGTCCAGCACCCAATTGTTCCCCATAAGATCGAGGGCAGAGTCAAAGCAGGCTCCTCAATTTTAGATTTTATAAGCTGTATCAACATTTAGTTTGTGAGTTAGGCAAACTATAAAATTAACCTGTTCACTGCCAGTGTTGGCAGTGATATGCCACTATGTACAGTATTGTTTTCATATTCATAGTCAGCTAGATAGCTAGCGGATGGTAAAAAGGAAGTAGAAACCCCAAAAATGTACCTTTAAATACAGCAAATTGTCATTTTATCACAAATAAGGATGAACCGATACCGACAAAAGGCTGATACTGACTCCAATAGCTGGATCAGGGATCTGTGACAAAAGGAGCAATCTATTAAATTTGTTTGTATGCTATTTTAATCTTAATTCCAGGAATGTAGCTATAAACAATGAATGAGAGCTACTGTAAATTGGTCTGATTTCCTTGATGATTAGTTTCCATCCATATGATTTTATAAATGTTTATTTCTTCAGCGTAATCGAAAATGTCATATGTCTTATATAATATGTGTAATATCATTTTTTAAGCACTCACCGGGTGTTCTGCTTTCACATTATTGTTTATTGTCGCCCTTGAATGGAGCAGTGACCCCCTAGTAATGGGCCCATTTGACCCCTTCACAGGTGATCCTGGCTCAAACACTGCATCATGGCTTGTGTGGACAGTTCATACTGTATAGTTTACAACAACCAGTACATGCTCTCTCTACGCTCTGTGTAGCTACAGCATCAGGAAGGAGTGTTAAAATATCTGCAAACGTAAAAATTTGAGCAGCCCTCCAGCTTCATCACAAGCATGCAACTCTCATTTGGCTGCCAGTAGGTACAGCTTCCAGTCCAATCCACTCACATCACACTTTCAAGCTCCAAAGACTTTGCTCTCTTATTTGTAATAGAACAGTTTCGCTTGAAGATGTACTGATTTAAATGTTCCCTCTAACAATATAAGAGGGATATATTAAGCCTCTGGAGGTGGCGGCTGCCGCTGCTGAAGGGGTCAAATTACCTGTAGTCATTCTAGATGCACAGAGCACTAGAGAGCGATATTCATTTTCTTCAAATATTCTCATTACAGAGACGACGCCTGCCAAAGGGTCTCAGACCTTCATATAATTACGTCGTCAAAAAGAAAAATCTCAATTATAACAGAATACCTAATTATTACGCTGCCCGTATTCCAAATTGCCCTCGCATGAAAGGAAAACCAGAGCCGTATCATCCGCTAAGCTGTGAGGACAGATTCCACTTCTCGTAACACCGCTGTTGTTAAGCACCCGAGAGCATTAGAGGGAGGACCTGTCACGGCTCAAGACCTGAAGGGAATGAACAGAGAACAAGATATGACAGGGCACAAACCTGTGTCCTTACTCGCTACCTTTTTTATGAAGGGACACTGATAACTTCGGAGGGCGCCGGTCGGTGCAAAATATCACCCCAATTGCCATACCTCAGAAGAGGCCTTCTGCTTCAATAACAAAACAAATTATTTGACCAACTGCTGTGGCTGCCATATCATTTTCCAGGCCGTGTAGCGTAACAAGGCCAATTTCCCAAATAATCAAACTCCAGCCAGTGACCATCCACCCATCAACAGCTTTGATCTTTTTCCTACATGGCAGCCATTTCCATCATAGCGGCAATGTAATTTCCCAGTGGGTAACGGGCACAGCAGTGAAGACTCCCAGTGTAATGTACTGTGGAGCTCCCATTCTAAGTTGGAAAGCCCTTTTTGTAGAAAGCATTTGCATTCAAATCATTGAGTCTGAAATTGGTTCTACCTGGCTGGGATCAGGACTATCTCCTGTGGGTTCCCACTGCCAGTTAAGTGCAGTTTTTATAACCTTGGAGCGCAAGGAATGCTAATCGCTTTTGATGGCATATGAAGGGCCTAACGATGGTTTTATTTGGACTCCTCAAAAGAAAGTAGCACCTTCCTCACCTGGGGTAGCTCTAGATAGACACTTTTCCACTATGGAGCCATTGCGAGCTATAGGGCTACCTTCGAGCCAGCCGGTGTTAATAACCATTTGCATTTCTACTAGAACACCAATAACCACGCAGCATTGCCATAAAATCACCCATAACATGCCAACGCGGTGTAACCGTCACCCATCCCACAACGCAGATAACGTAAACAGACCTGTCACACTCCTGGAACTTAGAATTGCCAGACTGGATTTACAGTTGTCGCAATTGAGCAATCGAGCACAACCGAAGTAAGATGTGTTCAGTTGAATTACTACTGATGTTTAGCTAGCTAAATTAATGAATGCCAATAAACGCACGGAATGGAACTGCCTGCGGTGTCACGACCATGATGTCCCGGGCGGTCTCTCCACTGAATGCAGGGCAATGTTCCAGGAACTGCAAGCCGCCTTAAAAATAATAAAGGCTTCTCATTTTGACTGATATCCAACTTTAACAGCTCTCCTGAGAAAGTTAAACAAACTAAAGTAAGTTGTGCGACGTCACTGTTCGACATTCTGAAACACCGGCCAGTCAGCACATCCACGCTATTTTTATAACATTTGAACTCATTAAATCTGCTTTGTGAAACATGACAAATTCATTAGAAGAACTGAGTGAACTGTGAAGTCTGTTTGATAAGTTACTTTACATTTCTAATGACTGACGAGGAAAATTAAGTCTTCAACTGGTTCCTACTGCAAGAGGAAAACCTTCAGTTAACATATTGTTAAGTTTAACTGAGCCAAGCTCACCAGTAAACATCTACTCCTTCTAAAAGAGGATATATAATTCTCATAAACAGATACTAACTCATTCGTTGGACATGATTCTGGCCACGGTTAGTCAGAGCGATGAACTGGCTATAATGGCCCACAAAACCTGTCAATTCCTTCTTAACCTTTCCTGTCAAGAACCCTTAAATTTGTACACATTAGGTCACAGACCCCCAATTTGATAACATTTCATTTCAGGGACTTTCATCTGATTCTGAAGATTTCAGTTGTTAGATATAATTAAGACAATAATTATACAGTAGTCAACTGTTGAGGAGATAACGTGGACTTAAGTAAAACCTATGATCAGATTAGTCACTCTTATGATTCTTAATCACACTGGACTCGCTCCTATAGCGAATTAAATATTGAAAAATAAACTATTCCACATTTTTTCTGGGGACCTCCTCAAACACCCTCAAGGACCCCTGTGGGTCCCCCGGACCCCTGGTTGAGATCCACTGAAACCAGAGAAGATAAAGAAAACCCCAAGATGGGTGATTTTATTGTGAAAAAAGTTTTCATCATTTCCCTTCAGGTCCACACCTATTAAACTCCAGGTTGATTAAGTGTTTCCTCCTGAGGTTTTATCTGTATCCCCACCCATATTTTAATTTAACCCGCGTTCAAAGTAGATTCAAATTAGTGTTTTCCAAGAGCAACGGCCCTTTGGATGAACATCAATACCTCTGTGCTCTTTCCTTTTGTCTCTGCAATTATTCTAATTATTAAGTCTGACTGTAAGTGTACAGAATCCTTAACAATGCACCTTGAATACAAACAACACACCTACAGTGATGGGATGCACTGTTTACTTTGACTTAGTATTGTGTACCGATGTTCTCCCCTAACCTTTGAATCTGTGAAGCAGGCAGATTTTAAATGTATGCCAGGATGAAAGCCTTTTATTTGTATCTTGTGGAGGAATAACTTACAGTTTGTTTAAGTCCAACAGACATATTCAAAAACATCTCTTTCTTTAATCTGTGCTCAGCCTCGTGCTTACAGTGTACCGAGACCTCGCTTAGCGTAGACATAGTTAGGGCCTCCGTGGAGCGTGAACCCCGGATCACTGACTGACAAGCACGTGATAATCAATTCTCCAGCATGCTGGTCCAAGGCAATACTTCATCTAAGCTTCCTGAGCTCCATGAGAATACTTCATGGAAATTTACTGTCACACCGTGAAATCCAATTAAAAATACATTTGGACATTGATCACCTGATGCACTGTATCGATTGCTGCTCAAAAAGCCACTGTGTAGTGTTTTCTGTTTGGCCAGGGTCCACTCACCTCTCCATACCATATAAATGTATTGATCCGCTCAGCCACTCTTGGATCCATACAAACCATTAAACATCCTTTCAGTGTTTCTCCATCCATTTATGTGACTCATAGCAGCCTCCTATGAGCTAAAAATGGCCAGCACGCCGCTTAGCAGAACAATCAGGTCTGAGAGACCGCTACGGCATAATGAAGCCAGGTGATGATGTCAAGTTAACTACCCAGTTAAAAGAGCTGTTCATCAAACTAATCTCCTGGATGTCTGAGGCCGATCAAGACTATGAAGCATTCAAACGTTCACAAACAACTTGAATAATTCGAGAGGGGAATACTTCATCACGGATGGCGAGACGTGGCTAATTCAAAAAACGTATAAAAAAAGATCAATTTGCGTTTTTCAATCAGTGGTGTTCACACATTCTCATTTAACACAACTGCAACCACAGAAAATAAAAAAGAAATACACACTATCTAATGCTATACAATGAATGTGAAGGAATAAATTGAATGGCGGTGGATAAAACGCATTTGTATGCAAAGATTGCCGAGACGGCCCAGAGACGGAGCTGCGGGCAGACAGACGCGCATGTAATCAGGTATCAAATCGCCTCGTCTCGTTTAAGCCGACTCTCCGTCTGCGTGTTGTTGGGCGGGGGGGCAGAGGGGCAGGTGAACGGCGGGTGCTATTGTCTCAGAGTGCCGGTCCACATGGATGACCCGGCCCTGTGTCCGCATTAGCACGGATCAACTCCCGCGGGTATTATCTCGTCAGAAAACAGCGGCTGCAACATCTCAACCAAATAACCTCAACTTCCACATCCGGTAAAACCGGCGTTCTCTTTCACCCCTCCTGACTTCAGGCCAACTCAATCAATCTTTCCCCTCACTTTCTTCCTCTGAAAGACCGCTCCGCTTTCCACCTCTCCAGCATGTTCTCCTTCCAATCTCTCCATTACGCCCACCTCTTCCCCTGCAGTAATGTTCTTCACACTTCACATCCTCCTCTTTCCCTCCATCTATTTCCTGACTTCTCTCCCTCTCCATCACTCATCTCTCTCTCTTCTTCATTTTCTCAGTAACAATTCCCTTAAGTGCAACTAAATATCTACAAACCTTTCATGCAGGGTGTCAGGGTTCTGCTCTGCCCTACAGGGAACCACCTCCAACTCTAGCTGGGTCTGCACACACCCACACAGATCGACCTGGCGGTTAATAAGCCTGTTGAGTAAGAAGGCACCTCGACTCAACATTGATCACCAGGTCCCTGCACCTCGAACTCTTAGGGAGGCTATTTGTCAAGGTGATAATTTATTTTGTAGCACCAATATGGTGTGATGAGGATTGGGTTGTTTCTCTCCCGTCATGTGGTCCAGGGGCCCGACAGACACCGTGTCAGCTCTAAATCAGGACGGTGATATGTAGCATGAAGCGCGCAGATCTGTAACTCAGCCACAAACAGTGGAAGAAGACTTTCATCTCGCTCAGCAGGCAAGAGAATGGCAATTTAGCAAAGCGATGTGCGACACATGTTCAAACTCAATCCCCTGTTCCTTCCCACGCCCGCGCAAAGGCTTTTTACTCTGGTGTCCCGCGAAGTTGTGAGCATTGGTGGACACACTGGGCGACTTGTGGAAGAAGTGGGAGAGCGGTGCTGTTGTTTTGATCATGCTGACATAGGGTTCCCAATTATGGAGATGCTGCCCCGTCTAACCGGCGAGGCCAAACACCTGATGGGAGGAGGTGGCGGGAGCGCGGGACGCTGCATGTGGATAGGCGAGGCTACCGCAGTGCACCGCTGCTCCCGCGTGCTCTCAAGATGTTCCACATCTCCCCCCTCTAATTGGCAGATGGCCTCAGATGCGAGATGATTTAATGGGCTGCGTGTGTGTGTTTTTTTTTTTTCCCTGCCTCAGTCAGCCATTAGCGGGGACATCTGTAACGAGTTGGCCAGGCACACTGCTGGGAGCGGAAGCTGAGAGCAACACTTTCTAATGGGGGGGGGGGGGGGGGGGGTAGTGCGATTGTGACGGACCCGGGGAGGTAATCAAAGCACTCTGAGCTATTACTTTGGGTTATGATAATCGAGACATCACGCCTTAAATTGTCCGAGGCAGAGGAAAAAGAGCTTTAATAAGCCTTGGATGTTGTTTACTTCTGACAAGCTGCAAAGAATCAAACAGCACAGCGTTGCTGACTATCGGCGACGTGACAATCCCCTTTTGACTTTCAATACACTAGAGAAAGACATTTCTAGCATGCGCATTATCATAAAAAGCCATTTTCATGGCTTTTGGCACAAACAGCTTGGCTTCCAAGCGAATCCACTTCTTGCAGCTGGGCCGTAACCATCAGCGGTGAATTCTGCTCTCAAAAGGAAATCATTAAGGCCCCCGACCAGAGTTTGGCCCTAAAGGCCTCTGGGTGTCTGGCTCTCTGTCGCCGCCTTCATTTCTTACAGCTCCCTCCTGAGTTTGTCTCTAGAACCCGAGCCGGATGAGGGAAGGAGCTGCGAGTCCATCCGCCGGTTCTCCACGCATGTGGACGGGGCGTTGGAGAGGTGGGCCCGAGCCTGCGGCCTTTTAAATCTTGATGGCCCATCGGTATTCTACCCACAGCTTCTGAGGATTCGTCTGCTACCTGCAAACTGGGTCAATTTTTGCATTATTATTTTAGAGTTGTGTATCTCGCTGTGGAGAAAGGAGAGGTTCTGCACACGCAGGCATGGCAACCCACACCTGCACTTTGTCTCCCTCTCCGTTCCCCATCCCCCCCCTGCCTCTCTCTCGCTCTCTCTTTTTCGCTCTCACACACACACACACACACACACACACACAAGGTATTCTGAATTCATAAATATGAGCACATATTTGTCACTTTAACACATAAATGTCAACTCAAAGCCACAAAATGTGCTAACACTGTCAACCTTATACGCGCCGCGTGAAAATAATTTTAGACTGAGCACACAGCGAAGGCCTAATTAAAATTGATAGATATGCCTAATACTGATTGTGACACTTAAAAACCCGGGCACTGTAGCAGAGCTTAAACACAAGTATCAGTTAATATGCAACTCCTCTATTTTCGCGTCACACTACCGGGATTAGCTGCAGTTATAAATCTGGAATAGTTCAGAATGTGACTTTGCCATCCACACGTTGACATTAATGAGGAAGAGGCAGTGCTGCACCGTTCCCATTGGGTTTTATGGCAGTTTTCTAACTGTTTGGCTTGAGGGAAACCCCCACGTCCGCGTGCATTCAAATGACTTTCATGCAATTTCTAATCATCAACTGTATATGTGTACTTTCAGCTGAGAGCCTGGGAGGTGAATGAGGGACCAGGAGCAGATGGGGGGGTTAATACGATGCAGGGGGGGGGGCAGAAAGGGAATTGAAGGGGACAGGCCGGCTGGTGGGACGCGGCACAAAAATAGGAGAGGGAAGAAAATAACCAAGTATGAGATACAGAGAGGCGATAGGAGAGACCCTTGTATGCGGTGCATACAAATGGACAAGGGAGGGAACACGGATAGAGGGGGGAAGGGGGAGGTTGTGTGAGGAGAGGAGATACAAGAATGTGAGAAAGATGGATTCACTGTTGGCTAATGAGAAGACAAAGGCAGTAGAATCCACATCGATCTCTGCCCCCCACAGCACGCCGGCTTTACAGCTCGCAGGTAGAGGGAGAGCCCGGAGAAGCTTACCTGAGGTAACAAACCTCACCGCTGTGGAAGGAACACAAGTCCAAGGACAGGCGCCGACGTCTGCGTGAAGACATGAATGCGTGTCCGAGTGACAGGCACACTCATTTATAGTGAGCGCGCACACAGATTTATGGAAGTTTGAGCTGCCGGGTGATTTGTGTATTTGTGCTGCAGGTAAGGTGACATACAACGCTGAAGTGAAAGCGGGACACATAAAGAGGTGACTGCTGCTTCAATGAGGCATACGCTAATTGTGAGATTTAAAAAAATTAAATATTTATACAGTAGCCACTTTGCATGCAAGGCGCTGAGATAGAACACTTCCCCTCTGGAGATGCATTACTGTACTCGCATTCAGTGGAGAGGAGAAATGTGAGGCTGCAAATTATTTTACAGATCACAAATATTGAATGAGACAGCTGATGACATTCAGGTTGATATTCTGTCTTATCTTAAAGCCTGGGAAATACATTTATGTAAGAAGGTACGACCACCGTCTTGTAAACAAGTTATCAGCGCAGGTGCGCATGAACAAAGAGGCACACGAGTTAATGCGCTGCGGAGAGCCACTTACAGTAGGTTCGAGCTGTTCCAGTACACCGCATGCCGGTCGTTGGCTCTCGTCAGGTGCAAGTTTGTAAGCGCCAGCGTGACGAGGCTGAGAGAAAACGTTGCGAGAGCCATAATCCCCTCCGGTGCTCGTCCGCCGCCCCTGGTTCCCCTCTCGTCCCTCTGCGTCCCCGCTCCTTCTGTCCCAGGCGACGCGTCGTTCACAACATCCCAGCGGTCGAAGAAAAGAAAAACGCCTTTTCAAGTTGAATCGTGGTGACTTTTGGAGTGGTTACGTGTTCTTCAACTCAAATCCCATTGCGACGTGAGCCATTTGGGCATCTTCACTTGTGCAAAAAAATCTATCTGGACTTCTTTTCTCGTGCCCGCTGCGCACTTTCGAGTCTCTCCTGGTGTTGTTTGGCGCTTCTTTGCTTTCATCGGAGAGGAACAACGCAGGTGACGCTACCGCATTCACAGCTGACGGCCGAGCTCGGTGTTTATCGTTCTTTGCGCAGCTTTGAAGGCGCTGGATCTCCGTTGGAAGGACTGTGTACCATGCGCTCCTCTCATCAGCATCATCATCGTCATCATCACCATCACCACCAGCAGCAGCCTCACGCTGCGCACACAAGCTACAAACCCGCCCTCTGATGGCCGAGATGCGCTCACATGTCAGTCTGTGCTGCGGCCCCGCCCCCTCAAAACATGCGGCCCGCGTGAGTGTGCGTGTGCGTGTGTATTTCAGCAACTGTGTGGAGAAAACGTATCCTCTTCATTAAAAAAAGGCGTGACTCATAAGGTATGGGTTTAAGATTAAGATAATAATAACAAACAGTGGTTTAATGTTTTGTTTGAGGTGATATTTAGAAGCATGTTATTATTTTAATAAAACAACACAGGGCACATCTAGAATTTTTTTTTTCTTTATCTATGAAGTTCAGGGTTTACTTTGGGATTAAACTGGGAACAAACTAAAAAGACTCAAATCCTCACCAGCTGTGAAATGACTCACCACTATCACATGTTTAATCATTACCGTAGTTAATTACAAGCACACTGTTCTAATTTTTGTCAACAACTAGAAGAAAAAGGAAGCTGTTTGATGTGGAAAGGTTTGACAAATTAAAGGAAAAAAACAACTCGATGGTGGTGGAGAGCGCTGGGATCAGATTACATGATAACCCGATAATGACCCAATTTGAGATTGTGAAAGACGGCAAGCTATGATTGGTCAGGGCCCATCGCGTGGTCTAGCAGGCCTCATCACAGGGACGAGACTCAGCGATCGCTAATCTACGTCGTTCAGCTTTCTGAGGCATTTTAATTAAAGTCGTTCTGAGTATCGATACATCTGGAAATGCCTCTGATGCAGCCTAAAATGATGGACCGGGTATCAACGTCTACGTGAGCCTATATGCACCAATCCAATATCACATTACACATACAAAAAAATGATAACGTGATGCGTCCGAAATCGATGATGGAAGTAGCTAAAGAGTGAGCCATCTCACTTCTTTCTCGGTTGAGAGTTGCACATGCTCAGTACCGATCGGGTGGAGGCTGGTGCAGAGTGTAACGTTAGCTGGAGCTAGCACAGCATCAGCAATTTGGCGCCATTTTACACTGGAAAATAGATTTTGTTGTTTTTAATGCACCGGTATGGGATTTTTTTTAAAGGAAGCGTTTGTTCTTTAGGTTGTTGGAGTAAAAGATTTTGTAGAAATTATTATTTCCAATTCGCTACCCAGCAGGGGTCAAGGGTTAAAGCCAGGATTCACATTAATATTAGAAAATGAATACAGTCAGTGGAAAGTCATTAACGAGTATAGTCACAACACACGTGTGAGTGATTGTGTGTGTGTGTGTGTGTGTGTGTGTGTGTGTGTGTGTGTGTGTGTGTGCGTAGATGTGTGTGTCTCACAGTGAGATACAGACTGAGGGAGAGAGCATGGAAATTTGGAGACTTTAATTAACCTGTTTAATTTCGCCTGTGGTGGTTTAACCACTCTATCTAGCCTAACGGCAGCCTGCAGTATTAATGGCTCAGTTAATTCCAAATATTAGGCATTAGCCTCGGTTTGATTAACTCTGCCAATTTCATATCTCATAATGGTGTCCTTTTTAGAGGGGATATCAGTGATATTCACACCCATAAACGTGGACGTAGACGCTGTTGGTGAAACTTTAGCCGAGCGATCCAAACATTAATCCGAATGACCTCCAGTGATGAATGAGTGTTCAAATCATTACACTTCTCGGCCGAGTCCCTGAAGGTCATGTGCACACTCCCGTGAGTGAGGAGAGGTAGCCGGAGTCAGCTGTGGATCTGCTGCCGTCCTCTCTCCTCTTTCTCGACTCTCATTCTCTCTCACACACACACACACACACACACACACACACACACACACTGTCTGTCGTTTGCTCTCCTTTGCTCTCACTCACTCCCTGCCTCTCTGTTGTTTTTGTCAGTGATGACGCCTCTCTTGAGTGCCCTCCAGGCATGTTGCCGTGGCGACTGGAGTAAAGGCGCGGATGAAAGAGCAAGTGCCATCACTTTTTTTTTTTCTCTCCTGTCTTTCTCCCAACTCTCCCTCTCTCCGTCCCACCACCTATCTGTGCGGCTCCAGTGGATCACTCGCCTCCATCCGCTCCAACATTTGTCATCCTTTTTGTCGCCTCGCGCTCACGGGGGAAGTGCTGCATATAAGGAGCATATTCTTCCATTTCTTTCGTGATCGGATGATCCCTCGCTTCCTGTTGCACGCACCGACCCGCACAGTGGCAATGAAAGTGCGCCGAAAATATAGAGAGTGACAGTTAATATGTTTTCTGCACCTCGTCTCAACCGGCAGAGGCAAACATGCATATTTATGACATGCTTGGTGTGTACTGAGTGTGCGTTTTGAACGTGCGACTGAATGAGGCTTCCCAGTGTCATAAGTTATTGAACGCAGTTGTTCTTTGCGCCATGTGATGCACTGTTTATGCTCCTGCAGCAGCACGGCTTGGATTTTTTTGCAACAGGCGCCGGTGCACACTATTCTAACGGTAACCATGGCTTGTTACCTCGACTCTGGCTCCGTTTTCTGATTAATTCATGAACAGCAGCTATGGGCATATTGATTATTCCGATAATTTGTTATCATCAATCAGCCTCGACTCTTTCATATGTCCTTGTTGACTTCATATTGATTTCCTAACCGACTTCATTCCTGGCGTAAGCAATATTCCAGGAGCAAATGTGTTGCTTTTCTTCCTCAGTGGGATTTCTTTATTCTTCCTCCTGGCTTCTATCTGTGCAATCTCTAATTTCCTAAACCCATCTGTTCCCCTTCTCCCCACGTCTCACTTCAGACTAATCTGAGCTTTAATGTTAATGGATTAAAATGAGGTTGTCTTGATTGAGTTTTATGTCCAGTGGCGGTGTCAGTAAACAACAAATTTATTTGATTAATCAGTTAATCTAGTGAAATGTCAAAACGTGAATATAAAGTGGCTGTGACAAAAATAACAACAGCTCTCTGAACTTGGAGAACCAGACGAATAAACATCTCCGTGTGAAAGTAAGAGCGTGTGAAAGATGCATCTTCTGGCCTGCCGCCCGAGCTCAGCATTGCGTTAGCAAACTGTCAACTTTCCATCATCCTCCTTTTCTTTGCTTCTTCCATTTCATGTGAATCTGCATTTTGCAGTCCCTTAACTCCACTATACCCATACAGGTGACAAAGTGAGGGATGGATAAAAAGAGTAAGGGACAAAAAGTTTCAGAGTGTGAGAGGAAGAAAGAGAGAGAGCCTGGGGGCACGGATAGATCGAGGCTGGAGGAAGGAAGAAATGACAGTGCAGGAATCACGGGAGAGGTGGAGAAGGTTAAAGAAGATGAAAGTGTATGAGACACATGGAGGCATTAGCTAAATGGAAGAAAGGCCAACAGTGTTTTTGGTAATGGCACAGTGCTGAGGAGAGTCCTGGCCCAGGCTCCAGGTGGGCCTCCATCGTTTCGTCCCCTCGAGTGTTGCGCTTAACCTGCCTCGCTTCAGTAAGTACCCAGCTGTGCAAATGGCTAACGTGATTGTGAAGATATAAGCCCAGGATAATGGCATCTGCCAAGCAATCAAGAACAATGTTCCTCAGTGTCGGGCAGTGATGAAAAAGGGAGCGCCCGGAAATGGATGCTATAGGATGAAGAGCTGAGCCTCCGGGGAAGGGGAGTGATGTGTTGGTAAACGGTCGTAAAGGACCGAGGGGCCAGAAGAGCAGGGACATGAACTTTGAGGACAATCTGTTTAAGGGAACAAATAGCAAAATGATGTTTGGAGTAAATTGTCATGGATTAAGGGCACATTACCTCTTCAGAAAACAAATATGGTCACCATATGAGGGCTTGGAAAACCAGCAGAATAATAACCACGATGCAGCAGGATTTTGTTGGGATGGGCCTTTTAAAGCCATTGTATGCATTATATTAGGCTATACAAAAACTTTACTGGTCTAAAAGACTTGACTTGTAACAAAAACAAACTTCTTCATGTGGTAAGTTGTCCGAACCACATGGAGCTGAAAGACGAGGTGAACAGCCTGCCATCCTACATACGTTGTACATACAAGAGGTGATGGAAGTAATTGTGTGAGGAAAGAAAAGAGAAGAGCGCTTCAGAGACAAGTTCAAACCCTGCTTTCTTTCTTACCTCTGCACGCCTGGCCGATTGCGGTGTTGAACTGCTTGTCAGATTGTCGGTTTTGGAAAGTTACAGAAGTTCAGAAATTGCCACAGTCCAACACTCCAATTGTATGTCTTCAAGGAGCCCCTGTGTGGATGGAATACGTCTTAACTGGAATAAATGCTGCAATGTAATAAATACATTTTCCAAGATTGTGAAAACTGGATAAAATGACAACAAGTTATTGACATAACACAAGGCCATCCCTGGTCTCAGACTCATTGGCTCACAGCAACTTAGTATTTGTCTGTTATTAAGTGCATTGTACAATATTTGATGCAGACTGATTATAATAATCTGTTTGGGAAATAGATTTGAGTTTTGGCAGTAAGTTTAGAAATGTCACTATAGACCCTTTTACAGCTTGTAAACTGATGACGAACGTCAGTGTGAGTACGGAAGTACAGCGGAGTGCAATAACTGGCTCAGCTATGAAAGAGCATTAACCACCAAAGATCTCAAATGCAACCTAAACTAATTGACTCTCCAGGTCCATTTGCTGTTAGTGAGTGAGTTGAATACATTAGCAAGTGGCCCAATATTTAGTGGTCAGATACACGCATGTATTTGGTGGAGAAACGTGTAACGTTACACCACCTGTGCTCATGTATAGAATGTCAAATACCATGACACACATTCAGAGCGTGTTTATTGAGTTATCAAATGAGCCGTACAGACACCAGCATTTTTCACAGTCCAGTGTTAGTCAACACGTTTAATAGCTTGCAGTCATAGATGCCACCGGTGTTTTGGTTTAACGAGTGACTAGGTTAACTGGTGACTTTCAGCTGGATGAGTCTGTGGTTGCTCGTAGAGACGGCAGCTGTTAAAAACACCAACAGAACATGTGGGTGTCCTCGTAAAAGCCTTCAATCAGTTATGATTACATACTCATCTGTGTTTATTATCTACACCAACCATTTATGCAAGTTACTACGAGCAATCACAAACAGCATTTGGCTGAAAGTCACCAGTTAACACGGTCGCTTGTTAAATGGAAGCACCTGTTGCTGTTGTGCGCCCTTCAGAATTCTGTAGAGCTTGAGTCCGCTGTTGGAATATGGATTGTGAAATGTTTTCTTTGGACAACAGATCTGATTTTCCAGCAGAAGCTGAATTCAAAACCCGTTATTTTAAGACCACACATGCAGGGTGGAGAACGGTGGAGCTGACATGAAAGACAAATGGTCAAAAAAGAAAATTAAACTGTTGCGCTTTCATTCACAGAAGAAATCCGAAAGCTCCGAAAATATGTAGCTGGCATTTTATCATAATTTTGCATTATTAATAGAAACAGATGCAATTCAGTACTCATCTGATTGATCTGTTAAAGAAAGTCCCAGTAATCGGCTGTTTATTACACAGAACCAACCTAATTAATATGTTCTCATGAGTTAATAACTATTAAATATATTAACTGTATATCGATCTGACTCATATTGTAGCTGTAAAAGCACACGAGAGACGGAATCTCTCTGCTTCTTCAAGACTGACAACAAATCAATACGAGTAATGGCAAATCCTGTTGGCGAGCGTTTTGTTCACTGTGGACAAAATTGGAAATTAGTTGACGCCCCTCGTTACACAGAACACAAAGCATTAAAAATGCCCACATAAGCCTTATGCAACAACAACACGACCATACGCTATATTTCTGGCTAAAAGTTGTTGTTTTTCTCTCACTTGGGTCTGTTCTTAGTGAAAAGCCCGGGTATTGGTTTTGTACGACAAAGCAAACAACAGCTGAGTCAATAGCCAGGCTCAAATCAGCAGCCTGGACTGACCACAGGACGAGCATCGATTGAGGAAGCAATTAAGTATGCGACTCAATGTATTCATAAAGGATGGTTTCTCTCCCCACCCTCTCTGCTGTGTGGAGGTAAAGCTGGTGTCTCTGAAATCATTTAATGACCAGTAATTGGCTGGAAGGAGGGCGTCATCAGTAAACACTTAATGTCACACCCTGTATGGTAAAAAAAAGTCCCTTTGCATCTCATCACTGTGCTTGCCCACTGCTCTAATGAGAAGCTATGGAGGTGGAACCGCACTGGCAGAGAGAAGTGACTGGCAGCGTGAATCAAAAAGCCATCGCAGCCTCCGGGGTTGGCTGCATCCTGCGTGTACAGGCCCCATAATGCTCAAGGAGGACAGATTATTATTAGCATAGAAACGACTCGCACTATGCCATAATAACTTGTAGAGTAGGCGTGGCCGGGACCAAAAGATCAATGTGTGACCACTCAGCCTCTTTATCCCTCCTCGTCTCTGCATAGACACTTAGCGCCGTGTTGTCAAACGATGACAATCCATACGCGCCGCCTTCACTCAATTGTGCATCCGTCCTTCGTCCAAAAATATACATCCAGACAGAACCCCGCCACGTCTTCGCATCGACGGCTATTTTTTTTGCTCTCCTCTGTAAATGTTAGGTCGAAAGTTCACTTTGAAATAATGGAGCATGTGACCTTTTTCTCCGCGAGCAGGAGATATTGCACTGGAGGAATTGGAGCATTTTGGATGAGAGGGGTGTGCAGAGGATTGGGGGGGTCAGTAGAGCCCTGAGGGAGAAGGAGAAATGTCACAATCACTACCAGAGCAAGGCCTGGCTTGGACAGCAACCTTTCCCTGTGTGCTGGATTATGGCTTCATATTAGGGACTGTTAACACAGACGAGGAGGAAGACAAGCTCATTATGGAGGATGACAACACAGTGGGTTCAATATTCATCAAGCTGAGAACTAATGCTTTGATTATTTATATATTGTGTCATTTACAGTATACAAGCCTGTTATAGGCTCTTACTCATTATGTATTCACCCTGCATGCAACAAGTTACTGTAGCTTATTTCACACATTTATTATAACAGCATCCTATCATAATGCACCGCCCTACTTTTTCATTTCACCAGTAATCTGAGGCGTAAATTAGCCTCCTGTATTAGCTTCTGTAGCTAACCACAGATAAACATCCACTTCTTCTGCAACCCGCCGGCTCACAGACGAGTTTTACATGACAGGAAAACCAGCAACTGGGTTTGAAATAAGTAAAAAGCTACTGAACGAAACAATAAACAGACCTCCAAGGACAATGATTAAATGACAAACAAAATTGAATTGAAACATTTTAATAAATTACATTTAAAATATAATTTTAATGTTTGAAACCCTCTTTGGTTGTAATTGAATGTACTAAGAGAATAAGATTCAAGATTCCTTTATTTTTTTTAAATTGCTCCGTCTTGCTCATCGTCATATTGCGCCAGGCTGCAAACTCCAGCTGGCCCTTCATGCAGGTTTAAGTAAATGCTTGTAATTGTTTGCAAGTACAATTTAACCTTAGTCTAAGTAAATTCCTCCACAAAACTCTGTGAATGGTCTGTGTTTATCTCCCGAAATCAAATCAACCGCATATTCAAGTGTTTGTCTACTGTGTGAAAAAAGAAAAAACCCGTCCAACTGTTCAAAGGGACTTCACTCCTGGTCGTCTTATCCGTACAGCATCACAGCGACACATGGCAGCATGCCCAGAAGGCCTGTATTTGATGCTCGGGATTTCAATCTCAAGTCCAACTGACGCTCGGTTCACTCATCTCTTTGGCTGTCGACCAATCCCAGCTTGCGATGCCCAGGCAAGCCGTCATGAGGTCATTGTGTCAGGCCGTACCATCTTGCAAAACCCTCCGCCTGCAGGGCCGAAGGAGTTGACTGACCTAATTAGCCATTTGAATGATTGCCGTACTGCCCGGCATGTGGCTGATTTGGATGTATGTGTGTTTTCGGGCTTTCATTCATTGCTATAGACAAATCAGGGTTGAGGGCAACAGTAGACAAGCCGCCATTACAGCCATCTCTCACTTGCGAACACACGTGTAAAGCTGCAAAGTATGTGCCTGGAAAGGATTTCACCTTTTAAGCACATTTGCCAGGAAATTGGTTCAAGATCTGCTGTAGAACCTTTTATATGCTTAAAAATATAATCATCAAATGCCATTAAAATAAGGGTTATAATTGTTTTAATGTAGTCCAGTTTTATGAGCTGGCTAGACGTTTTTTTCTCTTCTGTATTGTAATTGGAAGCTCCAACAACACACTTCAACTTCAGAAAAAACAAAACAGAAGGTGGAAATCACAAGCCTCTGCTCCACTTTTATAATTCTCTTTATCAAACCCTCGCCTTTTGCTCACATTCTGAGCCAACCAGGCGATAAAGACCCAGCAAACTGCATACTCTGGGCCGCCCTGCATACCATCTTTTGCTGGCTTGGTACTATGTTGCTTCCTGCCCGGAATTCCACTTTTAGGGTATCATGTGTTATCTGAAATTATGCATCTTCCTCGGATTACAATACACAAAATCATGGAGTTTGATGATTTAAATCATTAGCTAGCGAGCAATCCCTGCTGGGTTTAATTAGCCAGCTGTTCCACACAGCACTTCCACACAAACACACTGTGGATGTTGGATAGAAGTGGTATGTTAATGTTATAGTTTTTCCCAAAGCCTGTATCATAACCAATTTACTGATTAAGTAGTGCTTTGAGACTAACACAGACTACTTTCATAAGGGGTGAACAACCCAAATACTTCTGCTTTTACTCTCAGTGTGAATGCATTCGGTTCAACTACACCTCGGCTCTTAACACACGAATCAGCCACCGGACTCATCTGGACAGAGGGGTCAACCAACAGCCCACACATCGTCCCTGTGAAGAGGTCTCGCGCCTCTTGTTCTGCTCCTGATCGCACGTCAAGATAGTTCTTCCTGAATGACCTTATTGGCACCGTTTCCCCAACTGGGAGTCACGAAGCAAGAATCTGCCTCCATTTAAATCCCCTTGTTCTGGCATCTCCCTGAACACCCTGTTTTGTTTTTTTTTCATTCTTGTGAACGTCAGTACGAGCCACAGAGGGATCAGCCGATGCTCAGAGAGCTATTTCAGCAAGCCGCACAGTCCGCTCTGCTGTAAGCACTTGTACAAAGGCCAAGTGCAACGCCTCAGAGGACTATTGTTAGTCAGCAGTCCAGTGAGGGGGAGTAATGAACCGAGCAGTCGGTGTGACTTGCTCGTAGTCCGGTGACACGCGGCTGACGTGGTCACATACAGTATGTGGTTACACAAGCCTCACGGGAGGAGGCTTGTGTAAAAGGAAGTTTTTGTTTTTTTTAAGCCCAATGTCGATGCATGGAGGCCATATTTGTCTGCGCTCGCCGATGAGCTGATAGTCGACGAGGAGAGGCGGTCATCAGATTCTATTTTTTCCCTCTATCACGCTGCCAGACAGAGTTTCTCGCGACGGCATGATTTTCCCAAATGTCAATTTTTTCGAAAAATGCCACTCAAACTGCAAAAGACGGAACGAGATAGAGAGAAAGTAAATGATTGAGTGGGATTTAAAGCCCCGGAGAGGTTCGAAGAGAACCTTGTTTAGCTACATTAACGTTGAACTCTGCTGAACGAGAGAGAGAGAGATGGAAAAGGTAATAGCGCTCTCTGGATTGAGGATGCCTCATTATTTGTGGTGATGTGAATCGCATCAAAGCAGCTTATTATGATCATCAGCGCTCGATAGTGGAGATGGAGGTGATCCACTCCTGGGCTGAGGGCACAGCCGTAGTGTGCTATTGATTTGGCTGTTAAGAGGTGCTTGTGTTACAAAGGGCATGCATCTCAGTCTTCCATTAAGATAATTATGCTTTCTATTGCCTTTTGCGCACCTCTGTGGCCTATTGAATGAATAAAATCGCGAATAATTAAGTTGCTCTTTATGTGTGTTTTTTTTTTTTTTTGCAGAGATCAACAAACTCGGCAGCTACGCGCCATGTGCAAGGTTGCTCAGGTGCTACAAGGAGAGGAGAAAATACTTTCTCAGTGGAGACACAAGACTGGCTGTTTCATCAACTGCAGGCTTATGGTGCTTTTATAACGTTTCCAAATTGGCTCATCAGATGTTGAGATTTTGGGAGAGAGCGATTAAGTTCTGTTTTGTGCATTGAGGGTTTGAAGTTATTTAGATGCTGACGTTCTTCTGCAATAACAAAAAAAAACAAAAACGTTATAATGAATGCAGCCAGTTTCGTATCACACAGGGCTTTAACCCCGTATCTTGACACAGTGCCCTCTGAACACACATTGCTTGTGGTCGTCTTCCACCCTTTCATTCGACGCACCGAGGGCCTTCTCGGAGGACTTGTAGAGAACCATTTGGTATTAGCATTTTCAAAAGGGCAATCGAGTCAGCCCGTCAGAAAACAGGGAAAGGTCACCAGGTTTCCTGCCGCTTAAAACCTCCACACTCTATCAAGTTCTTGCCTTGCTGCCACGGACCGGCTCATGCCAAATTGAGAGATTGCCCATTTTTCTCCCCAGTGACATTAAGAGGGTCATTTAGCACTACAGCTCCGAAAACCCTGATTGGGCTGAACAATCCCCCTCCCAAAACTGCAGCAAACAGGAATCAGTGGAATGAGGTAGCAAGATCTAAGACCCCTAGACGGTTTAGGGCTTGGCTGTGACATGACTGGCACTGAACCTCTGGGGATAAAAACTGGCATGCTGGGTTGGGAAAGGGTTGAGAGCACGGGAGGGTGGCTGTGGGGGAATTCTTCGTGAGCGTCAGTCTGGCTTCCAGTGAAACTGGTGGCGGCGACGCGCCCGGTGCGTTGCTGTGTGGCAAAGCAAGCGTGGGGGCCCCCACGGAAGCTGCTTCCAGCGGTGGGGGGGGATGTGCTTACACGGTTGAGTTGGCTAAGCCTGCAGATCCAGAGGGGACAGAGGCAGAGCTCCAGGGAGCAGCGCGAGCCTTGGCTGTGGATGAAAGTGCTGCCTCACAGGCGCCGATATCTCAGAGTACCCCGGGGTTGACCTTGGCATGCCTGCGCTCACTGCCAGCCCATCTGCTTGTTATAGAGATGTAACGGTTGGGGCAGTTATACCTTTTGCATGTTTGTTATTCAGAAAATCTGTTTAAAATGGTGCATGCATCAAACCGCCACGTGCAAACCATCAAAAACAATAATATTCTCACAGCATACAGGGAAATGAGTCATCTTAAGTTGATTTAATGCCAACATTTCTCCATTGACTGCGCTCACTAATTGTGTGAAGGCTCAAAGGGGCTTTATATAGGATATGATTCAATTAGATTCAACTTTCATTGCACAGAGAGAGTAGCAGCTACAGATAAAGAGATAAAGATAAGTACAATGAATATAACTGTGATATATGAAACAATTTCACATGACAGATTGCTTTTTTGTTTTAGACAGATGTCACCGAAGTTCGTGCACCAACAGTGGAATGAGAATATGAGGACAGTTGATTGCTTGTTTAGTCGTTGTCAATCAAATGAGATCAAACTACCTACATGGTCCTGATGTAGCAGATCAGCTGTTAAACACTAAAGGTTTCCTCCAAAGGAGAGCCAATCCCCATAGACCCCCCCAAAGTAAAAAAAACATCTGCATTTAGTGTTTTTGTCAACTGATCATCATTGAAAATATTGGCAATTTTACAAAAATATCATAAATGAACAAGCTTTTAACAGAAACTATGAATAATTCAGATAGTGTTGTGGTCCCTGTACTGAAATACTTGAGTCAATCAATTTGAAACTGACATTTCGCTGGTGGAATGATGTTTACATTTAGGTTTTTGTTGTACATTTAGACCACAGATTGCATCTTTCTGCATCTTTAGAAATATCCATTTATACTGGAAATTGTCTCTGGAACGTAATTATGGGTATGGGTATGTTTACATATTCAAACACACAAATTATTATTGCTTCCCGACACCAACCAGTCACTTTCCATTGACTAATACCTTTTGTCTGCCACCACCTGGTGTCTCAGCTGTTGGCGGTGTCTTCTTGTTGATGACGGGGATCCACACACACACTGATATGAAGTGGCATCCTCGGGGGTTTGCGTGGATTTTTATATTCTTCAAACTAAATCTCCTGAATACAATTAAGAGTCGGAATCTCCGTCCTGTTGTTTTCATTTTCTCCTCCCTCCTCTGGCTCGGCCCGTCATTGGCTCCGTCAGGCCGTAAACGACGTGTGAATGTGCCTCTCCACCTGCTCCCCTCATCATCAGCGTGTTATCGTCGCCCGAACACTCTTTCTCGCTCATTGCCTCCTTTCTCTCCCCTCTCCTCTGTCTCCCATCACCTGTCCTCAACTAGTCTCTCCCCCCCCCCCCCCCCCCCCCCCCCTTTTCCCTCCATTTTCTCCCTTTATTCCCCTCGTCCTTTTTTTGCCTGAGCGGCATGTGGCGAGCAGGTAAATAAATCACTAAGCAGCTCTGGAGGAGATAACGAGGCAACGGGGGATACTCTGCACTCTGCAGATGTGTGCAGATGCTGCGCCTGGAGCCACATGGAAGAGAACCATGCCACTTGATATATATACACCAGATATCTGCTACGCCCCTAGAAAAACACATGGACTCTAATCAGGTGCTCCGGATAAACACTCATTTGAATGCATGAAGTGTATGTTGCTGGCCTGACCATATTCGACTGAGAAACATTTGGAGGGGCAGCCGAGGGGCCAGAGAATGGGAGTGATAGAAATTTGCCCATACTGAACATTTTTTTTCTTTCATGCTCTCCGACTTTAACGTCTCTCCCAAAAATTATTCATCGTCTCTCAACAGGAGTCCAAGGAAGCCAAGAGGGAGGTTAAGAGACGGTGAAAATATGCCCCGGGTGAAATTTCACTCTCGGTGATTTTACATGCAGCGGATACAGAGACAAGCACCAACACGCAAAGGCCCAATTACACTTTCTGAAAAGACGAAGAAAGAGACAAAATTGTGACATTAGGGTAATGAAGGGAAAACTTCGCTAATGAGAAGGAGAGACACAGAAGCAGAGAGGGAGAGAGAGTTTACTTTCAGTCTGGTTTGGTGTCAGTCAAAGGAGCATAGTTCAAGAACAGTGAAAGACTCTGAAGAGGACTTTTAACATGCAATTAAATCCCCGCTTTGGAAAAAATGATTATTCTAGCCCTAAGAAAAAGAAAGCCATATAGCTTTTAATCATTAAGAGGAAAGTGGGGAGACGCGGTGGTGAGAGATGATGAGTGGGGAGTAAAGGCTGCCATCAGGGAGACGTCCTCTTACCAAACGACACTAGCAAGCACCACAGAGAGCCGAGGAACACAGGGACAAACAGATGGATTGTCCACACACACCCAATGTTGGGCGAGGAAGAAGATAAATGAGTGAGGAAATACTATCACAGCACATTATACAACACACAGTTTGCTAAGATTGCATTATACCGTTATAATTAATGTTGGGGTGGGTCTTCAATATGAAAAGGATGTAATTACTGCAGAAAAATTGCCAGGGCGTGCGTCTGCACGCATACGTGTAGTTTAGGCACGCACACGCGTGTGTGTCATGAAGTTTCTGACATTGAGGAGTTTTCTTCCTGCTTATTAGGCAGGTGAAATGCTACAGTGTATTAGGATTTGCTCGGCTAAATGCTTCATGGCATCGAGACAATGGCTTATTTATTAACACTTCTGCCAACCGTTGGCAAAGCAAATGGAAGCTCAATTAAGGCGAATAAATTAGGATTAACGCAGAAATGCAGCGCATTTTCATTTTAATTAAATGTGTTTATTATTTATTTCCAGAGTTGTTGGGGCGGGGGGGTTGGATCAGACGCCTCGCTGCTTCCTCACAGGACGACACAGGGTGAGGGAGAGTTACCCAGGTAGAGGTCTTTGTAATCAAAGTGGTGTGTGGATGTCACACGTTGGGCACTTACACGTTTTATGACAAAATGATATGGCTGTCATTAGCTCTGATAGAAATTCACAGAAAACCACCGTCCCACAGCCCGATTCTGAACACATTTATGATCCCTGCAATGCGACAGAGGGGAGTCGAGTCAACACGGCCCTCCTTCCATTTCATTCTTTTAAAGTTACGCTTGGCGAGCTTTTATGAGCTCCTACACAAATCATATTAGATGAGTTGCCACCAAGTCATTTCTTATATATTACTGCACCTCATCACATCCCCGAAAGGGGAGAGAGGGAGAGAAAAACTGCAAGGGCCCCACGCCGAGTGCCACACCGCTAAACGGCAGAGAGACAGCGGAGGGGTGACACGCGTCATGTCATCGATGTCATGGCAGCGCGTCCCGCTGTTTTGTACGGTATAATCTAACCAGCCTGGGTGTTAACGCAGGCTTTTTCTGCCATGCCGACATGGCTTCTTGGAATGGAGCTGCTATGACAAGGCAGAAAAAAAAAAACAGGGGACATGATGCTGGCAGATGCACAAACCGACATAATCAGACATGCACTCTGTATCCCCCCACATGCATACAGTTATATCCATCTCAAACTGAATTATGTTGAATGGGTTTATTCCAGATCCATTATGGAGCTTGCTGGAGTATTTTTCTGATGTTCGTGGATAAATGGCCAAACATAATTAGTATGAAATCACACTGAGAGCGTTTGCAGTGCTGCTACAATAAAGTTTGATACCAGAAATGTTTGAATGTTCACTCAAACTTGGCGGACATCACACGGGTTTTAGAATCAGACAGCAGGATTTGTTTTCATTCATTCACTGTTTCTGATGTTCAGTTTTGCAGAGAAAAATTCATCGTAGCAAATACAGATACAGTACAATATTTCCACAATTGTGTAAAAATAGACCAGAATACGATGCAGTCACACAATATCTTGTGTTGGATCAAGAGGAAGAATTCACATTTTTCACAACTTTTTTTTTTTGCCCCAGCCACACATACCTCTAAAACAAACAAAATGAGGAGGAGATTAAAAGCGAATGTGCGGCTAAATGCATGCAAGTTCACTGAGAAACAGAAAAAAAATCCAACTCATAAATTAGAAGTGTAGAGAGGCTCGTGGGTGGAAAGCAGATACACCATAACAGTAATTTACAGCGTTTCATTGAAAAACAAGTCTGGACATATGCTGAACACCAAAACCTACATTAGCAAAAGTAAAATAACCAAGAACACTTTTCCTTTTGATGACATTATAAGGTGACAGCCCATATGCTTTACCTTCTCCTCCCAACAGACCCAGATTAGTAAACTGTAATGTTAACCATGAATGAAAGTGATATTACAGCTTAACAGACAGAAGAAAGCATCCAAATCTCCTCTGTTGCAAACTCCCAAATCTGCAGAGAAAATGGACATTTTACTGAAATGACCAGAGCATAGCCAATCATCATCACTGAAAAAAATAAATTACTGTGTCAATCACAGAAACACACATAGTGGAGGACGCCTCACTGCAAGACTAGTAAATGTGTTTTTAAACAAGCACTTAGAATCTGTGGAAAAATCAAATCGGAGATAAGTGTTTCACTCGGAGCCAGCGGAGGTAGGTTGGATATTACATAATTACATCAGCGTAACCCTTTGTTGTGCATTAGCTTCCCTCCACACCTGAACCCGGTGGGAGTAAAACTGTAGCCTCAGCAGCACTTTGCTTTGAGTGGTCTAAATACGCCTATACGTCCATTGTCTTCTTGGGTAGATACAAGAATGAATCAGCACTCCATTAGACTTTCATGAGGGAGCAGAAAGACAACCCACAGCTTTTTATTTCTTTTACGTTTACCTCTCTGGTCACAGAGGTAAGAAGGGTGCTTTGCAAACAGTGATGTATGGCGCATACCCACACAGATGCATTATCATAAAGAAGAGCCCTACATTTACTCATCATGGTAGAAAAAGGAGCTCAGAGCCACCAAGCTCGGGGAAAGATGGAAGCCCTGCGGTATTGTAAACACCTAGATTGGGGAAGCTGCTAGAGTGGAGCCCATTTGAGCATTGAGGTAAATTAGGTATTAATTCTGTGCAATGAGACTTGCACAGCAAGTCACGTTGACGGCGGCTGGCCGCCGAAATTAACAAAATAATGAGATTTCGACAAAGGGAAATGAGAGAAAGGGCAAGGGAACCCAATGGAAGGGACAGATGAAGGAGAAGGCAGCGAGACGAAGACAGACAGACAGACAGGAACCAGAATTTAAAGGAAAAGAAAGATGTGATTTTAGAGGAGACGGGAAGATGGAGAATGAGATGGTAAACACAGCAAGAGAAAGGGCAGAAAGGGAGTCATAAACTGCATTTATAAACACGTCTCTATAGTAACCAACTGGTAATTTCGCTAGCAGGAGTGCGGGGAAGAGAGAGAGGGGGGGGGGGGGGGGGGGGGGGTAAACTGGGCCACCATTTACCAGCATCACTAGAATCAGGCTAGGTGTTACAAAGAGAGTCGGAGACGGAGAACACTCGGCATTAGAATTTGAAAAATAAAAAATGACTCAGGTTGTTTGGAATATAAAAGAAAAGGAGGAGAGAAAAAAAAAAAAAGAATTGAAGGGATGCTCACACTCATCGCTTCTCTTTTTAACACGAGCAGAAAACAGGTCGTGCTCCCTTGGGCTCCATAATTCTGTGATTGGTCTGTAGTTTTACCCTGCTGAGGGAGTGATTCCATCCTTCCCTTTTTACTGTGAGCAGCTTCCAGGGTGCTCTGAGCCGCGCTGTGTAAAATCACAAGCAGTTACAGCCCACCTTTACCACACCAGGTAGGTGATAATGTTGGCGGAGAAAAGACAAAAAAAGGTGAGACTGAACATGGAACGTAGAGGTCATTTTTCCTGTATCAGTACGTGCTGCACATACCGTAAAGAGCTGCAGCACTTTTCCTACCATGTGCAATTACCCTTTAGCTGTGTGATTGCACACGGTGATGAGGTGTGTGTGTGTGCGCGCAAGTGTTCATGTCCTTTGCTGTTGTTGTTCTTTTATCATCCAGGCTCTGCTACCCGAGCCATAATGCTTCCTAATGTGCTGTAACAAACATCTATTCTCTACTACTGTACGTCTCTTTTCTCTTCCCCCCTGGCTTCGTCTTTGTCTCCCTCAATCGCACACACACACACATACACGTACATACATATACCACACATGTGATATGCAGCTCATGTAAAACACAACGAATGCATGTGTGGGATTGAACTGCAAGATCAGCCTTCACAACCACCTTCACTAGTAAATCTCAATAATATGCCTGTATGAAATCTACATAGCCCTGTCATGCACACAGCAGGGTGTTACATCTGGAGTGTCTGATATACCGTTTCATCGAGTTGTCTTCCAAGACACTCAGACGGTGAGAGAGAGAGAGAGAAAAAATAAAACGACAAAGTAATCTACATTCAGATTTATGACAGCTTCTATTAGCCGGGAGTGTGTGAGCCCAGGGATCGGGCACTATCCCTTTACTTCCAATCTCTTTGCGAAGCTGGAGTAAAGACGATCCGGGGTAAAGCTCGGCCCCTCGCTGCCCCCTTCCCTTCTGTCCTGACAAGACTGCAGATAAGGCAGCAGTGAACAACGAAGGGGGCCCCGTCTCATGCAGCCCAAAGGGGGCAGCCCTCCCACGGACAAACCAGGGAGCAGATAAACAACAGCGCATGGGCTCGGCTCCTCGGACGCCGTGCAGACTGGAGGATTAATCAGCCGCTCCTCGAAGGTCCTGCGGAGCGGCTGAGGCCCGCTTACGTTTGTAGTTCTGGTCCTCGACATGCGCCGTATCCATTCCCACGCACACGTCGTCAACGACCCAGACAGGGATGAGCACACACAGACTTGCAAAGCTACACGAACACATGCACACGCAGTGGTAAGAGTAGGCACAGCAACATTAGTCTCGCTGCATGATTGTCCTTGTGAGGGATGGCGGCAGCACACGGCCTCAGGTGAGAGTTATCTCGCCACTTTACAAACTCTGCTGTGCTGTAATGTGACACCAGCATCGCTAATAACATGCAGCCCCCCCCCCCCCCCCACAACACTCCCACCTCCCTCTTCACAGTTCCACAACTCTCTCTTTTCCTATTTTGGCTCTCTCTCCACACTCGTTTTAATTGCTCCCCTCCCATCTTTTCACTGCTCTCTTCCTCTTTTTTCGCTCTCTTGCTTCCTCTTTGCTGCTCCCTGTTTTGTTCCTCTCTTCTGTGATTTCTGTTATAGATAGGCTGCAGGAAAGCTATTCCGCAGGGAGCCCTTGAGGCAACATGCGGAGAAATGAATGCCAAGACCATATCACACAAGATGCGTATAGATATACAGTGCTTATGTTGAGCAGTGTGCAGCCCGGGCCGCTATAGAGGACTTATGGGGATTATGCCTGCAACAAAGCATCTGCACTGTAAATGTCTGCGTAAAAAAAATATACATAATGCACAGAGAAGCAAAAAGAAGGGAAATCTTACATCCTGAGAGGGAAACATTGTGTTAAATCAGAGGAGCATGCGGCGCAATGACAGTGTGTCATTAATGCAGTCTCACAAGAGCGATCAAGCAAATTAATTACTGGTTTGTGTTGAGACCGCCTACTTTATTTATTCATTTATTATTTATCCTCACATAAATTTCTCATAATTCTGTGATTAATAGCAGCGCTTCTTCTCAATATCTGGACCGCTTTTTCAGCGAGACCCCTGTAAAGCACCAAAGCTGAAAAACAGGAATTCTCTAAAGAAGAGGAGGTGAAAGACCTACTTATGGACCCAAACTAGAAATCATTGAACCTGACAGCAAAAGCAAACACAGGAGGGAGGGAAATAGTAGATGCAGGCTTCTCTGTTTTGAACTTGGCATGGGCCACAGAGCATCTGGGGGAACATATTACTCATGTAGGAGTATCGAGTAACCTTACAGAACATCAGGCCAAGCGCTGGATGAAGTGACTGAGGGGGCTGTTTCAAACTGCGAGAACTAAATCGATTAATTCAACCATGCAATCGCCTCAGAAAAGCTAAATAACAACAACATGGGGCTACTGTTTCATAAATATATTAATCAGAGCACTCACATAAAGACGTAGCTCTATGAAAGCGCTAAATATATTTGAATTTATAAACGATTCTCTGTCAAAATCATGGGATGCAGCTAGAAACAGCTGTTCTCCATCTCTCTCTTTACAACCACAAGCAGGCTAAGAAGTCACGTGTTCTGTCTGTCTGTCTGTCTATGGATCTCCTCCACTACGTTTCAGAACCACGGACAGCGCCGTAAATGTCAAATTGCATTGCAGAGGTCAGGGGGACTGGGTGGTGATGACCAATATTGTTTTGGCTCATTTAAAGTACAAGTTTTGACAGAAAAAAACGACAATTCAGGCTTTTATTTGTTAGAATATCATATCAGACCAGGACCCCCTGGTCCCCCCACTTGCACAGCCTATGGATCTCAGTACTGAGCAGTGTTTCACTGAGACAATGCTGGGCCCTGTTCATCTGGCCCCTGCAAACAGCCTGCTTGTCCGTCCAGGAGTGCCCCGTCCTATCACTGCTGCGTCTCGGCTAATCCAGCTAATCCTACCTCTCCCCACGGACAGGCCCTGTCTCTTGGTTCCCCTCCTTTGAGCCGAAGTTGCAGGAGGGAAAAAAAAAAGCCTCCTGTCTTGTCCACGTTTGTCTTTTTCACTTCTACTCCAAAAACAAATACATTTGGAGAAGGAGGAGGGGGAGGAAACTTGGCAGTGCAACTTCCCTCTCCCTCTCTCTCTCTCCCCCTCTCTCTCTCTGAAAACACCCTGCTCTCTAATCCAGCTGGAGATGATAGAACAGAGCAGGTTGTCTTCCAAGGTGGAATATTGGATTCTGCCTGTTGCCCATCTCCATCCTGCAGGGACCAACTTAGTGTGATGAGTAATCAAGACCTAGAGGAGATTCCCTGCCACTGCACTGCACAGTTAATGATAAAACAAACTGAAACAATGACACTACGGCAGTGATACTACTATACTGTCACGTACGGCCCACATATTCTTCACAGGCCTGGAACGTTTTTTTTTTCTCTGCAAAAAAACTAAGATAAAAA
This sequence comes from Cebidichthys violaceus, assembly GCF_023349555.1. NCBI lineage: Eukaryota > Metazoa > Chordata > Actinopteri > Perciformes > Stichaeidae > Cebidichthys > Cebidichthys violaceus. The sequence continues at coordinate 10,297,827 of NW_027176329.1, read as the reverse complement.
CTCTCCTTTAAGACTAAACACTGAGGCAACCAATGGCTGATTGGAGACACAAAGAAAAATATCCTTTCTGAATAAACCAACACCGCAGAAATGTCATGTCAGCCACTGGAGTAATTGCTTGTTTGTGTTACTCTGTGCATATTTGGTTCACCTATTTCTTTCCAGATCAATGCTTTCAAATATAGATCAGGCGAGCTCACATTTTGACAGGTGAATATAATGAGGAGTACTCTGTCATCAATCAAGGATCAAAAGGGCAAAATCTAATTTTATTCCCACCTCGAAAACTGTAAATCCAATCAATAGTGTTTTGTTGTTCTGTGGCATTGTGTGTTTTTCTTATGTTTGCATACATTAATGCCAATCTGTGAACTTTATAAGCTTGCGCGTGTATCTGTGGATGCTTTTGAATATGTCTCAGTGGACAAAAGGTGTATTCGTGAGAGTACGCGTGTGAGCTCGTGGGTGCGTTTGGCACGAGATGTCATTCAAATAGCGCACCGTGAGTGCTGCGAGGCTGCGATAAGCGTAAAGATCTGATTTCACTTCTCAGCGTGCCTACCGCCTCGGCTAATTTTCATAATTAATTAAAAACGCCGGTAAACATTACATCACGCGGCTGATAAGTTTCCCCGCTGCTCTTCTTGCTTCCCATTAACTGTGAATTATCAGTGTGCGATTGAATTCTCCCTCTGTACTTCACTATTGAACTTCAATGGAGTGTGGATTTAATGTTGGACACTGCAGTGAACTGACACAATGTGGTCCCTGTCAATCAATGTGATGAGACTGAAAAAGACGTGAGAAACATGTCTGGTAAATATATGCTCACTGGCCACATTACGCAGATTGTTTTCCGTCAGCTTAGCGTTCCTTAACATTAACTTGTAAAGGCTTAAACTGTCCCTCAAGAGAGAGAGAAATAGATATTCACAAATCATGTTGCGTTATTCTCGGCTTCCTTCACATCTTTTCATTAATGAGCAGCAGGAGGAGGCTTCTGCCCAGTTACACACTGTACGTTTACTGCCAGTCTACAGATGGAGAGAGAAAAAGAACGGAGAGATTTTTTTAATGTTATTTCTTATTTTAATTAACCTTTTTTTTTAATCCAAGTTACTCCCACTATGATACAGGATCTCATTTACGAGCCAAGACAGCAGCTTCATATTGAGCCAATAAAAAAAATCAACAATAAAATCAACAATTCATAATAAGCAAAAGTGAGCAGGAAAGACTGGGGGGGGGGGGGGGGGGGGGTTTGAGAGGGGTTTCAAAATGATGTGCTAGCAGCTGCCTGCTGTGAACGAGCCCGCTCAGCATCCAGGTCCTCATTGGTTAGGATGACTTAGAGTGGCGCCATGGGCCCTTCACTCTCCTCCACCGCCATCCTCCGTTTCCATCTTCTCCCCATTAATCTTTCACTCTTATTCCTTCCCCCTTTTCTTCCCCTTCCTACCACTTCTCTTTCTTTTTTCATTTGCTGTTCTCTTCAGCTTCCTCTTCGGAGTCTTTTCTCGTCGCACTACACTCTTCCCTCTCCTCATCAGCAAAAGCCTCTCCGTCACATCTTCCCTTTTCTCTCCGAATCTCTTCCTGTGGGTGTCACTACACTCGATGCAAATGCAAATCTAGATCGTCCTACTAATCGTCATACTTGCATGCAGGTTTTCGTAAATAATATCTATATCTATCATAAATTATATATATATATATATATATATATATATATATATATATATATATATATATATATATATATCTCTCTCTCTCTATCTATATATATATATATATATATATATATATATATATATATCCCACACCTGTCACTCTCTCTGCCTCTCTCTATTGGTTTGCTTTGGGCTTTCTAAGCAGGTCTCCTGCTGTTTGTCCGTCTCTTCGCTGCCCTGTGTGTCGAGTGTCGCTGTCAGGATTAAGGCCTCGTAATGAAAAGCAGAGGGAGAGCCGCCTACCCAGAGGTTGGGCTAGAACAGTACACCGATGGATTAACGCAGCACATAAGTGTTTGGTTGCACCACAGTGCGTGATTTGACAAACTCATTCCCAGGGAAATGCTCTCTGTGGGTTGCTGCAAAAGCCAGCAATCAGCACAGTGAGCCTGAGTGAGATTGGCACATCAAGACAAACAGATCAATGCCATTACAGAGAACCAAATGTGAACGTGCGCATGTTTGATATGGTTTCTTATTTCAACTCTAAACTATGCTGCAAAGCAGTCCAGGAAGATATATGATACTCGGTGGCGTGTCATCTAATTGTTCATAGGCCATATGCTCACAAAACTCTGTCATCCATTAGTGGAATCCCTACGGAGAAAAAGATTAGGGAAATAAAATGTGCTAATTCCCCCAAGATGTCCCTCACACACACCTAGAGGACAGAAAGATGGCATGAAGACTCCAGAGCCTCTGAACTCAGGTGTAACCCTAATAAATATGGAGCAATGCGCTGCAAAAATAACTGTCCACTTTAATTGCACATTTTCCCACAGTAATTGACGGACTAATTAAGACTCAGAGGAGTCACTGAAACCATCTGTGCAGGTGTCCAAGAGGGCCAGTAGAGAAGTGGAGAGAAAGAGAAACGGTACGACTAGCAGAGAAATGAAGAGGAGAAGTGTGTTTGAGAGACGCAGATCAAGACAGAGGGCGAGAGAGAGGAGAGAGAACAAGAGTGCAAATGTGGAGCAAGAAGGAGACGGAGAGAGAAAAGAGAACTGGATGAGATGAACTCATTAGTTTCAGTTTTATTCGCCGTGGAGTAAGTGCTCTGCCAAACTCAACTTCTGCCAGACACATTTACCCAAGATACCGAGAGCTGAGTAAAGTTTCCCTGTAGGTGGGTGTCTGATTTTATCTGCGTGTGTGTTTTTTGTTCTGCACATGTGATTAATGTACAATAGAGTTGTTTCCGATATCAGTATTGGAAATGCATTCGATACGGCCTAGACCGCTAGATTGGGAATCGGTGAGTATGTGAGTCTATGCATCGATCCCATTTCACATCATATCATTTATCAGCTCATTTGCGCTACGCAGGAACAACAACAACACCATCCATACATCCTTCCCAATTGGTACTACTACTACAGTTGAGATTGGGCAGGTTCTAGTGGAGAGTGTAACATTAGCCACAGCAAGCAAGTATTTTACACAGAAAAAAAATCAGACCAGTAAAACAGCGATGTGTTTTTAACACAACGGTATCTAAGCTCAGTACTTGGTATTGGGCAATAACACAAGTTGAGGTATCTGAATCTGCATTGGCAAGGAAAAAATGTTATCAAAACATTTGTAATGTACAGTGTGTGCATGCCATGTGTCTGCGCTGTGTGTAAGTATATGTGTTTGAATCCAAGGTAAAGTTACTTATCTGTATCAATGTCATCTTTCAATTCAGAGGACAAACACGGGGACAAAGCAGACAGCACAAACAGAGATATGAAGGAAATAAAGGAAGAGAAAAATAAACTATTCTTCTCTTCTGATGCCTCTTCTTCTGTGGAAACATTTATATTTTAACATAGATGCAAACAGGCCATCTGGGTGCTTGCACGCTGCAGCCAGCAGTGAGAAACGCCACTGCTCTCTCTCTTTGTGCATGCTGGTATTACAAATTGTCGGCAGCGGCAGCTGATCATGTCACAGCAGACGAGGCCTAACATGACGACTGGCTGACAAAAAGATAAAATAGATTGGCTTCAGAGTCTCTACCGTGCTACACTGTGTGTTTTCTTTTTTGTTTTCCCTCCCAGCCTCACCCCGCTGTGCATCTGTGGCTGCATTCACACATTCGGTGTTTGAGATTGACAAGCTTTCCGCTAATGAGAGTGAATTTCAATTTGTGGCGCACGGCAGAGCAGAATGAAATGAGCACTATGTGCGTGTGAACAGGTAAAACGCAGTTAGCTCCCTTAACCGATGAATAATGCCTTAGCTGTGATTAAGGGCTGTAGCCATAGCAACGTTTAGTGCTACAGACAAAAGATGGTGACTTCAGCAGCTTGGTGAGAGTATTGACACCTCACCTGAACGGCCAGGCAACCAGAGGTGTGCGTTTGTCCGTCAGGTTATGTGACAAACTGACACCAATAACAACAAAAAAAACACTTTCACGTGTAGAGCCCACAAAACTGGTATATTTTATTATAAAATGTGAGAGTGTCACATCGCTCTTATCTCCTTCTCCAGCATGTGCAACTTCTAGCTGACTGGTACAAATCTAATATATATTACAGATAACAAGCAAGTGCACTCAGATCAAATAGTACCTACCTGAAATATTCAAATGCAATGGAGTTGTCATCCTTTTCAAAGTGTGAACTGTATTTACTGTAGCACGCCTCTGAGGAGTGACAACTGTATTGCTATGATGTCTATATAATGTATTCTATTATTTACATACCGTCAAGCGTCTGATCTCCTGATTAGTCCTGAAACAACAAAATAATGTGTTTTTAAGTGTGAGCTCTGCACAGTAAAAGCAAAACAAAGCAGGTTAAAAGAGACAGACACGGTGCAGAGATCTGGTTGACAGCTGGGTGGATACAAAGATTTTGTGGTTTTTTTGGGGTTTTTTTACCTCTGTTTGTAGTTTTCTAAGCCCAACACCATTTTAGCTTCCTAAACTCATTACTGACCTTAATCAGTGTTTTTTTAATGCTTAAACTTAACATATCCAACATTTCATGGGAGGGCTCATCCGATTTGTGCCACTTTTTCGTAATCCAAATCATGCCTTTGTCACATAATCCAATTTTTGGCGTCGGAATGTAATCTTGGCATTATTCGGATCCACAGCACATAATCTCCATTTGAGTTTTATGAGACTATATTGCACCTCTCTCTCTCTCTCTCTCTCTCTCTCTCTCTCTCTCTCTCTCTCTCTCTCTCTCTCTCTCTCTCTCTCTCTCTCTCTCTCATCCGATCTGAGATTGCCGGGTCTTGGAGAGAAGGCATTAACCCATAATAAAAGGCAGGAAGACGGGAATCAACACATTATAAAGAGATGGGTGGGGAGGTAGTCAACAGGCCTCAGCTCCTACAACATCAAGGAAGTCCCAGGAGGGAAAGAAGAGGATGGGAGCCAGGTCCACGGAGGCCCACGGGGAGGGCCCGAATACATTACTGTCATCGACGGCACAGTTCCCCAGACTCACAGGACTAGAGAGTAGTCCTGAGAGCGAGGGGAACGCAGAACACAACCAATTCTATGGAACTACAAAGTGTTCTAGCTGTCAATGGGTAGTAAATGATGTAGGGGATGTGCTCTTTGGAGGTGTATGCATATGTGTGTGTGTGTGTGTGTGTGTGTGTGTGTGTGTGTGTGTGTGTGTGTGTGTGTGTGTGTGTGTGTAGGCTTTTATATAAGAGTGTCTGCCTAAAACATTTCTAAAGCATGAGTGGAAGTCAAGAGACACTGATGCCTTATCAAGCAACAGGGTGACATAGAGACAGCGGTGTTGAACGAAGTAACCTCAGTCCTGCTGAAGAGTCCTTGAGCAAAGAACGTAAATCTGTACAAGCTCCGGCGGTGCTTTTCTAAAGCTTAAAGCAATAGTTAGACAGTCTTGGGATTGCTTTTTAATTAAAGAGCATGCTAGAGAAGCTAGAAGGCGTATTTTGTAACCCTTGGACAGAGCCAGGCCATGCTGTCACCCCATTTCTAGTCTGTGTGCTAAGCTAACAGGGTGCTGATATGAGAGCGGTAACAAACTTCTTCTTGCAAGAAAAGCTAATAAGTGTATTTGACAAAATATAGAACTATTACTTTAATAGACTCCACTCATGTAGCATTGCACTCTTATAACACTGTCACACTCACGATGTACACTCATAGACAAACAAGATGTAAATCCAGAGATATTTTTCTTCCTTGTCAGAACCAGGCACCTACATTACCCACAATGCAACTCGGTGTGGTTTGTAGATTTGGCTGTGTTATGCTAGTAGCAGCTGACGTGGCCTCGAGCTGGTAGCCTCAAGCAGAGATGGGGAGCAGCTACAGACGTCTGGTAATCTTCACAACTTTTCCAACTCCACCAACTATTTTTTCATATTCACAACTTGGATTCTTCAGACAACCAACGCTGACTCAGGTCACATCGATTGGGGCAATTTATCCTAAAGCCACAAAAGGCTTTACACAACTTTTTTTTCATATGTAGTAGTACTCCCTAAGACCTGTAAACAGATTTCAAAGTGTAAATTGGAGTTCCCCTTTAATTAAGCCTGCACGCTGACTTTGAGTGACACATTAGTGTTAATATGTTAGGGAGCAGATTAAATGTATGTTTTGGGGCACAACAGTATATTGTTAAACTCATAATAATCCGCAGAGCTTCATGTCAACCTGATGAAAGCATCTGGCTGCAGCAAACACTGTCTGGGAGAGTTTCCTTACAAACGTTATTACTCTCGGCAGGTATTCGAGATATGATATATATAATTTCATTACAAACTCATTTTTAAACAGAAAAGATGAAAGAGACGGAGCTACTGAAGTGCTCGCATATCCTTGTGCAGCTATTATTAACACAAGAAAAATGAATATAGAACTTGAGATGAATGGGATTAGTGTCTTAACGCTGTTCTTTTCAAACATTAGCTGGATCCGACAGTCCCTGCCCTCTCCAGGTTATTAAATTGCCCATTGAGGGCATTAATCTCTTCTTGATAATTACGAACTGCCTGAAAAGATCTTCCTTTTATTTAACAATGAAATGTGTAAAGATATATTTTCTCCTGCACATGCCTGGTTCTATCTGGCCCAGATTTTTGCCGCCTGCTCCTCTCAGATCCAAAAAGCTCAGACGATAGAGAGGGGGGGGGGGGGGGGGGCTGTGAAGCCTTTAAAGCAACTCTGAATCTCAGAACGTCTAAAGAGGCAGGGAGCACCAGGACGAAGAGTGAGAGGAAGGAGGGATGAAGTAAATGAGAAGGGAATGGGCATAAAAAAAAGGATCGAGGGAGGAGTATAGAGATTCAGAGATAGAGAGACAAAGTGTGTCCATGAGACACAGGGAGAGGGGGGGGGCTGGTGGTTCGACACAGCCAGAGCAGGGTGCAGTGACTGTGAAACTGCTTAAATAAACACTGCAAGAGAGCAAGAGGGAAGGGGAGGGGGAAAGTGAGCGATTGGGGCCCCCCGAGGGAGACACAAAGCAAGAAAAAGGAAGAGAAAAGACTGGACGCAGGCTATATTTTAAGTAAGGAGGAAGAGGAGGAAGAGGAAGAAATGGAAACATTAAGGAAATAGACACAGGGGTGAAGAATGTGAGGTAGACGGTGTGTGTCACCAAAAAAAGAGATAAAGAGCCAGATTACAAACCACACGGTAGAATTTGACTCAGAGGTGGAGCGTTTGAAATGGATGGAGGCAATGAAGGTGAAATGTGGCTGGCATAAAAGGTGGCAAAACGGAGGAAAACTAGTGAGTGACGGAGGAGAGTGAATCGATGGAAACAGAAACGATGACTGCTCGAGGGGGGGTGCCTCAGGGACCGCTTCAGCCTTAACACATAATACTGCTGTGACAGGAAAAACGGTTACGTCCAATCACCGAAATTTCCTTATTCACCTCTGCCAGTGCTGGCGCAGTCTGCCACGTGACAAGCCAGTGTCATGACTCTACCGGGATTACGCAACCTATTAAAACCAGTTGACATTTTGAAAAACAAATGGTAGTTTAACTCAAGTGACTGTACTTAAGATGTGAGCTTTTACGCCCAGCAGCTCCCCCACCTCTTGCTAGTGTTGGGAGTCCCTTTTTTGCTTTTGGGCTACCAGATATTTGTGGTTTCTTCACCAAAATCCCAGACACATAACATAGCATATGTATTTCATACACAGCATAGGATTATTGATTTAAATTATACACCTGCATGCACGGTTCAACTTCTCTAGCTCCTTAAAAGTCTTCTGCCCAATCCTGAAGAAAAGGTACAGATGCAGAGAGACAACTTTCAACACATCCATTATCTGTAGCACAGTTTTGATGTTGGTCATACTATCCATAAAAGATAATACAATGGGCTATTTTGCATTACATACCATGTGCCACATTTTTACATTTCTGTTTGTGTTTCTGTTTGTGTGATGCAACAGACAAGATACAAGATCATGGTACAGTGAGCATTCGATAGTGGATTTCTTAACTTTGGACAGAGCCAGGCTAGCGTCATATTTAGTGTGCAGACATGAGAGTGTTATTTATATATTCTTCACTCTTGATCGCAAAAAAAAAAAACATTAACCTAAATGTTGACCTACTCGTTTTAGATCAATAATTGTGTTGCTTCCACCATAAGAAGGAAGAAAAAATAGCTTAGTTTTTTATCTTATAACGAGAAAACAAAAATCTGTGTAAGATACTTTCATGATACATGTGGGTTTTTATTATTAATATATTATTTAAATAGAAACCTTTTATTGATATAAAATACCAGCTTCACTGTAAAGCTCATGCAATGAAACATAATTTTAAAAAGACAATAATTGTATTGAATAATAAACTAATTTGGATAGTGATTTTTTTTGTTGTAATTTGACTTCATTTTCTGCAGTATGTCGTAATGATTATTCTCACATCTTTTAGCTATTTATTTCCTTTTCTACATTTGGTTGAAACACTGCAAAGTAAAACTGACTTGCACACAGTGAGGTTATTGTTTAAGAAGCACAAGGTTTGAAATATTGTTTCAATTTGAAATGTTATTACTCAGTACAAAATAAAGTTTCTCTGTCTCTCTCTGTCTCTCTCTCTCTCTCTCACACACACACACACACACACACACACACACACACACACAGCTTTGTTGCACCTTGTGCATTTACCCTAACCCAACTATTACAAAAGCATATGGTAGTGCTACATTTGAATCAACTGTATGTTTAAAAGAATTGTACACACTTTCATACTGTGTGTGTGTGTGTGTGTGTGTGTGTGTGTGTGTGTGTGTGTGTGTGTGTGTGTGTGTGTGTTTCTGTGGTTGTGTTCTCTATGTATGGAGTACCCATGTGTGCATGGGTGTTGCTGCTCCGGCTGCCGGTTCCTGTCTCTCGTCTCCGGGACCAAAGGTCAGCAGCTCAGCTGTCACATTTAGTCCGTCACAGGATCTGCTCTGTCTTACAACGCTGGTGTGAGGTTCAAGCTCCGCTGACGACACCCGACCCTCCGGTGTGGGCTGCATGTGGGCCGGGAGGAGAGTGACAGGGCCGGGCAGAGAAATGGCAGCCGACACAGGGGTCACAGAGCCAAAGGGCCATGAAGAGAGTCGCAGGGATGGAGGAAACACAGGCAGGGTGATGGAGGATAACCAGAGGAAGGGACAACTTCTCAGAGGTTGCATTTGTGTCTCTCATGCTCCCTTGCTCCATTTTTCTGTATTTCTCTCCACCACACCTGGTTCTGCCTTCCTCAACCCCCACCTCCTTTTGTTTTCTCTCTCTCTCTCTCTCTCTCTCTGCTGCTCGCTCTACTGCTCTGTTGGCTTCAGGCAAAGCTGTCCGTTCCCCTCTCTCACTCTGTGATGGAGGGATGGCTTGTGGAGTGAAGGGGACGATGAAGCGGTCGAGGTCTACAGCACGGGGAAACACTCCCTTCCCTCCATTACCATCTTCTGCTGGCCCTGCCCATCATTTTGATTAGTCGTTTATTGTCTGTGCGTCAACCTTCAGAACATCAGTTGTTACTTTAAAAAGGGTCAGTTCACCCAAATTACTAAAAAACACAATTTGTCTTTTACCTAAAGTGGAGATACTTCTGGCTTTATATGGTCCAGGTTTTGAGAAATCAGTGTCTGAGATTTCTGCCTCTATGTAGATAAATGGTTGGTTATCGTTAGCAGTAATCATTGGGCAAGCTTGTCTTCTAGAAACTACTGATAGTGAGAGAAACGCAACTCAGTGCTATATTGTTATACCACACACAGGCTCAGGGAGGGTTAGGTTTAGACAACAGAAGCACTTTGGTTAGGATTTGGAAAAGACTGTGGTTCAGTGTAATCTTAATAAGGTAAACACATCATGTCTTATGCCTCAAGTCATTGTTGAATTATTGAATTATTGTTCAATATTTAACCAAGACCACAATCTTTCCGTAACCAAGTGCTGTTGGTTTCTAAACATAATCATATACCAAGCTGTATCAAGCCCTGGTTGCTAGGAGAGGATATTGTAGTTTCAGAGCGGATATTGGAGGAAAATTGAAAGACGTCAGTAAACATTTTACTGATATGTTTTGTATCAACTTGCCATATGTCAATTGACCAAATTATGTTGTTAAAAAGCGGCATTTTTTAAGATGTAGAGGTTAAGGAGGGGACTATTGCTATTTTAGAAAATAAATCTTAGAAATTCCGATGGAGGCAGAATTCACCTTAGAACCTGCACAAATAAAACCCAAATTGTCTGCATGGTTAGATACTACTACGTTTTTGTAATTTGGGTGAGCTGACCCGTTAATGAAGATCCCATTAATTCATGCTGTGCCACACTGTAATTAACCATTATCTGAAACCAGGTAGTGTGCGAGTGTGTTTGTGTTTTCTCCACCTATGTACTTTGCATGGTATTTGCATGTGTTTTATTTGCATATTTCTGCTGCTCCCCTGTAGCATGCTTCGTTATCTCCTCACACACCTTAATGAGCCAGTTCTTCAGGATCGGACCAATTAGTCTCAGTAATCTGGTCAATTTAGCCGTTCTTCTCTCTCCTCTGGGTTTTAAACTCCTGGAAATCTCGCTTACGCTCTCCCATTCGACGCCTCAGATGCCGGAGGAGGATGGGGAGTAGAGGGGTTTGTGTGGGAGTTGGTGGGGGAGGTGATGGGAGAAGTGGGGAGAGCTACCGGCCGTTCGATATCATAATGGTGCATTACAGCTCCGAAAGCTCCCTCTGCGCCGCAAGCTACACCCGAGGTCAGAGGGAGCATCATTTAGCTTTGATAGAAGCGTCTGTGCTTTGAGCGGCGGGCCTCTCTCCTCGCTCCCTCTCCCAAAGGCATTATCGTTTAATTGCAGGTGTAGCAGGCCCACAGGGTTAGCAAGGGTTATCCTTAATGTGGGGAAGCATGGTTATAACCGTGTATCACCGCCACTCGTTCCTCCATTAGGCTGAGCCAAGCGTTGGAAGGTATCGATCTTAGAGCCTCATTTACATCCAATAGGCTGCACAATTATCAGAGATTTAATGAAGATTTCAAATGTGGATCCGGTCTGACCTCGGCGTCGAGATGTGTGGTCCATTGACCTTTGCCCTGCTGCGTCTCATTATATGGTGACATCGGTGCAGCAAGCGTAACTTCAATCTAACATAATTAGCTGCTAACTATAATTAAGGCACCTCTTGTGGCTCCTTTGCTATCTGATTGTTTTGCTGTGGTGTGCTGTGTTATTAACAGGGGATAGAAACTCCCCAGCTCGTCTTTCTCTGCCGATTGTCTCTTCAGTAAAAACACTCACTTAAACCTAAATGCTTCTGGTGAATATGTTTCGCAATTCTTTATCATACTTGTTTCTGGTAATTCAATTTTTTCCCCCTGCGCACATGTCAACAAAAAAAGAAAGCGTTTAAAAGCAATAGCTTATTGTGCTTGTTTTGTGTATGAATAAAAGGTACGGTAAAGATATGAAGGTATGGTATGTAATCCGTTGATGTTAACAAAAAGATACTACTTGAATCTATTTTGCCCAGCGGTGGCTCCGACACATCATCTTTCACTCTGCTGCTTTTTTAGGTGTGCATAAATGACTCTCTTTATCAAAGCAAACAGTGGCAAGATGACCAGTTAATTGAGACACAGAGTGTTTGTCTTGGACTGAATACACTAACATCACATCGATTGTAAGGCCTTGTTTATGTCACATCTGACTGAGCATGATCAATTCTGTCCTGGCACTTTGATTGATCACCAATATGTTGTCACACGTATTGATTAGGCCTATGGTTAGAATAATGCCACCACGTTAAATGGGTATAGATGAAGAAGAACGTGTTGAGCTTGTCTGAATTGTTTCTTGGACCGGCCCCTTTATCCCACCTCTTTTTTTTTTTTCTGTCACAAACATTTCTTGAATCCCCTCATTTTTGCATCTCTCTGGCTCGCCTCTCCACATTCTCTCCAATAAACTTCCTTTTTTTTTCTCTCCACGTCTCCCTCTTGGCCTTGGTCTCTTCCTTTTCACACACACTCCTTCCTCTCTGTCTCTGCTTATTATCCCTCCTTCCCCAACTTCTTGACTTGTCATTTTTCCAAAGCCTCTCCAAGATCTCCTCTGTGCATCTGTGAATTGTCTCTCTCCGTGGCTGTGCCCCTGTACCGCCAGACTCTTCACTCCATCCATCTCTGTCTCTCTCCTGCCTCACCCCACTCCCCTCATCCATCTCTCCTGCTACCTTATTCATATCCTCTGAGCTTTCTCTCCTCTCCTCTTTGTTGCGTGTCATGGCAACCAAGTTTCTCCTTGACCTCGTGCAGCAAAAGCACAAATACACAGACATTGCCATGAATTACGTCAATACGTGAGTGTAGAATTTCTAGTTATGTACTATTTATTACATTATGCTACATCTATCTATCTATCTATCGTAATAGGCCAAAAGTATGTTAGCCATATAGTTTATCTATCTGCAACCCTGAATTTTTGATTGGAAGCATCAACGCCAACACAGCAGGTCTGTAATCACCCAAACTGAACTCTCTTGTGGTTCCCATCAGACTCTCATCTCATCTGTTACACACACAACTGTGTCCCATGAAACAACCGCAGGTTTCCCAAGACACATGGGGACATAAATGAGCAACAAATGAGGAGCAACCACGGCATTTTTTCAAAATTTGCTTATCTACTTTGTTCAGTTGGATGAGAAGATCAATACCGTTCTCATGTTTATGTGGTAATTATGAGGCTATGCTACCAGCAGTGGGTTAGCGTACTGTCCTGTAGCTTAGCCTGAAGAATGAAAGCAGTGGGAAACAGCTAGCTTGGCTCTGCCCAAAGCCTAAAGCTCACTACTTATCTCATGTACTGCAGGTTGTCCTAGAGTTACTGACTATTTCTTGGATTGTTTTCAGTTTTTATGCTAAGTTAAGATACCTGTCTCCGTATTTAATAAAAATGAAAGGAAAATAATTGTAGAGCTGTAGTTTATTTTGAAAGACATTGAATAAATTCAACGAGCGGAAATTGAAACCTAGAAAACTGACATGAGTAAAACTGACGGTAGAGGGTTAAATAGAGCGTCACAGTTTGATAGGGTCACTGACCAAGCCGCAGTATTTGATGAGTTGGGAGTGAGAATGTGTTGCGTGAGTACAGTAACAAAGCTTTCATATCTCTATGGACCAATGCACAACAGCTTGCTCATATAGATGTGCAGCCAAGCAGACAAAAGTCCAGTCATTCCTCCTCCTTTTCTTCTCCTCCCGCTCGTGTCTCCCCTCTCCCTCTCTCGCTTTCCCTCCCTCCCACTTCTCAGAGCAGGGCCAATTAGAGAACATCCCATGTTCCTTCTTGGCTCAACCAAGACACTCTCCAGGGCCGCTAATTAAACACAAATATCTCTCTCTCTCTCTCTCTCTCTCTCTCTCTCTCTCTCTCTCTCTCTCTCTATCATTTCACTCATGCGCCCCTTATTTCACACTCCTCGCCTGGCTCATCATCCCTCGCCCTCTTTGCCTATTTGTCACGGTAGAGGTTTGATATTCACATTGGGACAGTCTTCAGAGTCAATCTGTACAAAGCACCAGACGTGTTATTCTCTTCTGCTGGTGTTAACCATTCGCCCTGTAACCTCAGCCATGTACACTTTAGGAGAATGTCCAGATCTGACAGTGCTACTCCTTTTTTTAACAATGTTCCTCCGCAACTACTGCTGCCCACTGTCCGCAGCGGAGCCCGCCGACACTGACAACCAGTCCTGTTAATGGGCCAGTCATAGTTACCCCGCTGTACTGCTTTTTCTCTCAGTCTCCCTTTTTCTTTTCTCCCCCATCACTTCCTGTCAGGGCACAGCGTGCCGAAAACATACCGTGTGCAGCTTCATAGAAACGTTCACCTGGCTTGGCAACATGTCAGTCAGTTCCAACTCTACGGGAAAATGTTGGCATGGAAAAACAGAAGACAGCTGTCTACGTCGTTTTCATGTTATGGGTTTCATCCAAAAAAAATTGTCAAAGAAGCACGGCTATTTGTTCTTTTTCTTTTTTGGCTCCAATAACCTGGGAACTAGTTTGCAGTCTTTCTTATTATCTCATTTTTTTTCCCCCTCTCATATGCATACAACTTTGAAGAAAACTTCAGACACCGCAAATGTTTTGTTATTGCATAATGTTCCTGCCCTCTATCACAGGAAAGAATGCCCTGGTGAGCTCTATTTCTGTGTTTAAGGCTCCGCTGATGGCCTCAATAAAAGGAGAAAATATCTCACAAGCAAATCTTTCATTTCCAAGGGAAAATAGGAGCAGCGAGAGATTCCTGCCAACCGAAAAAAGGAACAGCTGTAGACGCTCGATGTGATGCATGTGCTGAAAATCAGTGTCTTGTTCTGGACTGATGGAGGTAATTAGTCTTTATTTGAAGGGATGGGCTACCTCCAGAAAACCAGAGAAATTTGAAACTGCTGATGAGGTGACGTGTTTCATCTTGTGGTCGGTCTCACTCGTTTGGCCCACTGTTTTACAAGCAGAAACTAAATTAATGTATACCAGCAGCAGAAAAAGACCCATATCGGCAGTAAAAAATGTGGTAATGTCCTCAGATGTTCTCTTATCTTGAAAAGAAAAATACATTTGTTGTCATTTAAATAAATGTCTGTTAAGTCACCATCCATCGCTGAATGCGGTTACACAATGATGATTGAGCCTATGGCCCACTGATGAAAGCCTTCGCATTTGCTGTATTGCAAGATGGGTGCCTGTGGCGACATTCCCAGAAGAAAATTGAAGCGGGGCAAAGTTAGTGAAGTGTTTGTAATCATCCAGCAGTGCCGAATAAAAAAAGAAAGGAGACAATGATGACTAAATAAGATGAAACTGCAAAAACAAGTGCAAGAAGAAAAAAAAGCCAAAAAGACTATTGCTAGGAGCTCTTTGAGACTAAGGAAAGTAGGTCTTTGAGCTCAAAGATGTTAATGTCAGAAAGCTGCTAGAATGGTACCACTGATGTATAGGACACATAAAAATATATATTATTTGGAGATATGATCCAATATGGTCACTGACTGCAGTTCAACACTTTGATTTACCACTGCATCATTAGTTCTAAAAGTGTGCAGTAAATATACACATCCCAGAGGGCTGGGGGTGCAGGGTGAGAGGTGGAGTGAGAGATTGTTCTGGGTCTCACTTTGTCAACAATTGATTGATAAGAGGTTTTGTTTTCCTGACGCCACCCAGATCACCCAACTCTTCCTCTCCCTCATTCAATCCCCGGTCCCTGGAGCAAAACTAATCCTAACTAAACTCCCGGGATTCCTCCCATCTCCCATCCCACTCCCTGGTCTCTCACTCCCCCGTGTTCTGTCATTCCTGAAGTGGCACTAATCCTCCCCCCTTCTCTCTTTTTCTTCTCCTCTTTCCTCCCCTTTGTGTTTTTATGATCTGTCGTTACCGGAGCAAAACTAATCCCCCCCTCCCCTTCTCTTCCTGTGGTGGCTCCAGTCTGCCTTGCCTCTTATCCTCCCTCCCTTCTGCCCGCTCTGGCTCCCACTTCTTCCTCTGACACCCTCCTGTTATTCACCTCAGAGCACAACTGTATTCGCCCTCTCTCCACATCCCTCCTACTCTCTACGGGCAGAGTTATATTGACAGAAAAGCCTTTGCAACAAAAAAAAAGGCGCCAGTGGGAGCCGCCATGTATGTGATGTTCCTTCCCCAAAACAGCTTACACAAATAGACTTCATCTGACACTTTGTATCCAAGAGCTGTACTAGACGGAAGAAGATGTAGCATGTAATAGTGTTCTTCCACCTTTCAAAGAAGAGACAGCGGCAGAGCAGCGCGGATGAAAGCAGAGGCAAAGATTTTTACCCAGACACACCTGCAGCCCAGCTGGATTCAGACATACTCTGACGTCTCATTCACGGACTGAGATACAGTCATAAGTCCTGACAGCACAGACACACACTCAAGACAGCCACACACACACACACACACACACACACACACACACACACACAAATACTAATGTATTTGTATTGAAAGAGGCCCTGCAATTTGAGCTGTATCTCAAAGTCCACGGAGGGAGAGTGGACGCAGAGAGAGCATGAGGCTGTCGGCTCATTCTTCACAGCCCCTCCACACTGCGTGTATCTGCTGTAGCCGCATAATTACAGAGTTATCAGAGCCTTTCTCAGGTCCTCAGCGACCGACAGCATATGAAAAGACCCCAATTAAGCAATTATCTTTAAAGGTAGAGCCTAATTCAGTCATTTGAGCTCCCAAAGAAGCACTGAGAAGGAGACCACAGTGGCTGACAGCTAATTCAGAAAGTGGGGCTAAAAGCATTAAGGCTTAGATAAAAAATTGAGAGGGCTTGTCATCACGTAATGCTCGGAAAAAATTGCAATAGCAGCGGCGAAATGCCAGGCTCTTGTCAGAAAAGATTACAGTTTTTTATGCACACTGTGGACATTGATGCCACTTTATCACACATGTCCATTCTTCCCTATGATTTTAATAACACTGCAGCTCTTACTTGTGGAGTTCAATTCACTTTCATTTCGAGATATGCCACTAATAGTACAACATTGGGCAACGGAGTGTGGACATTTTTTTTTTTTTGCTCTCTAATGGCTAACGACTTAGTAAAGCCCCCTTTCTGCAGCATGCCACCTTTCAGTTCTGCTGTTTAACAGTGGCTAAATGCTGCTGTCATTTTTACAATTAATTTGTCCCACTTTGGCTCCTTTCACTCTCCGCCTTCGTCTTTGTCTCGCTGATGTGAGGTGGCCTCCTCTAAAACACCGTCCTCACAAATCACTACGCCGCTTACACGATCCTACGTCGTCGTCTGAATCAAAAGGAGAAATTGTCGCCATTTCTGCCATTTCCAATGACGGTTCTTTTGCACCTCCCGGTCGGCGTTCCACTTTTTCAGCCTGCGTATTCTGGTGTCTCCACTGCTTTCTTAATCACATGAGCCCAGTTGTCCGTAGTGGTTGTGTGCGAGCAGTGTTGCTGCTGTGGTCTGCTGTCTGCTTTGTTGTGTCCAAATCTTTCCGTGGGTCTCTGCGGTTGTATCAATCACAATTGTCTGCGTTACATTGTTTGTCAATGTGTCTACACTACTGGGGCAAAGTGAAGTGATAGACGACTTGACTCGCTTCCTGAGCTCACAATATATGAGGTAGGAACTGACAATTGCTGTTGTGGTCTTTTATAACTTTCTGGTATTGTGCTGCAGTGCACTCTCACTGTACGTTAGAGAGAGACTGACGATGTATATTTTGTTGGATGAAGAGCTGAAGCCGTGCTGGATGTCTTTTTCATTTTATAAACAGTGCTCTGGTTCATTCTGACAATCATCAACACAATGATAGTCAGACATATTGAGATGCATTATTCATTTTTGTCTGTCTGATTACCCGCTACCATTTGACAACCATCACACTCAAATGTGTTTGGATTACAGGCAGTGAGCAGTCAAAAGTGGGGAAATGGCTCATATATTGCCTATCTATCATGCAAAGAGGGTGTTTTGCAGCAGCAAAGGAAGAGAAGTAAACATTCACCGACTCACTGGGAGTAGAGTTCATAAACACAAAGCTATGTCTAGGGAGGATAAGTAACCTCGCGAGTGGTCCATAAATCGGACAGTGCTCCATAATCCGCAAAAAATAAATCCACTTTGCCCAAGGCCATTCATAACTTTTGACTTGTGTGAGGTCATCTAACCATTTCCATTGATTACCGACAAGTCTGTTGCCATCAAGGGGCTTGAATGGAGAGGCTACTTAAGAGTCGACATGCTGATCAATAGTGCAGTCCCCAGGTCCAGACGGCACCTCGCACATCGAGGCCATGTGGAAGTCCTCCCTCGCTCTCCTCCAGCTCGATCAATACGGCGTGCGCGCGCACAGTCACGCGCCCTCCATTCGCTTCCAGCGTCCCATCAACAGGTGCAGTTTAATGTGCCTCATTTTTAGTGAGTCACTGCAGCAGCCCAGATTGAGTCGCCTTGTTCTACATAAAACGGAGCAGTCAGAATTCGACCGCCGGTGCAGGAAATATACTAATGTTTAAAAGACCCCTGAAGGATCTGCCGAGGTTGAAAAGCAAGATAAAGCGCTCGGTCAATCCTAAAATTGATTTATAACCTACCTCTCACAAAGAGCTGTTGAAAATACATGAGCCTGTGCCGCAGTGTTTAAAGCTGATTTCATTTTTAGTTATTCCCTTTGAATAGAGTCTCAGGATGCAATCCAGAAATATGGTTGGATAATATTTTTGTCAGCTTTAAAGCTAGCGGGGCATGATGGAGAAGAAAACGAAGAGACCCTGAGACGCTGTCATGAGTTTACAGCATAATACTGTAAGGACAGGCGGCTTGACCCCATGCTGCTCATATCGACAGACAATACTGATTTTTCTGCTATACGACTCTGTGCGTCGAGCAATCCCAACAAGCCTGCACACAAAATAACTCCAACTGACTATCTCAATATCCTTTTCAATAGGGCCAACTCATAGAACGACTCCAACGCAAACAGTCCGACGAGCAGAGACTGCGAGGTCAGATCAATACAGCTGACCGGCAATGTGCCCCCGGACCAAACATCTTAAAAATCGGTATCACCAGAGGTGCCAGAGTCGCTCCTCAGACTGGATCAATGCTTGACCAGCTGACTCCATTAGAAGACCTTTTCATCAACAGGAGTGACTGGTGGAGGTGGACGAGTTAGAGAAAGCTTTAACCTCTTGCTGTGGGTTTCAATTGCACTCAAGTGGATTAACTCGCTTTGAGATCTCGGTGGAACTCTTTGCTTGTTGACTGACTGACACAGCTTTTAAGAGCCGTTCAGTGAAAACAAGGACAGGATGAGGACACAGCGAGGCACTGTGCGGATTAAGCCCGATGTTAACCACAAATCGGTCGACCGCGACTAATTTGAGAATCCGGTTGTTGTTTGAGTGGGGTTCCGATGCCTGATTTAATTCATTTAAAAACAATGACTGTGGTGAAAGATATTGACCATTGGCAGGTTTGATGCAAAGCCATGATAAACGATAGCCTCCATGAGTCCACCTTGGCACTGTATGTGTTTTGCTGGTCACAGAGGAAACGTTCTCCGCTCAGCTGGAGGCGAGAAAAGATAAAGTCAGCCATTTCATTTTACTGTGAGATAACTGGCTGTGAAAGGGTCCACGTTTGGTCCCTAAAACCTTGAAATAAAAGCTGCCGTGCCAGAATTCAATGCCGTTTCAGATGAAATGTAGAACGACTTCAGACTCCAGGAAAACCTTAGAAAATATTTGCCCTTACAAAATAGAGGTTTCAGTTTCTGCTATGCTGTTATCACCTTTTTTTATTAGCCTATTTTGCCACGGTTCAACAACATTAATGTGGTGTTAAACACGGCTCCTTGGAAGTCTAATTTATGTCCTCATTTAGCCTCGCAGCACTAATCCTCAGTAAAATTAGAACTGTTAGACTAAATTTATGATTATTTCTTCATCTTAAATGGCACTTAAGCCAAAGAGTACTGAGGTTGAAATTTAGACAATTCAAACTTGAATCAGGAATGGATTACAAATTGATTTATTGTGTTCATGTGCAACCTGTTCTCACTCTCCCAATGTGTGAAATACCGCATCTTGGTCAGTGCTCCTCACAAGTGACACCAACGCAATGAGGGCAGTGTGTGTGTGTGTGTGTGTGTGTGTGTGTGTGTGTGTGTGTGTGTGTGTGTGTGTGATGGCTTGATACTCACTCCAATGTAAACCCGCCGGCGTCATTTTTACATGCTCGGAAAACCGACGCGAGTCATGAGTCGCAAGTCATGTTAACATCAACCAAGCTTTTTTATCTCTAAACCTAACTGAGTAGTTTAACATTACAGTGTAGCAAAGTTACACAGTATTTAAGACCCCTTTGAAAAAGTAGTTGGGTGTGTGACTTGTGTAAAACTTTAAGGGGGAGCCAACCTGTCCCACCGAGTGACGTTCACTTTTTACTCTTATTTTGAGGGGGAAAAACATGCCATGTACAAGCTCACAGTTGGGATTTTTCATATATTGTATTAAGACTTGAAATTTCTTTTGGTCGCTTATAATTTACTCAGCAGTGTTCCTTTGCCTCTGGACAGATCCCACCAGGAGCTTTAATTTAATACATGACACTCATTTTCACCAGAATTGCCCTTCTGGCCTCAAGGTCTCATGTCATGTGTCTCAGACGGTGGGGGACCGTTTCATAGTTTCAGTCTCCCTGACAGCATCAGTCTGAGGCAAAATCAGTAAATTACATTAACTAAATTATACATTTTGTTAAATGTATTATTCAAAGATTAATTTATCACAGACAGTTTGTTGTTTCACAGATTATTAACCTTAGAATGAATTTCCATTTTTTGTATACTTTGATAGATTAGTCTTATAAATTATTTCGTGCCGTTCTAAAATTCATTTTTAGACCACGATTCTCTGGACAGTCTAATGGAGCAATTTTGGGCTCTTTGTTCCGTCAGCCATCTTTCAAACAGCAGCTCTCAATTCTCTCACACTCTGTATCAAACTTGGCTTCCTTTTAGAAGGCGTCCCGCTGTGCCGACGACACCCAGACATAAATACCTCTTCTCGCCAGAGCACTTTCCATCTCCCTGTCTGACCTTCTTTCTCTCCCCCAATGCCTTTCTCTCTTTGACTCTCCCTTTTTGTGTTTCCTTTTCGATTCAAATCTCTCTCTCCTTTCTGCTCCTGTAAAGAATTAGCTTTTGCCCTGTTTGTCTTTGTCTCTTCATGTCTCACCTCCTCATCTCCTTTTTTCTGTGTAAAATTCCCCTCTGTCGCTTCTCTCCTCTGGTTCTTAACTGAGCCCATCTTCACAGCCCGTTATCCTCAATCACACTTTCCTCTCACCGCTTTTCATTTGGCTTTAAATTATTCATATACCTGGCCAAACTTAACACTTCGGAGCTCTTTCGCAAGTTTTCTTTATTGAAAGGAGGTACAGTGTCAATTCCCAATACCAAAATACAACAAAGGCAAACCGTGAATCTTTATCATGAGGAAATATTTGCCAGTACAAAATACAGAGGTCTCCGTTTTTGCTATTGCTGTTATCACTTTCACTCATTTTTGTTTATTAGCCTATATTGCCACGGTTCAACAACATTAATGTGGTGTTTAACACGGCTCCTTGGAAGATTCATTTTTGTCGTCATTGATTTAAGTCCCAATACTAAAATACAACAGAAGCAAACCGTGAATCTTTATCATGATCATTTCGTCATGCTGTACAAATGTTCATGATGTAGGTTCTGGGATTCATGGTCAAACCCAGAACTTACGTGTTTTTTGAGTGCACAGCCTCCAAAATGTAAATTAAAATGTCTTTCAAGCTTTATTACTTGTTTATTCTAAAAGGAGGGTCGCAGCTAACAGCGCTAACAGCGACAACAGTGTTTACTTGGGGGGGGTGGGGTGCTACACGTGAGCTAACCAGTGGGAGCCCCCCGTGTTCAAACCAACAATACATTCAATTGCTATAGATGGTTCTTTGCAGCCTGTGCATACAACTGATTACCAATTATAAATACAACCACCATACAAGAGTTAACCAAAAAAAAAAGGACAAAACTCAGACACTTAAACAGAAATGGACGACAGTAAATACAAAGTCTATGGACACCACACAAGCCTTGTTTAAGGTGCGTAACTGGAAAAAGCCTCGAGCCAATTCTAGAATTAACAGCAGAATAAAACACCACCAAGACAAACACAACAGAGATGTGTTATAAACTGCACAGCGGCTGCAGCCACAACACATCTTAAAGCACGAATAGAGCTGCACAGCCCTCGCACACACACGCGCGCACGCACGCAACAGTGCTTGTTAACGTTCTCACTTGGAGAGTGTTACAACATCCATAAATGAGTTCGTTCTTATAAAGTTACCCACCTAACTGGAGGTCTTGGGCACCGCGAAGTCTTCCTCCAGGTTAAAACCTTTAGCGGGGTAATTAATTAAGGTGGATACAGATGGCAACCTCGGAGCCTGAAATGTGAAGCCAATGCGGAAGTAACTTAAACTTGCATTCTTTACAGCCAGCAGGGGGCGACTCCTCTGGTTGCAAAATAAGTCTGGCTGTATAGAAGAGACATGACTATTTCCCTCTTGATTTATTACCTCAGTAAACATTGTAAACATGAGTTTATGGTCTCAATGGCTAGTTTCAAGTCTTCTTCAATACAGCATGATGTTCATTTAGTTAGTTATTGTTCAATTTAGAGTAAAATAGACGATAAAGCGGGGTATGCTTTAGGGTGCGGCTGTTTGTGATTGACAGGTTCGCATGATTTATTTAGACAGCAGAACGACATCTAAAGAACACGGACATCTTTTTGACAGGAAAGAAAAATGACGTGTCATTAAGCAAAAATGTTAAGATTCACAAAAGCTAAGATATCTTTCAGTGCATATGTTTTAAGAAATCATACAGGCAGCATATGCACACGTTAGAAAGCTGAAACAAAGAGTCTCCCCTCTCAAATGGTTTAATTTCTATTAACTCAATTGTATTTGTTAATTAATTTTTAGTCATTTTCCAAGCATAAATGACAAATATCCACAAGAGTCAGCTCTCAGATGCAAGGCTTCAGTTTTTCTTTGTCTGATTTGACAAGATTGTAATTGGTTTATAAAATATCAGAAAATACCAAACAATTATTTAACTGAGTTGATAATCTGATGCTTAATCAATAAGGGAACCAATTGTTAGTTGCAGCCTTCGATTATTATTCAGAGTGAAACATCCTCTGAACACCACTGAAAACCTTTCTGTGAAAATGAGCACAGTACTACAGCATTAGTGATAATATCATACTAGCCGGCTGATTTTCAATAATAGGTCATCGGCCTGATAAACCGGTCCATTACTTTGCTGCACCTAGCTATTCTGTAAATACATTTACAGATTTAGGTTATCATTTACCTTCAAGATTCCAACAGGAACCCATTTTCAGCATGATTCATCTGGCAGACGCTCAAGCTTTTTTCCACCTTCAGGAGTCAAACATCTTATTCTGCCCCCCACACATCTCTGGTTCTCAGCAGGAGGCTCAGATTGCTGACCGCCACAGCCCAGTGATTACCTCGGCAACATTTTCACAGAAATTGTTGAGAAATCTCTCCGTGATTCACAAAACATTTTCTTCCCTCCATTACCCCTGACTTCCAGAGTTGTGCGGTTACTACCCACAGTGTCTGACTGTCGCCGTGAGCCCCATTTGCACCCACCGTTGGTCTGTGTGCATCTGGGACACGCGGACTACAACACCTATGCTTCTGTCAGATTAGACCAGCGACACATTATAGGAATGGCTTTCAGACTAAGAGAAAGTGCAGATTCAGTCTAAATGTAACCATGAGTCATTCACAGTATTTTTACATTTTGTGTTCCAGGCAGCATTAAAGCAAATTCAATGAATGTAAATTGTCTCCTCCTTTTTCATAGTTGTGTTGCACTGCCCTCCGCAGTCCAAAGTGTGACTTTGTCACAGCAGAGGCATTTTTTTTGTGCTCTATGTTTTTGACATCCTTCTGTATTTGATGGGGGAAATTTAATTTTTTGCATTGAACAGATTATATTTGGTCTAACTCTGATCGTAAATCTTTTTCGGCCTATAAGGCAACTGGACACGCTGGCAAACAACACGTTTTCTCTGATTTAAATATTCTATGAGCCCAAACTGCAATTTTCAGGCACTTTACTCAATAAGAAAACACCACACCAAAAGCTCCATAGGTGGATTATTACCGTATTTTCCGCACTATAAAGCGCACCGGATTATAAGGCGCACCTTCAATGAATGGCCTATTTTAGAACTGTTTTTATATATAGGGCGCACCGGATTATAAGGCACATAGAATAGAAGCTACTACAGCACAGTACCGGTGTTTACCGCTATTACTTCGGCGACGCCCCTGACTACGGTAGCCGTAATGCTGCAAGCGGTGCGGCTCTGTAGTTTACCAGTCGTACTGAAACATTTTGACAGAGCGCCGTGTACAACCAGTATGGATCAACCAATTAACCAATTGATCCAAATATAAGGCGCTCCGGATTACAAGGCGCACTGTCGTTTTTTGAGAAAATTAAAGGCTTTTAAGTGCGCCTTATAGTGCGGAAAATACGGTATACATTATTGGAC
The DNA here is from genome assembly GCF_023349555.1 of Cebidichthys violaceus. Taxonomy (NCBI): domain Eukaryota; kingdom Metazoa; phylum Chordata; class Actinopteri; order Perciformes; family Stichaeidae; genus Cebidichthys; species Cebidichthys violaceus. The sequence goes on along the minus strand of NW_027176329.1, from coordinate 10,273,433 downwards.
TTCAAGATTGTTTTGAAAGTACGGTGCATCCTACTCGTTTTATTTGTATGTTCTCTCATACATTGTACCCAAATTATTCTATAATCATTTTTTTTAAATGACCACAAGCACAGAAAAGACAAGAGTCTATATAAGATATATTCATGCAGTTAGTTTGTGATATTCATATAACCTGTCTCTACATTCTGTATGGTGTAATGTAAAGAGGTAACCAGGTTAACTTGGGTCGTTTTATAGACCAAATCATTCATCGAGAAAATTATCAGCACAATCATTGATAATGAAGAAAAAAGAAAGCTGCTTGCAGATCTAACGGTAACCAAAATGCATTCCCTTATAACTGGTGTCATGTTTATGTAATGTGTTATTGTTTGCCACAGTGCAGCTAAAGTTAGTTCATAGAGAACTTAAAGAAATATCAAGGGCACAGACAACTTTATGTGATTTGTCTTCGAGAACAAAACCTAATTTACAGAGAGCTGAATCCTGTTTTAAAATCAACAGCCTCTGAATTACCCAACCTCTTGTTTTTGTTATTGCCTGCTCATTAAAACTTGTGTAGAGCAATAATACACCGGTCGTTTACACCAAGTATAACTTTTTAAATGTGCGGCAGATGCTGCGCCTGCCTCTCCCTTTATGCACGTACGCCATCATAACGACTTGCCCGTTCGCTGAAACATTTTGTCCATTAAGCTCGCAGAGACAGTCGTCGGTAGAGGAGACCCACATCACACACGGAACGAGAGACCACGGAGTTGTTACGATTGGCAATATTATGGGCAACTAATAAGAAACACACAAGTCCAGTCACGGTGCCAGACAACAGATGCAGCATCACTGTGCCACTGGATGAAAACCAACTGTGTATCATAACATCACACATCCATTAAGCATGCTGTCTGGCATACATCCCAGCGCATATTGTCAGATCACAGCTTTTTCCCAGCTGGGCTCATTACATTACACTACACAAGGTGAGGTGATAAGCTCTTACACCTGATACACATAGCAACTTTACAGCACGGTTTAGGCTCACGCTTACCGCAGCAACACGTATGCAGAGCTGTAACAAAGCCGTGAATGAATCAAAGCAGCCATATGTTGTAAACAGACAGACCTCTTCGGCAGTTTTATGTCCTATGAATGGCTTCGTCAATGATTGGTGTCGGTCTAGGCTGAAGAAACGGTACAGAATCACCAGGTACTGGAGGTGTCACATTTCCTAGGTGCATTGTTTTGTGTCAGTTTCCTTTTATTTTACAGGTTGACAGAGACAGGAAACAGTGAAGAGCAATGGTGTATTTAAGAATGTCATCTGGTGGATTTGTGTTTGCACCGCAATACATGATGTGACACACACTTTATTAAAAACAATGCTTTGGTAAATTTGCCAGTGCTGACAAATAGGTGTTATTGAGAACACTGTTATGTGATGCAGCCACATATATAGCTTTAGCACAACATGGGACATTATCAGTTCCACACTGCTAATTGTTATTTACCAGATTACCAAAAGGTGTCATCCAACACAGACTTCCTGTCAGTCGTTTCATTTAAAGACTAAATGCATCATCACGTTGATTGCATTGGTTCTTTTAATAATTCTGAGGCTAGAACAGCGCTATACCTACACATCATAAAAACAAATTCAGTCAAATAGAAGTAAACAAAAAGAAAACCTTACACACAAGGCACAAGTTCATAGAACAATTATTCAAGGCAAAGATTTAGCCTCAGTGACAGCAGAGCAGCTCAGTATGTGGTAGTAAAGAACAAAAGAGACAGACGGTAAACACAGACATGTCAGAGGGGGTGCAAGTATTCAGGACAAGTAGGACAGTGAAAACAAACGCCGTAAAGCAATAGTATTCGACACCACAATCTGAAACGTATGCTATCGGCTTTCCAGCATCCCATTCAATGGTCCAGATATTTTTTTTTCCTAGAAAGGGCTTTTTTCGGGTAGTGTCTGCCATCAACCACCCGCCCCCCCATTCTTTTTTAAACATGCATCTTCATGATGTGTCAAATGGCTCTGTATTGTGGCCCCAAAGCAAAGATTTAAAAGTTTACATTTATTTCAGAAAGGGCAACACATTCATAAATACTGAGCAGCTCACTGGTACAATCAGAGCCATCCAAAGGAATTGTTTTAAAGTAGGCCAAAACTATTAGAATATGCTCTTATGGGGGGGGTGACTCTTATCTATGCAGCTTTTCATGTACATGACAAAAAGTGTTAAATGCCAATTTACAGTATCATTTAAACCAAGCAGCAACATGTCACTTAAAGCCGCACTTCGACGTTTCAGAGTCAAACTTACATTTAGGATCCAGCTGTTCTGTCGGGCTTGTGACCCGAGCCTGACCCAGAAAAACACTCCGTAAGAAATCACTCAAACGTTTGAACAAGTTTCACTCCCCACATATTTTAACAATTGTTCTAAAAAGCTGGAATATCCAAGTAGGTTCAGCGAGTTTGACAGATTTTTTTAGCCAAAAAGACCGTGTAAGCTGATTTGAAGGTTTTCTGGCAGACGACGCTTCGCTGTTATCAGATGAAGAAGTCTTTTCTCCGAAGAGGAGGGTAATTGTTTTTTTTTTTTTTCCTTCAACGCATACTCCATTCCACAACCACTGTTCATAAATGTCATTGTCCTTCTCCAGGTCCAACATGATCAGCCCAAATCACAAGTCACCTACCACACAAAAGTTTGGTCATTTTGACAGCATGATCTCCGCTTTGATGAGTCAATCTGTGGCAAGTAGGACTGATCTTCCAAGGACTCTGGAGTTTCTCTCCCTTTATGCCTTTTGGCTGGGAAGAGGGCGCCGGAACAGCAAAATGTGTGGCTCTGGAGGATGGAAAGAACAAAGTATATAAAGCAGAGATAATGATACTTATTGTGATGCTTCGATTCGTTTGGGGAAACATGAGTCTTTTGAGTCCCATTATTTTTTAATAAAAGGGTGTGGCATGGTTTGACACTCATTGATATGCTTGTGTTCACCAAATCTGTTAAAAAAAGTTTACCACCTCTTCACAAAAAAAAAAAAAAAAAAAAAACAACAACACACGCGTAACCTCCCCTCTCCCTCCTCCACTACAGACTTTGCATCCCTCATCTTCTGCCTGAAAGACATCAAGATGAGCTCATCTTATCTACAACTGTACCAGCTAAAGTAAAGCGGGCCAACAAAATACAAGAATCAGAAGCTTCAATCATCGATCAACTACACAATGCAAGAGAGAAGTACTGTTAAAAGCAAATTGGCAACATATCAGTCATCAGCATTGTTTCATGTGCCGGTTAGTTTCAGCTTCTGATCATAACTTTTTTCTTAATACATATTCAGCATATGACAACTGTAAAACATAACTGTTGCTCATAGAGTTAGTGTGCACTGCAGTCAAATAATTACCTGGCACAGCAGCTGATTCAAAAAACACTCAAATATCTTCACTTTAAGTACTTTTGCTGAACGTCAACATTGTTCTCGAGATCAGAATCCCATTTTCCCACTTGATCACAAAGCTTTGTAGCTGCTTATTAATTGTGACATGATCCCTGGAAATAAGATGAAGTACCTGGCTGGTGGATCATGTAATGCACCCATCCTTGGCTCTGCTGGACCCCCAGGTTCCTCCACTCTGTCTCCGACATCAAATGGGTCTTGGGTACACGCTTTGCAATGTCTTTGGGTAGCATTACATGCCTGTAGAAAACGAGGACGGACAATAACGTAAGATTAATACATCAGATCAAAATGACTATGACGTGGCATGTTACACAACTGGGGATAGGTTTTTCACGATGTCAGCTCGCGAAAACCGTTATAAAACAACGGTGCACGCTGGCAGAGTCAATGTGAAGCTGGATAAACATGAGTCATACACACCTGTACTCGTATTTTTCATCGTCATATTTATCAGAGTAGTAGATCTGTTTGTGAGACATGACGGAGCCCTGTTGGAAAGATTTCTAACATTAGTGGACATTCAGAATCAAAAATATGTCGTTTCGAGGACAACGTGACAGCCAGTTTTAGCTTGCATCGCTAAGTGAGTGTGGCTAGCAGTTAAGCTAACGTCGCACAAGTTAGCCGAGAACTAGCGTTATCTCTGACAAGTTACGTAATCGCCAAACTAGTTTCTACAAAACTGTGACGCCATGAACGGGGCTTCACAGTTACCTTATTTAATTGCCTAAGTATCCCGAGTAGAAAAAACAAATTATTCCAGTTTTCTTTTCGTCCAGCAGTTGCAGGATGTTCTTCCCTCTTTGTTTCCCTCTCGAATGTTTGCTAGCCCGCTTTTCACCGTTCAAATAGACCTCATCCCGTCCCATTGGTCAAGCCATCCGGCTAACTCTCTTGCCATTGGTCTGTTCCACGTGTCGCAGGAAATTGTCGTAATCTCTACACGGTCTTCCGGTCAGCATAGTAGAAAAAAACCTTCCTGAAGGTATGCAACACAAATCCAAACATCACATACTTTAATGTCATTGTATAACCAGTGACCCACATCATTTTACTGTCGTATCATGTGTACATTTCCAGCCTCTTTTTTTTGATGATGGATTCATTATAAGATATTTAAATTCTTAGTTCTAACTCTCTTAATAGCCTAAATCCATGATTTGCACCATGTTTTATATATTGAGCAAAGAGAGAGAAAAGGGTGACATATTTCAGAGCAGCTACCGTAAGACTTTTAGATGAATGACCTCCATTTTACTTCTCAAAATGTGAATGTAGATCTCTTAATTAATCTTCCATAATACACAAAACTTAATTTCAAACAGATAGAAATATAAATCTAGGGCATGTTCGCACATATGCATTTTACCCTTTGCAAACATGAGATTTATCATAAGCTATTTAAAAGCGTATTTCTAAAATGACTCATAAAGTAAAAATAAAATGCTCATCAAAGTTGACAGTCTGTGACTATGTAATGACATCACATGGAATAAAAACATCTAATAATTCAATGTCACTGATGAGCTAGCTAACAGCCAAGTATTGAAAATTCTGCTTACACATTATTGCATCATAATAAGACAATATTATATGATATAATTAGAGGCCATGCTTTTATTTTTTACTTTCATTAATGGGTAGTTTTACACTGTGCTAGTGTTACAGTTATTTTACTGAAGTAAAGGATTTAAGTCCTTCTTTCACCATTGCAATCTACATATACAATAAATGAATAATAAATATCTGGAACCACAGATTCCAATTATCTTTAACGGCGTGTGTTTGTGTGGGTTCTGATTTCAGATATATGCACAAGTGTTAAAATGTGCCGTTCACAGACTAAACAGTTTACGGACTCTAATTTTAGAGAAAACAGGAGCAAGATGATGAAATTGATGGCTAAACTGGAGCAATCGGAGTAGAGGGGTTGTCCACCTTGGTAAGTACCGCAGTTCAAATATAGCTGTGCAGACGTGTCAGTGTGCGGCTGGTCCCACTCCCAGCAGCCCCTCCCTGCTGCATATATATATATAGATGCACACGCATGCATCTTGAGGGTTAGGCTCACACATGAAGTTGTATTATTAAAAACCAGGGAACGGCTCTGTGCTCATCACCTGCCACTTTCACCTGCGGGCGTCAATCAAGCCGGAGCTGTGCGTCGTTTTCCTGACATCCCCCTTCTCTCCGATTGGTCCAGCCTCGGTTCAGGGGCGGGAGCTCCGCAGCCTCTGCTGAAATTCCATTGGACGAAAGGTGCCTTCGGGGCGACGTGACGCAGCTTGGAATTCCCAAAGTTCCCAAGTTCACGGGAAGAGAGGAGCGTTGGTCATACTAAAAAACAAAACGTTTTGAAGGGGGGAAAAAAACTGCGAGCGACTGAGGTGTAAACAAGTTGGGTAAATAAAACGTCTTCTTTGTGATTAATGTGACGTAGTCGAGCAGGTGTGTGAAGCGCTCACGAACAGCGGGGCCTGTGAGAACGCGGAAGAGTGGGAGTGGGAATATTCAGCCGACCATCCTTTGTTTACCATTATGTGTGAACACTGACTTTGGTTGCTACAACAACTATAGCCCCTTTACTGTGTTTCCCATATGTGCTAAACAGAAGCTGTAGCGCACATAGTGTTGTCGACACGTGAGTATTAACCGTTGTGTGCGCGTGTCTTGGATCAATGGCTGGGATTTGACCACTCTCGGTCATTTAAGAGCCTCACAGATTGACTGGCCGGACGGATCTGAATGAACGGTTGGCTGGAAATAGCTGTGGTGATGAAAACAATCCGGAGATTCCTATTTCTTCTGACTGAGACCTCTTTTTAAACTGCGCAGCAGTATATTATGGATGCCAACACACCGTTACATAACTTGTATCAACGACAGTCTGGTCTCTATCCCGTGTGTGCGGTGCATTAGCTCCCAAACTCCAACGTTATTGCGTAAATCTGTCCTCTTAGACTACAATTTGCATGATCGCCATCAAAATATTACATGCAACGAGGCACAATTTGTCATTTATTGCGTATTTTCAAGTCCATAACGGTGCACACTTATAATTCTGACTGTTAACCTACCGATACAAACACACACAGTCAAGACTATTACATCTGGATGACGTTGATTCCCACAAGGCATGCACAGTGTATGCATCAGGCATGTTTAGTTAAGTTGTTTCTGTCGTCGTCTGCAGAAAACCCTAACGCTGAGTCTGCACCGTGCTGTGCCAAGTTGAGCCTGACGAGGGCGATGTCTGACAACAGCAACAGCGCAGGCAGCAGCGGCTCCTCAACCAACAGCTGGACCCTCCTCTCCCCCGAGGTATGACGGAGAACCAGCTCAGGAAACTGAAACGTGAAGCTCTGTATGCCTGGTTATAATTTGGAGCATAGTTGTTTTCCTTTGCTCATGAATACCCGTTCATTTAAAATATGGCATGTCTGCGCTTGCACCCTTGAGCTTCCCACAGCAGATGTGTTTTAACTCTGTCTGCAAGTATTTGTGCATGGCTGTATGTCTGTGGTAAGACAGGGCATTAAGGACAACATGTTTATATTGTATAAGGCAGAAGATCCTCCTCAGTTATCAAAAATACACAATGTTCTAGTTTGTTGGGTTCATTCTTATACAACATCCAAGCCATAAATTGTACCTTTATCAAGGTTATAAGAGTATGTGGTATGTGTATGCAGTATGTATTGCATTATGCTGTGCATGCACTCCTGTATAGGGATTGCTGTAAATGTCAAGGGCAGTGTTACACTGTAGGTGTTAATGTAAAAGTCTGTAGGAAGCTTGATCTCCCTGGATCGTCTGGCTCCACAGGAGGCTGCTGTTGAGAACGTCGGGCCGGTAGATGACGGCACTGAGAGCCTGGGTGACGTCCCGAGTCTCTCCGAGGATGTGACAGGTATTGACGAGTCAAGATCTCTGGCTCCTGGCGAGGGGTGTGACATAAATCCACATTTAAGACAGAAAAAGCTTGCTTTTGGATTGAAATTTTAATGTTGAAATTGTGTGAATGTTGTTTCAGGAGCTGCTACAAGCGACATTCCAGTAGAAACTGTCCTGTCTGAAGAAGGCCATCAGGTTGGTACACAATAAACTCTGTAATAAACCAGTCGAGGCATAAATTATATTCCACCACAGCATATTTACATTGTTATAGCCAGATATTGGTAATGTTTTATTGTGTTTTTTTGTTTGATGTTGTGTTTTTGTATGAATTACTGCCCACACACAGACAATGTGACAATATTAATTTCCAGCATAAGTGCAGATGGAACACTTTTCAGATCTGTAACATCAACTTTATAGAACCCAACTTTGTTGCCAGTTCCTCAGAATCAATAAGCTCCTTCTACAGTTAGCGCCCGTGTTGAAGAACCACACAGGGTGAAATGTGTTGTATGAGCAGTGGAGATGCACTGAAAGTAGCCTCCGTGGAATGTGAAGAGTTAGGTGGCAGGAAAACTGCCTCAGTCTTGCTACGCCCAATGCCTACTCTCAATATATAATTTGAGAAGTAGAGACCTGTTCTCCTGAAAACGTCACTCTGGGCAACATAGGAAGTCACTAAATGATAGAGAAGTACTGTAGACAATGCAGACTGAGGGAAAGTGGATGCGCTAAAAACTAAATCACAGCACTCTATCACAAAATAACACCTTGATTGCAATAAAGGTAAAAAAGATGACATCAAAGTATTCACACATAACTTCTTGTCCTTACTGCCCTTATTTCTAGGTGTGTCAAGAGACCTCTCCAGAGTCCATTGAGGGTCCCATCTCATCTAGTCCAACCCGGATGAGTCCCCTCCCACCCGACCTCCTCGATCCTTCAGACCTTGACCCGGAGAGTCAGCCTCCAGTCATCCATGACATCGTAACCAGCTCCCCGAGTGACAATGAGCACCTCGGAGCCACGCCCTTTGTCACCAACATTGATTCCGGGGCTCTGTTTGATATTCCTGCTGCTGCTCTCCTGACAGCCGAGCCCGAGGAGTCGTGCTCCGCTCCTCCTCTGACTGAGATCCACGCTGCTACAGAACTAGTGGTTGACGAGTGTGATGAATTTTGCTTGAATCCTTTCTCCACTACTGCACCAAAGGTCATCATCCCCACAGAGACTCTTACAGCCACGGGTCCTCCCTCTCGTGGTGATGCTGATATCAGCTTCGTACCAGAGAGTACAGAGCCACCAAGCCAAGTCCCAGAGAGCCTGGTGGCAGAGAGCCCCATCAATGATAGTCCTGCACCAGAGACTGTTGGTTCAGTAGAGGCAGAGGAAGAGGAAGAGGAAGAGGAAGAGGAGGAGGAGGAGGAGGTGGCGGCTGTGGAAAAGGAGGAGATGGAGCTGTCCGAGACAGTGACCCAGTATGAGAGAGAAGAAGAAGAAGAAGAAGAAGGGGAAGGTATGGGATAAATCTACAGGAATATGTGTGATGATGTATGCATGACGAATCACGCAGTGGAACCAGAGTGATCTTTATTTTGGAGGAGAAAATTTAGAGGTAGTTAAAGCAGTTAGCTTTGGGAAATGAACAGCAGAGTTCTGAAGTAAAGTAGATTTTTTTTTTTTTTATTCCACCTTTATTTAGCCAGAATAAACTGCTGTGGGGCCCCAGCGCAAAGATATGTTGATTGGCTCCCTCTAACAGTTCCTCTCATTATCTGTGCTTTGTGTACAGCTTCTCTCAGCTGGAATAACACATGGCCACGAATATGCTGTGTGGCAATATGATTAAACACAAACTGATTTAAGAATATGCACCATATAAGCACAACATCGGCTAAAGAAAATGACAGGCCCTCGATGTCAGGTTATAAAAGCAGTATCCATTTTATCATTCCAGTTAGTCATGCTTATCCCCAAACAAAGTCACACTTTGTCATATTACCATCAACCGACCACAACACAGTGAACTTGGTGGTTTTGTGGGCCCCTGAGAGGTCTTGGGCCTCGCTGGTGTCGCAGCCTTGAGCAAAGTAAGCGGTTGGTGGCTCTTAGCACCAGTCAGTAGAAACAGAAAATGAGAGTCCTTTTGGGGAAGATTTGGTTAACATGTGTCTTATCTGTGTCAGGCTAGCATCTGGAAAATGATTCATCAGAATGACAGGGAGGCGTAAACCCCGCTGAGAAAATAAAGAAACCCCCCCATGCATGAAATCACTGCTGTTGTAATTTAGAGAGAAAATGTCATCCATTTCCACGAGCAGCACCGACTCTTTTTTGTCTGTTTTTTTCACAAACTGTTTACACACCGTGGTGTCATGCAGTTCATGTTTTCACTTATGTTTTGGTATTTTGTGTGAGGCAGTCTGCCAGGAGATAATTACAATTTTGGTTCTGACACTTTTGTAGCCACAGATGTCGAGATGATTTGTTGAAGTGACTCCGGGCCAAATTTGAGTACATGTGGTTTAACTTTAGGCTCTGTGCCATCATCTTTCTCAAGAACACATTATGAAATGTGATGACCCTCTGCTGTGTTGCCATTAGCGTTTCATGCTCGGCATATTCTCTTTCCTCTCATTTATTCTCCCTCCTGTAGAACCATCCAGCACTTTCGATTTGGGCAACACAGGCAGCTTCGGCGACGGACTGAGGAGGAGGAATGCCTCTACCTTCGGGTCGCCACAGACAAGAACATCCGATGAGGAAGATGACGAAGAGGAAGTGGAGTTCAAGCTGGCAGAGAAGAGGGAGGAAAAGCCATGGTTCTCCTTGAACAAATGCATTGTGGGCTCTCTGATCCTGCTCTTCTTAGGTTCCCTCTTCCTCTCTGGTGAGTTCCTCTAGCACATCACTAAGCCTGCTGGCCTGCTTCTGTTTTTCACAGTCCGATGCAGTAGGAGGCACTACTTTTGCTCACAGTTACCGTCATTAACAGTAAGATTGAGATCATGCTTATATTTATTACCTGATAAATCTGCTTAGGAACTGTGCACCTGTTTGCCCCTGTTACATCAGAGTTTTTTTGTAAATATTTGTCAATAAATTACATTATTACACATTTGCTAATTTGACATTATTTACGAATTACATAAGCACATTCATTGGCAGCTGTCTGCAGTAGAAGGATGTCTGTTTTTAGATCTTGTTGACTAAGCTGTACTATGTCAACAGGTTTGCTCTCTGACCTGCATAATGGTAGGTCCAGTACTAAGACTAGCTGGCTAACGCTCAATAGCTTGTCCAAGAACTTATCTGGCCTGACACTTCATGCAGTGGCAGCAGAAAATGACAGCTAAAACGCGTTCTGAATTGTACAACAACACCCGTCATCACGATTTGGAAGGACTCCCTGGATGTTTATAGTGCTTCAGTTGAGGGGAAACTCCTGGCAATTTGCTTGTTCAGGCTAAATATCTCACACTGTTTTTTTGTATGAATAGCTTCTGTGTACAGGTAGCGCCTGAACTCATAGAGTGCACTTCACAACAAAAACATCTGTTACGGTTGTAAGACAGCCTGTCAGCTGTGTGTCAATAGGAGTTCCTGTTTTGAGACTTGTGTGAAAGATGTGTTGTTTTCTTATCTGACAGGTGACTTTGACGCCCCTGAACTCAGTGATGGAGAGCAAAACCTGGTCTGTTCCTCGACATCTGTGGCTACACTGTAGTATTTAAGAAAACTTGAGTCTTAAAACTTAAAAGACATGCGCTGAAGATGGGATTATTTCAAAATATGTGTTTTATTCATTTGCCAATGATTTTTGATCCAGGACTGGCTTAGCGGTGATCCACAGGATATGAAAGAGCTATTGGATAAACTGACACAGGAAAACCAGCAGATCGCTCAGCTAGAGGCTCAACTACAGGTCGGTATACCAGTTATACTGACGTTAATGATGTTGTTTTACCCTTTCATGGTGTTTTTAATGCACTACAATTTATACACAGCATGTTTTCTACAAACATAACAAAATGATGGATTATTGTCCATTGTGTGATCTGGCTCTGACTGGGACACTTGTCTGCATTGGGAACGTCTCCATTTTTCTTTATTTCTTAGTCTCAGAAAGAAGAACTGGACTCGGCGCTGAAGGCCGTAGCAGCGAGCGGTGATGAAAAGGGGGAAGCAGATCTGGAAAGAGAAAACGTCAAGCTGAAGGAGGAGCTGTTGTCTCTGCCTGAGCTGAAGAAAGAGCTGGAGAGTCTGAGGTCCCGGGTGACCGAACTCAGCCAGCTCTCAGGTAGGATGTGACGAACATGAAGTGAATCCGATTGTTTCATATTCAATGAAATCTGTGCTGTTGCAATTTGATTTCAGTAATTATTTATTGAAATGACAATGCATATAGATATGTACTGTGATTCCGTAGAGCGGTGATCTTTTGACCTTTCTAATATAATTAGCAAACCCATTATAACTTTGATATCTTGAATCCTTCACAGCCGATCAAGAAATGCCCCCTGCTACCTCAGGCTCCGCCCCTCAGCCGGGTGACAAAGATGGTCAGAGTAACGAGAAAGCTCCTGAACTTGAGAGGAGGGACACAAATGAGGGAGGAAAGCTGAAGGAAGAACTCCAGAGGCAGAAATTTCTTCTGGAGGAGAGCAAGAAGAGGCTGCAAGGGATGAAAAAAGATGGAGGCGACAGGAAACGCGTGAGGGACAGTTTGGAGGAGATCCAGAAGAAGCTTTCTGAACAAGTTGAGCGATGGGGTAAGAGAAAGCCACAGGAGTCCAAATGGAAAGGGAACAAGGGCAAAAACAGTGAGCGGGACCACTGGAAGAAAGAGGACAAGAAAGAGTGGAGAGGGGAGAAAGGCTGGAAGCACAGCAAACAGGGAGGATGGAGAGACAAAGAAGAGAAGAAAGAGAAGGAGCGGAGGTCTCAGAAGCAAAACTCTCACAAAGAGGCGTGGAGGAAACACCAGGACGAGTGGGAGAAGAAGAAGGACGAGCGCAGAATGGACAGAGAGGAGAGGAGGAAGGAGAAACCGTGGCACAGCCGGCCTGGTAAGAACTCCCACAACCACCATCAGCACCACCACCAGCAGCCCCGTCAGCCTCATCAGTACAAACACAACGACTTCTGGAGGGACCAAGAGCAGAAGCTCAGGCGCAACGTCCGCCCCCAGCTGGGCTGCAGCTCCGTGGAGGACTGCGCCGGCAAGGAGGGGCTCTACCCGGTGGAGCTGCCCGAGTTTGAGGAACTGCTGGAGGGCTACCTGAGCAAGCTGGAAGGATCCTCGTCCGAGAGCAAAGACAAGATCAGGAAGCTGACGGCAGAGTTCTTTGAGGACGGCGGGTTCATCCACGACAGGGTTCTCTTCGGCGACTTTGTCGAGGACGTGGCGGACATTCTGGAGGACATGGTGGACGTTGTGGAGGACGCCGGGCACAAAGACGACGACTCCCTGGAGGAGGAGATGGAGGAGTTTGAACGAGAAGCCCTGTGGAAGTTTGCAGCCGCAGTTTAAGTAGACACCGAGGGGAAAAAGGAGAGAAATAAAACGCTAGGATGCAGCACAAATGGTGTTTTTATACGACATTTCTTGCCTACATTCTCCTCTTCAGAGCTGTAATTGTAGTAGCTTCTGGCACAGAGTGATCGTGCCCCTCATAAACGTGTCCCTCTCAGTCTTTAATTATAAGCTAGACTTGTACTTGTCATTTTGGACTTAGCTGTCGTTACCTACCTCTGTCAGGTCATGCCTCCTAATGCAAAGTCCTTCAGAAATGTGTTGTGAGTTTGTTTTTGTTTTTTTTCCTCTGCTGTATAGTGTTTCCTCAATATGTAGTGCATGTTGTAGTTCACCATTTAAATTCAGCCTGATATTATTTAGAACACACAAAAAACAGGGCTTTAAGAAGATGGTATTTGCACAACTTATTCTGTTGCGCAATGGTTACATCTGTTCATATAATTCATATATTATATGAGTGTTGCCGTTAAATACTTCTCTGTCATTGTGTGAAATCAACCTGCCGCTTCTCCGAGCAGGTTAAAACAACAAATGCTGAGAATGTTTCTGCAGACACTATTTGGCTGAAGTTCAATCCCAGAGGATCAGATCCTGGTTCTTTCAGATAAAAAAAATTAGATCAGGTCAGACCAGTTTTGCGTCTGCAGCTCTTTAGTAGATTTGGGCAAACACACAGGGTGCCGTTTGAGAGCCCTGAGCGTTCGGCGTCTAGCTGCAACAGGCTTTTCAACCCCCAACTCCCAACTGTCAGTTGTCAGCAGATGTGCTGAACAACCAGGAACTGTTTGGGGAAAGGTCAGAGCTGCTTAAGAAGGAAAAGCAATAGGACAAAGTGATAGTAGCTAAATCTATAGGACTGCTAAACCACTTTAGCACTTTTCAAAAACATTCACATTTACAGCAAAATAATTTTTCTCTGTTGTGTTTTTTTAGACCGTTAGTTATCTTCAGTATTTTCTTTGTAATGTAGCCATGGGGACCTCTAACACATGATCTGCATATACTGGGTATCCCAGAGCAAAATTTATAGAGTTGATACACCTTAAATGAGATTGGCAACCAAACCGCTATATATCTTATTTTCCATTTTCCTCTTATTTTGTCAGCAGGTTGATATTAACTGACAAGTATATGCACAAGTAATTAAGTAAAAATGGAAAAAAAATTAGGAAGCTGCTACATTTTGTTTTTTAAATTTGAATTTGAATGACCCAGGCAAAAGGTAAAAAAAGACAGATGCAAAGGAAAGTGCATTAAGTATTGCAGAACTGCTCTCCATTGTTGGCTAGTTCTCTGAGTTCTTCTTGTTTTGGTTTAGTGTTTTATTCTAGTCCTTTTCGATCATGAAGTTTTCCCCTTTAGGTGGATGTGAAGTTAAAGTCGACAGAATGTGATTGTTGGTTCTCATTTTTCAGTGATTGAGAGAAGCTTTGGAGTGTTTCATGTTTATTTATTCTGTCGGTACACTGCACCTCTTTTCCTTCTTTCTAACGAGACTTTGACCCCAGGCCATACATGTCGAATGTACGTGTTTTCCGAAATTTAGTTTGCCAGCTACTGCTTATGTGCCTTTATTATTATTATTGTGATTATCTTAGGGGTCTAGGATTTAATTTGCTTCTGCAAGATAAAGAAGAAAATAAGTTTACACAGCTTGCAATTTGACTGCTGTTTATAGGACAGACTGAATGTCACAGGGTTTACACAGGAAGTGTTGAAGGGATCTTTGCTAAACGTTCTCTGCTGTTTGCAGAGGAACAATTTTATTTTTGAACTTTTTTAGACCAAAGCTATTGGAAGAAGGCTCAATTTCAACAGATGAATCATTAAACAAATCACATTTATGAAAGTGTAATTGATATTTGAGGAGCATTTCTGTCTTTGTGGGACAACAGTAGGTCTTGCTTAATGCTAGCTGGCTCAGATGTGCATGTAATTGATCCTTGGACAAGTGTATTGAAAAATTTGGGCAATTTTTTTATTTCGTTCATCATCAGTTACATCCTCTTTAAGGAAGTCAGTGTTAAGTTCAATAAATTTTTCACCATTAAATGTGTATAGTTTGTCTTTATTGAAACGCTTCAGTTGATTCATTTATTATATGATGACAATAGAACAGTATCACAGAATACATCCCCTGCTTCAGATTGGGTCGTCTTAATGTAACTATTTTAGTAAAATCTACAATGATACCCAGACGTGTGGCTTTCTGTCTAACTCACTCTCTGACAGGAAGTGGAAGTGTTGGCACATCAGGCATCTTGTGTCGCAGCTATGATGCTGAACTAAAATATTTACATCTAGATTAAATACTCTTTCTCAGCCTGTACGTGATACACGAACCAACCGGTGAGTCACTGACCTGATACGCTGATGAACGAGAATGTAAACTGTGATTGAGAACAATCAGCCACTGTGAAACCGCAGAGAGAGATGGTCATTCCTTAAATTCTACAAGTCGCCATACAAGCTTTTCTGTTGTGTTTTTGTGCTTTTTATCTCCAGGATTTCTTTATCCAGGTGCAACCTGGTTCCAAAGAAAACCCGCATTAAGATGCAGATGGATCAAACTACAAAATAGACAGACTATCTTGAGAAAGTTCAAATTCACAAACGCTTTGCTAAAACTCAGTGTTCTTTCATACCATCATCGTCATTAAAATGCTGTAAAATCAAAGCTACCATTTCTTTCTTTTCCACACACATTGACTCCTGTAATTGGAAAGAGTTGCACATGAGACGAACGTGTGCTGTCCTGAATGCCATATTATTTGAGTCATGTTTTGTATAAACGAATAACTGCTAAGGCATGCATGATTCAGTCACTTGATTAAAACGGCCTGACAGAGATCCTTGCTCTGCAAACGGACTGGAGAGGGGTTTTGTGCTATCATCAGTACAAATTTGCCCTTCATAGTCAGAATGTCAGTTTTTGTAGTTCGTGTGTGTGTGTGTGTGTGTGTGTGTGTGTGTGTGTGTGTGTGTATTTCTGTAGCTGTGTCTGTGTGCAGATTTTAGTGGAAATCAGGCAGAGATAAGGCCAGCCTGCTGGCTGGGGGAGAAGAGGGCAGGTTTGAGTGTTTTCCGCTGATGTGTGCATCAGAGAAGGGAGATGAAGCGTATATATTCAGAGAGGTGATGGTCAGAGTGGAGGGACAAGGCTCTTGGCACCAGCTGTGACACATAACCCAGCATCTCAACACAAAAGGTGAGAGACCACAGCCACTGGTTTTCAGCACAATCGGACTCATATCTTGCGTGAAAGGTGATTGTCGAGGCTTTCGTTTCTCTGTTTGCTCTCCAGGTCTCAGCACAAACCATAATGGAAGCCGCAATCTGCACCATTGTCACCCAGTTCAAGACGTACGCTGGGAAAGACGGGTCCTCCAGCACCCTGAGCAAAGACGAATTCCACATCCTGGTGACTTCCCAGCTGCCCAACTATGTCAAGGTAAATCTATGGAGTTCTTCTGAGCCACTTGGTCTGCTGATTTCTATCTATTTTCTATCCAACACTTATCAAATATGTCAATGTTGTTATGTTCAAATAATGTCAGATATCAAAGACACAGTACTTTATGATATTACTGTGGTTAGATTGATTAGACATATGACTCATTCTGTATTTGATTCAGTGCCATGTTTTTACGTTGTTTGTTCGTGCATTATATGTCATCATTAGGTCTCATGCTGCAGCATACAAAACAATATTCTAGGGCTGCAGCTAAAGCTAATTTTCTATGCTAATCAACCAGTTATCTTTTTCCATATATTATATATATCCCATATTAAATGTAATATAAAACACCAATTTCCCATCTTAAATCAGCATTATATGATGTCCAACATGCAGTAATGTATTAACATGACTTTGAATTTGTCTGTGGAAACAATTTAATTAGATTACAGTGGCATAAAAGGAAGGGAAGCAAGCAAATATCATATTTGATGAGCCATAATTACCAAACTTTTAATAGTTTTACTTGACAAATCACTTAAATTATTAACCGATTATCTCATTTGTCACAAATTAATGTGAGCGTAATGTTGGGTTGCGCCTCTATGAAAGTGGAATGGAAATAATCAGAAAAATAAGTCAGACACAGAGCAAAATATTGCACAATTTAACATATAGTGATTGAATACATGTTTTATAATGACTACTGTAAGTGATGGGTTGTCCACCAATATATTCAACATATAATCAAACACAATAACATGTTTTCAGCATCAGAAAACTAGGTGAGGCTGTGGGTGTATTTGTTACTACACTCAACCATTAGGTGGCAGGACAGTATTTGCAGAGCAGGCTGGTTCATGTTGCAGCTCAGGGTGATCTCATTGTGATCAGGGTCTTCCTCTCTGCTCACCCACAGAACGCCGCCGATCCCGGGGCCATCGAGCAGCTCATGGGCTCGCTGGACGAAAACAACGACGGGGAGCTGAATTTCTCTGAGTTCTGGCAGCTGATTGGAAAGCTGGCGAGCAAACAGGGAGGCTTCAGTCAGTAAAGAGCCCGCCTTCGTCTGTCAAGTGTGGGCTTTGAGCAGATTGTGCAACAGCAACGAACCCCAGTTGAAGCTGTCAAACTGTAAAATCAAAGGCATTCAAATGCTTTCATCACCCCACCAGTGCTACATGTGTAACTCTTTAGTTAACCATTTCTTCAATGCAGGGAACTTTGAATTAAAAGACTTCATTGTCTTGAACCCTCAGCCACCGACACTGTCTCCTGTCATTCATTTACCACATTATGTGATGTCCGGGCACCCACATTTGAGCAGGAGGGAGTGTATTACAGCCTTTATTTAGGGGGCCTGTAATCCTATATTCGTTACTGCTGCCACAAATACACCATCCAGACCATATCTTGTTCCATAGAGTTTTATAAAGCCTGTACAAAGCGGTCTGTCCCCGAGGCCTCAGTGGACTGTGTAACGGGCATGTGTGAACCAAATACACCCCATTATGTTTGGGACACGTGGAGCTTTGTAGATTCATTTGCATTGTCCTTGTTTAGCTATTAATTATTGGCGTTACAGGGTCACTGTGTTCACTCTGATGTGTTGTGTGTGCCGGATTGCTCCCCAGATGTTTAATAGCCTGCACGCCCGTTTTAATTCTGTAAATGAGTGACGGTGCTCCTCACTCATTTTGAAAAAAACACAGATCTTTCAACAGATAAGACAATGTGACCTTTGTATCCAAATTACACATGCTAAGGTGCCACTGTGGGAGGAGCGATGATAGGCGAATGAGTCAGTAGCATTAAAGTGAGACACAATGAGAACAGGGCAACCATGAGGGAAGTCTGTGTGTATACTGTCTGCATAGGGAAGTCTCTTTAGTGGGCAGTCAAGAGCTTTTCCCAGATACCTGAGGCTTGTATCTCACTTATCCACAGAAAAAAAAGCACCAGTAGTGAGACTTAATTTAAAAAAAAAAAAAACACTCGAAAGCCCTCTCAAGAATCTGACAAGACTGCTTTACCTCTTGCAGCACTTTTGCCACCCACACTGGCTTTAGTATTTTCACTGAGGATTCTTCTACTCTCAGACTTCTCAAAAAAGTGACAGTTGGGAGAAGCTCAGCCCTCCTACACAGCCAAATTAAAGTTTGAGCTGTCTCTAATACTATGATTTTGTTCATGTTTGTGGCTTTTGTTGGGGCAAAGCACAAGCGCATTTTGAATGTGTCACTTTAGCACATCTATGAGACATGCAAAAAAAAAAACAACTAAAAAAACATCTTCCCTAAAATGTATTGTAAGATCATGGATGATAGCTATAGACTGCTTTCGATTTCAAAGTGTTTTTCTGTGTCTACTTAATAAGTGAAATACTTTGGAAAGCCACCGAGCCTTACAGATGAAGTAATCCCACCCGCCCCGGCTCCTCGTCCCCGCCGCTGAAGCCGCTCCAAGCCACAAGCCTGCCTCGTTGGCGTGCAAATCACACATGACGTGAAACGGCTGGCCCCTGAGCCAACGATAATTCCATTAAAATACAAAGTATACGTGTTTTGATACACTTTCACTCCATTTTCTCCTAAGAGTTTAGAGCCGCACTCTTCCACGTTCCCACTTCTCCATCTCACTCTTCCAGGTACACGCCCTTTGACTTGTCAGGGGGAAAAGTTTTAGGGAAAAAAAAAATCACGGAAGAGATTCTGCTGTCCTACTAGTTTGGCAAGTTCTCTGGTCTCAAAGAGGCGTAGAAAGGCGGAGAAGAGAGCAGAAACTCTAATTTGCGCACATTTATACACTTCAGTTGTCCCGCAGACGGTATACGGTGAGTTGAATGCGTCTTTCTGGATTATTTTAAATTTATCCTGCGTGTAAGCATTGTGTTTGTTCATCTTTTTTTTTTTTTTTTTGCCACGTTTCGATACTCTTGCAAGAGCAATCCCATGAAACTTGGCCGCTGTCTGACTGCATGCTGGACGGTTTCAATGACTCCAGCCCGCAGAAGTTTTTAGGCTCACGTTGCACTTTTACGAAGTAGAGTATAGGGCGACAGTTGGTGGTTATTCTGCTGCTATGGACGGTTTTATTGGCGGTGTTTGATTGCCAACTGCTCTCTGTCTGTCTCTCGGAAAGATATTTGATATTTTGACGTAGATCAGTTGTCAGGTTGCCGATCAGTTGCAAACAGCCTATGAAAAATTGAAGTGACTTGAGGTGACCGAGTATTGAGCTTACGTGGTATATATCCAGTGGGCATCCGGGTCGCGCGTTAGAGCGCAATTTTTTTTTGCGCACAATATGCTTTATACAGACCGCAACAGAGTGTCAGCTTGTCTTACTGGGTGTTTTCTTTGCGGAGATGTGTCGTTTGTGACAACATTGTCGTTAAATATTTAAAACAGCTCATGGTGTTGATGGTGATGAGTCCTGATGAGGCGAACTTTATTGATAGTGTTGCGCAACGCTCGGCGTTCAATTGTCTAGTATTTTCAAACCTAAGCGAGGAGGCGGATGAGAGACGGCCGACGTACGTCTGCTCACCGCAATTTACAGCCACAACCTAACTTGTTCCTCTGTTAATATTTTATGCCACACACGAGCGGTAGTATTGTCATTACTCTGCGCACATACCGTATCACATTCGCCCGTTTGGAAACGCAATCCTCCCATCTCCTTTGAACTCTGGAGGGAAACGGGAAACTTGTGGTTGTAGGCCTGTATATTTAATGATTTGATTTTGGGGCCCTTTAAGACAAATAACTGAGATTAGTTTGTCTCTGTTCCGCGGGATGATGCAATTCATTTTGTCGGAATTAGGGCACTGTGTGAGGACTCTTGTCCCAGCGGGCAACACCACCTCGAGAATGGCCACATAGGTAAATAATGAATGTGAGAATGAACACAACCGTCAATCTAAGAATAGAAGAAATGCCTTTGCCGGGTATTTTTGGACGGGACGCACCTAGAGCTGTTAAGGCCCGTGTGCGCTCTGGCTGAGAAGGGTGTGTCACCTGTGCAGGAAGAAGTCCCCTAAAGTTCCTACCAAACACGGGCTGTGTCTGTAGTATCATAAACACACGCTTTACAAGGAAGGACTTTTTTTTGGCTTTTAATGGCCTTGTCTATGCTACAGTATCAGAGCTTTCATGGTATAATGAGACAAACAGGCATGCATGTATGCTTGCAGTAGAGAAATTGCTTGTGGGGGGGGGGGTATGACACTCAAATCCTGTCTGCAGACCTAAGGTGTGTTTTTCTCGCTAGTGCAAACCGTTGTTTGCTCTGCGGCATTTGAATACTGAAGCTGACAGACGAGTACAGTCGCCTTGAACATATCCTCTCACTGCTTTGGGGCAAACTAGCTCAGAGTTGGCCTGTAAATTCCTGTCTAAGTGATCTCCGCGGACAGCAATGAATGGAATTCTGGCAGAGCTGTGTCACCTCCTGCCATTTTTTTAACACTTGGAGCAATGTCTATAGATTACCTGTCGACATCTACGTTTATTTCTGTGTCTTTATCTTAAATAGTAATTGTGCAGGAATTTGCTGCTGATGTGTACCAAAAGCCTCGTTTTGAAGCCTCATTGTCAGACGTGTTTGCGTGTATTTGTGTCCAACGGTGTGAAGGCTGTAGAAGAAGAAAAGTCAGTGGGCAGGCAAAGGAAGAGAGAGTGCCACTGAAATAGAGAGGCTGATACGGCTGGTGAGAGAAAGAAAGACACAGAGAGAGAGAGCGGAGCAGACAGGGACTAGGTAATCCCTTAGGTAATCTGAAGCCCAGTCCCCTGGGTAGCTTCAGTAGATCAGATGACCTATCAAAGATCAGAACTTCCATTGTGCATCACAGCTTGTCTCTCAATCAGGCTTCCTCTCACCCTCTCCACTTATCTCACGTCACCGTCCATCCCTTATTGCGGCTCTGGACCCAACACCTGAAACGAAAGGCCTCGCAGGGACACGAGGAGATCCGCTGTTTCAGTTTCCACTGGATGTGCTTTTTCAATGTGTTTTGAATCAGACCATCCTGGAACTTCCTCCCTTTCACTGCACGCTACAGCAGCAACACGTTTAATCACTAATGCCATGGTCTATCTATCTATCTATCTATCTATCTATCTATCTATCTATCTATCTATCTATCTATCTATCTATCTGTCTATCTTTTTCTATCTCTATCTATATGTTAATCGATCTGTCTGTCTGACACCATTGTCTTGACCTCTTCCTTTTCCCACAGAGAGCAGTCATGGAGTCTGCTATTCAGACCATGGTGAAGGTCTTCCTGAAGTCGACCAAGGGGAAGGAGAATCTAGGACAGAATCAATTTCAGAGCCTCGTCAAGAGCCAGCTCTCCAACATCCTTTCGGTTAGGAAACCTTCACTGAACCTCTCTGAAATATGACTAACACTTGCATCATGTAACAACCTCACAGAAAACCATACAGTATAGTCTTACATTAGCAGTGGCTAGTTTGAACCTGTTCAGACTTTTAACACGAGCATTGCGACCAATTGGTGGTGTAATATACAGCAGGTAAAGGAGGAAAAGTGATCCCATATGATAGAATGACATTCATCTGCATTATAATTTAGATAGAGCCACAGATAGAGGGTCATTTACTAATCATGTATAGTGATTTCACCCGTGGGAGTCCAGGTAGAGTTACTAATTATCATGCTTGATTGTCTCATGGTTGTGTGTGCCTACTATACAGGACACAGACAGCAAAGAGGCGGTCAAAAGCATGGGCCAGGGACTGGATGCCAACCAAGACGGCAAGGTCGGTTTTGAGGAGTACCTGAAGCTGGTCGGCTACCTGGCGGTGTCGCTCAGCGAGCAGCGCAACCTCGCCAAAGAGGAGCCGGCCCAAAAGGCTGCGTCCAAACCGGTGGAAAGTGCCACCAGTCTGGAAAAAGAGGAGGCGAAGCCAGAGGCAAACGCAGAGGCAAAGGAGGAAGCAAAGGCAGAGGCAAAGGAGGAAGCAAAGCCAGAGGCAAAGGAGGAGGCAAAGCCAGAGGCAAAGGAGGAGGCAAAGGAGGAAGCAAAGCCAGAAGCCAATAATGCCGCAAAAGTAGAAGCAGTTGCTGAAGTAAAGGTAGAAGAAAATGTAGGAGAAACGGTAGAAATAAAGTCAGAGGGGGAGACGCAGCCTGAGGCAGCAATGTCAGAGGAGGAGAAAGTAAAGGGGCTGATCTTGATGAGTGAGGCAGATTTGCCAGTGTGTGTGGCATCAGACCCGGGGATAATGGCTCCAGAGTTGGAGATTCCTAGATTGAAGGAAGAAGTGGAGAAGAAGATAGAGGAGGCAACCTCATAGGGGACAATCCATTCATTCACAAAAAAAAATGAAATCACACTACTCGCTTGCATTCGACACTGCACAAAACGTAGCATTAATGCCAAATAAGTTGGGAAGCCACTAAAGAATTTTTTTCAAATTCACACAACCATGAAATACAAAATATCAATAAAAGTTGAAACACTACAAACCCAGCTCCATTCCTCATACATGATAAATAACACTTGTACATGACAGTAGAGTCATTGTTTTGCACCACTACTTACCACTATGTTCATATGTACAGCATATGCATCCCACTATATAGCACATTTACCTCATTATGATACTATCCTATGATAGCGTGCAGACGTACACTATCATATGCATGCCATATCCCTGTGAAAAATGTACTACAAAATACGATTTACCTGCAGCAACCACACTGACACGCGTGACCAAATGTCACTGCAGCCAATATCTTAGGTTTAAATATCGTCCTTTATCTACTTTTATCTTAATCTGGCACCCATATTAAACTCCTCTACACTACTTACTACATTGGTCCTTAGTAGGACATCATGCTAAGCATTAATGGCTGAAAGGAATAGTTTGACATTTGGGAAATATGATAATCAGCTTTCTTGCCAGGAGTTGGATGAGACAATCGACGTACACTATAATTCCCTAATAATAATTCCCCAGAATGTTGAACTGTTCTTATAATGTTTGCAAGAAAATCACAATCACAATAACACTATTTTTTTTTTACATTCTCGTCTTTTAACTCACATTGCTACATGCTGATTTGGCATGACAATAAACAAATTGTTTTGCTAAAGCTTTGCATTACTTCAACCCAATGTGTGTGCCCCACCTTTCTAGTCTACTTTATAGGCTCTCTGTCTCTTTCTTTAATTTCTGTAAATCCCAGAGAGGTTCACTTCATGTAGATCCTACAGTATATTCCCTTGAGTCGTAGTCAGCCATGGATTAGGAACTGGAAGATAAAATGTGGCCTTATAGGCTAAATAATTAAGGTTCAAGAATGGAATCCACACCAAAGAACCTCTATAGTCAAATGGGAGCCTAAAATAGTCCCATGGGAGTGGACTGGTGAACTGAGGAGTCTGCCAGAGAAGGTGTTCATGCAACCTAATCCACCTGGATTAGAGCTGGTAGAAAAGAACAAGACAACAAACACCAAGACAACAAACATCAAGAAGTTAAAAAAAGGAAAGAAAAATGAAGCCAATAACAGGTGTCACCTGTTGGCAGTTTTTATCTTAAGTGCTATACAATACAATACAATACAATTAGTGCATCTTAATTTGTTGTGTGTCTTTCAAACCATATGGCATTTCAATGGTTATTGAAACCTGGCTTTTTTTTTTAAAGAAAAATGCTAATTGTTGCTTGTTTCCTGCTTGTTTAAACACCAGTTGTTAAGGCCCATGTGTTTGTTTGTCGGTTACACCCTCATACCGTTTAAAGACCCTGTTTGACCTGCAACTGGATCCTTGAGTCACAGGCATTGGGAAACCACTGGATTAGGCATTTGAGGGGTAACACACCCTGGGACACAAACAATTACATGAAAGTAATCCCGGGCTCCAGTGAACCTGCCCATCAGACCAGGTGCTTAAAAAAAAAAAAAAAAGAATACTGAGCCATCTATATGAATCTATGTGGTGTAATCTTTTACAACAGGTTACTACGGAAGATGTTGCATGCTATCAGAAACGTATTTGCATTGTACTGCAATTATTGTTGCCAAATATTTAAATTCAACATGGCCTTCTTATATGTAACTTTTTAACCTAACTCTTTCCTGTTTGGACCACTATGGAGATCACTTGAAGACGTACTGCTTTGTCACATTATATGCAATTTGTTAATTACAATTTAATGATTTGTAAGTTGTCTCCTCATCAATAATGCAGCCATGAGAAAAAGGCTCGCGTTGCAGGCCCTCTATGTTATATGTACCTGGCCAGCCGTGTCGTGCTTAAGGCACACACATTTTGGGCACACTACCAAATGTGCGCCTTATGCACTGTAACAGCACCTGGCACTACAAACTGCTCTGCAGCAAAATGGGCAAAACAAATAAACCTGTGAGTCATGTGGTCACCCTGCCTCACAGCGACACTCCCATTGTAAATACTCTCTCATTTACACTCGCTCTGCTCAGCCTTTATACTTGTAGTACGCTGTGTTTCCTGCATGCTCTATTACCAACAAACTTACTGAACATGTTGGGCTATTTAGTCTATATTATGATTTCAACCTATATTCTTTTTTTATATCAAAACATTTTCTAATCATGGTACTTCCTGTGAATAATGGAGACATATCACACACTTGCGTCAGCTACAGCCAGCTTTCTATCAACATGTACATTGGCCTCAGGCACTTGGCCAGACGTGTTGAGTCTTTGCTCTCAACCAATCATCATATGCAAAATCATGTTAGATAAATAAAAAAATAAAAAATGGACAGCAAAATTCACTTTACTGGCATTTTAAAAAAAAAAGGACTTTTCTTGCACTAGCAACAGATTTAGCGTGAACAGACCTGGATTAAACATCATCTGGAAATGAATCTATAGCAGCTAACGCTTTCTTTTTTTAATCTATTTGGAACCGCAGATAAACAGAGTGAACTATGAGAGCAGAGTTCTCTTACTAACAAAGACATTGAACTGTCCCATAGTGTGAACCCCGCCCAGCCTTAACTCCAAGTAGATTAAAAACATGCTGGAACGGAACACAGCGGATTTGTGGCAGGGAGTGTTTGCAGCCAGGTTTTCATTGACACACACAATAAGTCCCATTCATTCTGTGACAGAGAAAGATAAAAGCCTGTGTTAAGAACCCTCCCAGCGGATAAAAGAAATGTACAGATAAGTATATGGATGTGCTTTGGGTCAAAATGTCTGAGATAATGGGACCGTTCCCAGGGTATTGTGCAGGCGCTCATCCTTGTGCACTGATGTACTCTGTTTATTTCCTGCCAAGTACTAGAGGGTGTGTTCGGTGTTAAGCAGTTGGACTCATTTCAGTCCGCTGTCATGACCAGTAAACTCCACTAAGCTGGTGTGTAACACTTCATACACAATGCTGTATCATTTTTGCTAATTCTATGTAACATGTTTAATGGCTAATATTGAATAAAACTGTGACAATAACATGTATTTGTGTGGCCTGCTATGTGCTTGCAAGGATCCAGTTATCTTGTGTGTGTGTGTGTGTGTGTGTGTGTGTGTGTGTGTGTGTGTGTGTGTGCGCACAAGCGTGCGTGCGTGTGTGTGGGATGGAGAGAAAGCACCTGCAAAGAGAGAGAGAGAGAGAGAGAGAGAGCGGGAGGATAGAGAAAGAGAGTATGTCAGAGGGTTTTGGGGGTGAGGAGGAGGGGGAGGAGGGCGAGGGGCAGGTGATATTTAAGACACTGGCATACTCTCTCCCCATCTATCTCTGCCTTGGCTCAGTCCCCTGCACCTCTTCAAAGACAAAGGAGGCCCTCCATCAACACTCAGGTAAGACAGACAGCTTGGAGGGGTTTCTCCTTCTACTTTCTCCTCTGCAGCTAATGGGGGTTCACTTAAAGAAAGCACATTTAAAGCATTTTATCAGCTGTGCAACTGCAGCAAATAGCTGTAGATTCAAAAACCTTAAGAGCAGAAGGACAGTGGGCGCCCAGCAGAGGACCGCTGGAGCCATTTCAACTTTTTTTTTTTTCTTGTACTGTCTGCTTTTTTTTATGTGCAAACTGCTTTGAAAATAGCATGACAGGGAATTTATACATCAAGCAAGTGAAGCCAATAGGGATTTTGTAGCAAAGCAGTGTTGAAATGTAGAAAGGGGAATGTACTATCATTGATGTAGAATTAAGTATTCAAAATGTATGAATAACAACTATAAACATGGCATGGATGTAGCAAACCAGAACATTGTACTTTTTTTAACCAAATGTTTGACCTCGTTCGTCACTCGGCGTAGATATTGCTCCATCAATAAGTTTACATAGTGCATATTCATTATAACCATACACTATATTGTGTTACTGAGAGCATTTTCGTCTCCATGGTTTCCTATTGTCTTGTGTCAGCGAGTGAGACAGATGACCCCTATAGATTTTCCTGTTAGCCAGCTTTGGTGTCCACTGGCCTCCTCTTTTGTCTCTGCCGCCTACAACTCT
The DNA here is from genome assembly GCF_023349555.1 of Cebidichthys violaceus. Lineage (NCBI taxonomy): Eukaryota > Metazoa > Chordata > Actinopteri > Perciformes > Stichaeidae > Cebidichthys > Cebidichthys violaceus. The sequence continues at coordinate 10,246,570 of NW_027176329.1, read as the reverse complement.
GACCGCTCCTGCACAATGCTCTGCGGCATGAAGAGAGGCAATAAGTGGTGACTGACATCAGCATCCCTGTCTCCCTTTGTAGTAGCTGATCATTCATAAAACATGCACAGGAACTGATTGACAGATTGGCTGTATCCATTAGTATTCTGTGTGGTTACAGATTAGCCTCTAAATAATGCTGTCGACTTTTATTTTTATAGAGCTCTATCCCAAAATTTTAGACTTGAGCGAGCGTGGAAGGGAGTGAGTGTTAGAGAATACAGTACGCGGGCACCTCGTGTTACTCTGCCCCTCTGTGTCTGAATGTGATTACCAGACGAGTTTTGTGTTTCTCTCCTGGTTTCCATCTTTAATGATGAGGCTGTTACACGATCAACAGACATGAAGAACATGTTCGACGCTGAAACACAGTTACATGTATTTCCCATTCAGCTTAGAGGAGCATCAACCCAAGACATGGCCTTTAAAAACAAGCTCAAATGTTCTTCAAACTATCTTTGAGGTGACATGAAGAGTGCATTCCTTTTCTTTTTTTAAATACATTGAGATAGAAAATCTTCACTTTCTGACTGTTTTTGCATCGTTGACAGTGAATTATCTGTGTCTGTGTGTGCAGTCTCTCCACAAGTCCAGCACAAGAAGCTCCAAGATGCCGGACACAATGTGTGTAAGATTGTTTCGAAAAGCTTTTCCAAAGCCATCCTCCATCTTTCCATCCAAACCTCTGAAATGTAAAAACCCAGTAAGGTCACGCACACACAGTGACCACACTTTTTCAATTTGGGTCAGTAATAGCCTCTGCACTACACGCAGAGCGTTATTCAACCCATTGTGTAGAAATGGGGGAAAAAACTCCTTCCTTCTATCCATCCATCTGCCTGTCCTGCTATCACTTTGACTTTGAGGTGGCTTCACCCTTGACTGCCATGTGACCGCACATGCAGCCGGGGCTGGAGCGGGCATTTTGCGGCAGAACTCTGACCTTTTGACCCTGATACCTTTCCAGCATGTCCAAGGAGCCCAGTTCCAACCTGGAGAGTGCCATGCAGATGCTCATAAAGACCTTCCACAAGTACTCCGGGAAGGAGGGCGACAAGTACACGCTGAGCAGGGGCGAACTGAAGGAGCTGCTTCTAGAGGAGCTGGGGACTTACTTAGGGGTAAGAGAAGGAGTGTGTGATGAGGCAACACCGACGCACTAATGCAATACGTAAATATGTGACACACAAGCGGAGGTATGCGCTCACATAGTCAGACGCACAAGTTCAGACAGGCTTGTGCAGTGATGTTTGCCCACACACACACACACACACACACACACGCAACACAGGACACATTCTTAACGCTCTCTCTCTCTGTTCCCCCTCTGACAGGGCTCCAAAGATAATGATGCGGTTGAGAAGGTGATGAACGACCTGGACGCCAACAACGACGGGGAGGTGGACTTCACCGAGTTCATCATCCTGATGGGCGCACTCACAGTCGCCTGCAACGACTTCTTCCTGGATTGCAAAACAGATGAGAAACCGACAGAAGGCGAGTCGGCGGAGAAGAAAAATTGAATCAGTGCAAGAGCGAATTGGGGGGAGAGAAGTGGGAGGTGGAAAGAGGGTGAAGGGCAAGGGGGGGGGGGGGGGCGTAAAGGAGGAGGAGGGGAAATAACTGTAAGGGAAAGAGGACAGAGTAGGACTTTTGTCTTATGCAATTTGTCAAAACGCTACAACTACTCAGGAGGGGAGCGGTCCAGCAGAAAGTATGCAGGTTCACAGTAATCGGGGCCTTCGGCAGGAGAAGTGTTTTCTCCTCTGCAATTGTTTTTCAGACCAAAAGCATATCTGGGAGCAAGTCACACTCAAAACAGTGAGAGACTTTATATACAAAACAGGGTATATATTCAACTTCTTTCCACTCAAATATAACAGTTTTGACAGCATATTCTGAATTAGGCACTGGAGAGAAAAGAAGTCAGAGTTTTGCAGAACGCACACCAGGATGTTTTAGCACTTCTTGCACATGAATAATTTGCGAACATATATTAAGTTGCAAATTATTATAGTAGTGTATGTACTCAGCGTTGAACAATACAATATGATTTATCCCCTTTATTGTGCATATTTTGTAATCCTTTTTGGTAATAACCAATGCATTCTTCAAAATATTAAACATGGCATTTAACCAACTATTTACTGCGATGTGTTTGGTTTTGCACACTTCAAAAACCCTCATGCTGCACAAGTATTCATCGACATGACGGGCATGAATTGCTGCACCTGGAAATATACTTGAATGGCGCAGAGTGTCTCTCTCTCTCTCTGTGTGTCTGTTTGTGTATGTGTGTGTGTGTATGTGTATGTGTATGTGTATGTGTGTGTGTGTGTGTGTGTGTGTGTGTGTGTGTGTGTGTGTGTGTATGTGTGTGTATTGGGGATTCCCACAGAGTAAACTGCTCCAGCTCACACATCCTGCCAACAATATCCTGCAAGTCTTGTTCCACTAGATATAAGCTGACCCAGATGTTTGACTTGGATCTGCATGGAAAACTTCTTCAAAAGAGAGTGAGAGAGAGAGAGACAGAGGGAGCAAAGAAAGAGAAAGAAAGAAAGAGAGAGGGTGTGAGGGAAGATAAAGGGTGTTTGTGTGCATGTGTGTTTTTGTAAATGAAGGAAGGATTGCATAGACAGGGAGTGAATCCAATTTATGGAGTACATTAGTCAAGTATGTAACTTGGAAAGCAGTGGTATAATCACAGTGGAATGTTGAAGTTGCTGTGACTGTTAGCACACTTACTGTCCCTCAGTGTCTAAAACACACACACACGAACACACACACACACACACACACACACACACACACAAACACACATAGTAAATCAACACTTCATCTTCCACCTCATTGGCTTTCACAGCTGCCCGTCAGTTTAAAAGACGAAACGCTGCGCAGCTGAATCACAGATCCTTGCCTTTTAGCCGGAGGAATTTCTTCACTTCTGGGTGTAATTGTGCTTGAACACTGATGAGCCTCCTCTTCTTACCTTCAGCGATAATGAGAAACTGATTCCAGGTCAGCCACCGTCTATGGGCGGGGTCCACCCTATCTGCTTTCATTCGTCCGCCCGCTGTGTTCTCTAGGAGCGTCCTCTGATTGGGCTGTTTGAATATTTGAGCTGGAGGTGCTGGGCCTGCAGATAGGTTAACAATTCAAAACGTAACAGTGTCCATGACTGTTAACCCTCTTGTAGCCTGAAGGGAAACAAACAACCTGTTATGAGTGTTAACAGCCTTGGCTAACTGTTTTGTTGTTCCAAAAGATCAGTACAGTATAACATCTGCTATCATGTAGGACAGAACGGGGTTGACAAGATAATACAAACACCTTGCAGAAAAGTAGAAGGAAGATTAAATGCCTGTTAGCAACAGAGTTTGTGAGTTTTTAAGGCAACTGCAGGTATATAAAAAAAGGATATTATTAAATATGTAAAATACATATATAACAAACATACAGTATTCCTACAGTAGGGGAAGAAGTGTATAGGTCTTTTACTTCTCTAAAGGTTCACTATATGATATTCAGAGTATTACAATAGCAGCAAACAACTATTCCATGTAAAGATATAGTAGAGTAATGTCGACCTAAGCAGAGAATGAAGTTGCCCTCCTTCTGTATGTTTTACTTTTTCTGCGCATTTTTGAAAAAGCCCTGTCAGCCACGCGTGCAAGTTAGTCTCCCTATTGTACTCTGCACTGCGCTTATACTGCGCTCATACAGCGGTTACAGCTGATTATGCCGACCCATGACGCGAAACCGTAGCGCCCACCTTTCAGGCAAACACTAGCATTGTTGCAGTTGTTCGCACTGTTGGCGCTGTTAGCTGAGAGCTCCGGCCTCAGCGGTCGCCATGTTGAGAGCCTCGCGGAGGCAATGCATGCTCTGAATTTCTAAATCAGCACCTTTAGGTCAAAGGGCCAATAAGAGTGCTGTAGGAAAGACGTATTTTTGGTAGCCAACTTCGATAGTTAGCATCGCAATGGTCCTTTATTCAAACTTCAAAAAAATACTGAAGCATTTGCAGCAAAATGTACTGAAAGTAAAAATTAGGCTACTCTTTCTACAGAAAAATGGGCCCCCTGAGTTATGTATCATGTAATGGTACTGGTGCATCAATGCACAAGCTGCATTTTAATCTTGTAGCTGGTGGTGGACCTGAATGTATTTACTTTACAGGGTGGTTTAGTCCAGTGGTTCCAAAGAGTTTTATTAATTTAGTTTATTTATATAAATAAAACCATTTGAGAAATTTAGAGGGGAAATCACTCTTTGGTGAAACTGCTCTCAATTCATAGGCATATTAAATGTTACAAGGGGCCCAACTACAGACTGCTTTTTGTGAAGGGACATTTTTTAATGTAAACTCTTAGATAAATTTAGTTCAGTTAAAAGTATACTTATTGGAGATAATAATTAATTAAAAAAAACTGTTTGCACTGGTGAGTAATGTCATTTTACATAAAATAAGTGCATAAATGTATTTTGTATTTAAATTTGGTCCTAATTCAATGCAATGGGATTCTGTTATAAAAAGCTCTTCAATTAATTTGGGCCTTGTAACTGAGGTGTATCAGTTTAGCTGTGAGACAGGCATCCTCTGGGAGTTATGCTCTGGGGCAGTTACTTAATTCTCAGTCACGTGGCCTTTTCAACCACACTTGGACAAACAATGGCTGGAGGACATCCTGCAAACAGTATCTAAAAACACGCCTGACCTTACAAGGTGAGCCGGTTCAACCTAAAAGGCACGAGTCTCTGCTGATGGATCACACATGGCAGGTGCTGCCAGCGTGAGGAAAGGAGACGAGCAACACAAAGCCGGGCCAGGTCACTGGCGCCGAGCCTGACGCATCTGATAAGGAAGACAGGGAAACTTCGGTTACCAGCAGAACAGGTCAAGCGACGCCCAGATGTCAAGCCACCACGTCCATCAGGCAGAGTGGGGCGGGGAATCACGTCAAGCTGTCATTCAAGCCTGATAGGGGGGCAGCATGAGAGAAGGGTAGCATACACGTGAGAACAAAATGAAATTATTCATTCAAGTATACAGTGGCGAAGATGGCTCCAGGTCTATATCGCGTGATGATTAATTCCGTTCCAGGTGTAGCTCGCTCTCTCTTGGGTAGAAATTGAGAAGGCCTGCTTTCCTCAGGTTCATGAAATCCATCTTGATAGAAGACCTCAGGGAGACCTTATGGCTGCAGCGCTCAAGTCAGGAGACATATGAATTACAAGGACCTGGAACGCCTGATTCATAAAGAACATGCTTTGATATAACAGGCTGTGATGGAAAGCAACCAATCAAATTTATTCAAGTGCTGTTTTAAGGTGCGTGTAGTTTACTTGAGTATCTCTATTGATGTTACTTTATACATCCATTAGAGTAATGGAATCTAAATGTTGGGTCACTTGCCTTCATAAACTAAAACACAAACTCTTGGCCTCAAATAGAGAAGCAAACAGCGACAGTGTCCTCCCCGAGAGTCAAGGTGACAGACAGATATCAGCCTCGGGTAACAGTGACAGAGTGAGGTAAAGGAGAGGGGCGAATGATACGTAAGAAAAGGAGGCTTGGTGTCATTTGCTCTTTTTTCCCTTCACACTGTTGTAATGGTACTACTCTTACTCTTTGTCTGCTTTTAGTGCTGCATTTACCTCAGATCTACTCATGGCACAGGCCTCAGTGCTCCTTGTTTATCCTCAACATGATCCTCAGCTCAACCTAATCTCCCCACTAGACCTTTCCTTCTGACCTTTTCACTCTAATCTGGCATAATAATCTACCCCTTTTAGCCAATTGGAGTACTAAACTTCCAGACAAATTACCAAACCACTGAAACAACAATCAAGCTCTTGCAGTTAAAAGATTCATTATGCTCAAAAGTGCCCTCATTCAGTCATTAGAAGCGTCTGTGAAGAGGCTGCTTCCTCTGGGACGATGAGGCAGTTTGTCGCTTTGATCACTCCCTTTTCAGAGCATGCATCACTGACACAAACACCCTCACATGTTGGTGTTCGTGTTGTTAATTTTTTGGGATCAGAGAGAAGGCCACAGGGGACCTCCAGCATCAAGATTTACGTACTTTTATTCTAATCTGTTTAAAAATTTCTGAACAACAGGTCTTGACATAGCAAAAAGTCAAGAAGAACGGTGAAATATGCATTGCAGGTGTACGTCCTCGTATAACATCTGCTTCAGTGCTCTGCCAAAAACTACAAACTGACCTCACTTAAATCTTCGAAGAGATATAAAAACTGGCAGGCCTCCAAAACACGAGAACATAAGACAAAACTGAGCCTTAGTTAAACCATATTTTCTTGTCATCCTGGCTTTGTTGCAGATCAGAGATGTCCAAATGATTTCCAGCATCTCTAAAGTACACATACCAGGCCAAATGTTTGAGTTACATTTCGAATACACAAAGAAAAAAATGACTCTAGGGAATACAATATAGTTATGTCAATTTGGTGTTCTGCCTCTGAGCACCAGGGGGCATTAAACCCTGAGGGAGAATGCATCACAGATCTGAATGAACAATGGCTTTTTTAACAGTTGTTTTTGTTCATTTTATTGCAATTTTAATTTCTGCACTTATATCTATAAATGATCCCCATGTGTAGAGATAAAGAAGTCAGACAAAAAACATACATTTTACAATGTTTTCTCACCACAAATCACAATAATCTGCAGGTTTGTTTTACAAGTATTCCCCCAGATTGGACAGGTTTATTGAGCTGAAAATGAAGTGTGGTCTCTGTTCTCGTCATGAAAAACACTAACTAATTGTAAAGCCACGGCCCGTCAAGCACATTACATCAGGGTGAATCACTCACTCTTCACAGCGCAGATAACACAGTGGAAACAACTCCCTCATTCACAGTAAAACAGAGGAAGTCCTCAAGGGGCAGTGGTTACAACCAACAACTACAAGAGCATAAATTAGAAACATGTTGCAAGCACAAAATATTAAAATAGCTGCTCTTTGTTCATAATAAGTGTAATGATATGCTCTGTGTTTGGATTTTACCCATTCATTTTGAGGGAAGAAGAGACTTCTTTGTATTGGCATTTCAATGCAGTGTACCAGCACATCCACTAGAGAGGGAAAGAGAGCCACAAACTACTGAGATTCACTACAAGTCAGAAGTCCCTTCTAATTCAGGGTAAATTTCACTTAGTAACAACAACTAAATCATCACGTGTAGCTTCTAATAGAGCCACATCGGATAATTAAAACGTCAGTGTATGAGTCTTGGTCCCAATCCGACTTACGTTTCATCATTAAAATTGCCTCATCGTCTCACATGCAAAACAGCAGCTTGGATGTTTTGCATCAGCTAAACATCAGAGTAAAATAAAGACAGAAGGAGGCATCTAGAGAGACACAGAGTGAGCTGCAAATGTTTTCTGATCATCAAAGAAAAATAAGAAAATCATAAAAAATAACACAAAGTAGGTTCTCACAGTCAAGTTATAAAGTGAGACGGAGCAGGGAGAAGTACACACTGGTTCAGAGAGGTGAGGTTGCAACAGATTTTTGGAAACATTTTGTCCCTGCAGGCCTAGAGGTGTGTTTGTTTTGTATACCTAAGCTCGGGCTGGGTGGAGTGGGTTGGAGTCAGTGGATGCGAGGCACTGGATGCAGCAGAGTCATGTGCTCAGCGCCGTCGAACGGCAGACGCCGGGAGCAGTAGTGGTGCACCACCTCTGAGATGCTGGGGAACACGCAGCTGCTCTGGTCCAGGGTGTAGCCGTTTTCTTTGGTCTGGGCAACAATGATGTGAACGCAGCCTTGGCTCGTCCTGAGTCACACAGAGGACAAGGAAGGAGAGAAAAGAATTAACCTGTGTTTTTCTCAAATATAATAATGATCTATGTGATTTCTGATATATATTTGACCCATTTGTTGATGTTATATTTAATGTATATATTGATCTTGATGTTTCCAGTTCCTTTTTCAAAGAGGCTCTTGCTCTGTACCCTCATGTGGGAGTATCACACTACATTGTTCTGCTCTTCTCTGATTTAGGTCAACTTGAAAGTAGATTAACTCTCAATAATGCAGATCACAATCACCTGAGTGATGATTGTGTTCGTGTTTATATAGTGCTTGTTCTGCATTGTGAAGGCGATTTGATAACACCTGACGAAAATCTGTTTTAGATACCAATGCACTTTCAGGCTGCACTCACTTGAGGGCGATGGAGTACTTGCTGCTGTCCGACTCGCTGTTCCTGACCAGGAAGCTGGCCTCTTTGCAGGACTGCAGCTGAAACTCCGCCTCCTGACGAGTCACACAGCCATGGTACCAGCTGAGAAAGAGGGTGAGAGTGAGGGGGATTACATTTCATCTGCTACTTATCAGGTCTGGATCCTCATTTCCTACAAACCTCTTGAGCATGACTCTTACGTAACGCTGAAATCTACAAACAATCTGGAGTGCGGTTTATAAGGCACGTAAGCAGACACATTTCAACTAAAACAGTTTGAGTATTGCAAGTTTTATACACCAACAGGGTCAGTTCTGCTCCTCACCTCTGTTTTTCCAGGGGCAGGCAGGGGTCAACACAGCAGGCCTCGGTGTCGGGGATGTTTCCAGGGACACAGGATGGCGGCAGCGTCGTAGGAGAGGACCGCAGGATCTTCTGGGTCCAGCTTTTCTGCCTCAGGTGCTGATGCTGCTGCGGAGGCTGGGCCAGCGGATGTTGGGGCTGCCTGGTGAGTGTGGGGTGAGGCGTCTCCTCTTTGGTTTGGCGCTCAGGGCTGTCAAACTGTGCTGGGGGAAGAAGAGAGGCGAGAGAAGATATCAATTCATGTCAAGAAAGAACTGACTCTGTGCCTGAGTTTGAACTTTGTGCCGAAGCCTCCAGTAAATATAGAATGAGAAGACGGCAGTTTGATGAATCATGCAAGATGTGATTCAATATGCTGTTGGTCTATGCAGCATATGAAATATAAATGTGAGAGCAGGCCTGAGTTGTTTTTTGGAACAAATATACTTCATGTTGATCTAAGGTAGAGAAGTGGCAGGGTTATACGAGTTCAGCAACACTGCAGCCGGTGATGTATGTCTTTTACTTACTTTTAAAAGCGTTACTATTTAAGTTATAAAGATAAAGAAAAGTGCAGGAAATTCAGTTCAGGTGTGCATGAGCAAATTTTCCTTTGTGCTTAGCTTGTTCTCAGATGTCTTCGTGTCTTCAATCAAGTTGGCTATGGCGTAAAAAACGTCTGATGTACCTGACAGAGTTTTGACAATATGCTCTTTCTTCCACTCCCAGGGCAGCTCGTACTCGGTGGAGGGTCGGCGATCCAGCTCAGGACGCGTGACCGCCGCCTTGTCCCCGTCACCGCTGCCCTCATACGGGATGTCATATATCTGTAAGGGCACGGGCTGACTGTCCTCCACCGTTCCCTCGCTCGCCTCCATCAGCACACACACCTTCAGCAAGTCCTTGGACCCCCGACGTCTAATCTCTTGCAGGTAGAAAACAAGGGATTAAAGATTAAAATCTGTGCTGACAGATCAGTATAGAACCACCACGCAGAGAGGCAGGCTGCAGAGATGTATGTATCCTTTGGCTATAATGCTGTTATTAATGTTGGTAATACATTAATAAAGGTAATTGAGTTCTAAATTATTAGATTTTGTTTCAGAGGTGAGGTTAGTAAAGGATTTATTAATTTTGTACTACTTTTAAAGCCTTTATAAAAGATGATTCAGGTCAGTAACTCAGGGATTCAGCTGCCTTGCTTGTTGAGCCACAGTGACTTCAGACTCTTGCTTACTTCCTCAGTATGACTTAAGCCTCATAAATTGACTCAGTCACATCATCACATCCTCTGCAGTCTTCTCTGAGGAGGCCTGGAAGTAGCACAGGCACTGATTGAACTGCAATAAACCATTCACATTCACAGCGGGCTATTGTGTAACCCTTTTAGTTAAAACAATGGAGTGATGGAATGAAAGGTCGGGAGAGCATGCGATTGGCCTGACGGACCACCGGTCTTCCTAGATGCTGGGAAGTTTTGATAAATGGTCAGGCAGGTCCATATAGGGGGTTACACAGAGCCGCGTCCGAGAGGAGGTGGGGGGCACTGAGGGCCAACTTCCTTTTTAGAGAATAGTACCAGGAAACAGAGACAGGAAAGAGGAAGCAGGGGCAGGAAACTGCACCCATTGTCCGAATGCAGCACAGTTGCCATGGCAACCCCCGTGGGGTGCAGAGAGCACTAGAGGAGCGAGTTTGTGCTCTCGCTGCTCGGCCCGCAGAGACTGAAAATGTGATTCATTCACACAGGAGCTACGTGTCTAAACGTCAGCTGTACAGATTCTGTAATTAAGGGACTGAATGAAACATCATCGTCACAGCTGACAGCTACAAGAGAAGGCAGAAAGAGCACATTGATGAAAGTCTCACCAGTGATCATCTGCTGGGCATCGTAAGGCTCCATGTAGCCATCATTCTCCCCGACCCTCTCTGCCTCCCTTTGCTCTCTGGTCTTCTGAGCATCAAAGGGATCTGCGTAATCCTCAAGGATGATCACCTGAATCAAAAAACGCAGGAAATCACTATTTCTTTTTATGCATAATAGATATAAAAACAGTATACGTTTCCCGAAAGGCATCAAATATTGCATATGTATTGAATTGTATAAAAAACTAAATGAGATTCCCCAACTAGTGCTACAATTACTTCTGACCAGCAGATACACCAAGAGAAGTTGTCATAGATGGCTAAAAGTAAATAAATGGTTGAATCGCCCAACCTCTGCCATTCCAAGTAGTAGTACTAATATCCATCTAAACCTACCGGAAAAAAAAGGAAAAAAGAGACCATGGACTGTTCCATAATCAGTATTTGGTATGAAAGAAATTGCATTTCTATAATTGATAGTGTTAGATACCATTCAGTTAAAAATAGAGCTGCAACAAACAATTATTTTAATTATCAATTAATCTGCTGATTATTTTCCTGACTAACAATTGTATCACCTTCTATATAAAATGTCAGAAAATAGTGAAAAATACCCATTATATTTGACCAAATGTCTTGTCCAAACAAAAGTCCAAAACCCAAAGATGTTCAATATACTATGATGTGTGGCCCAGAAAGACAGAATATCCTCATTTTACAGTTAATCAATTATCAAAATAGTTGCCAATTAAACTATGACCGACCAATCGATTCATTATTTCAGCCGTAGTACGGTTGGTGTCGATGTCAGACAAAAAACAATCTAGTCAGAAGAATACCAGACACCTTATCTTGTCTGAAGAGGCACTCTTTGTTGTAAATCCCACTCTCTTCACATTTATATCTGTCTGTTCACAGCCTCTACTCTGTGACACCAGTCACACCTGAATGTCTTGTCATCTTATCAGTGCCATATAACTTCTTGTTTGTTTTACAAGCCACTGGCCAAGAGACAATGGTGTCCTGTAAAGTTGTCTCCCTCTAATCACTTCCAGTCGTGTTCCCTTGTCAAAGAAATGTTGGCATTAGTTGGTGTTTGAATAAAGTAGCAGATGCTTGACAGGCTGAAAGTCAGATGGTTGTTTAGAGTGCTTTAGATTCAGACTACAACACAGATACATGTGCATGTTACACATTCACCTCTTGGAAAACACCTCGTGGAAATAACATCATATTCTTTATTAAGGCAATACAACACACAGTAACAATCAAACCTGGTGGCTGCAGTGGAGATCAGTAACAGGGATTCACTCCCTTCCTGAAATATAAAACTCCCATTTTATTCTTTTTCTCTTTTGTGTGTATTTTTCCCTCACCATCTCGCCCCTGACTTCACTATCTTTCTCCCTTTTTGTTTCAAAGCCAAGCTGGAGGGGACTTGGATTAGCGCCTAAGTGTCAAATAACACAATGCTTTTTATAATATGATAGCCTTCTTTAGGGGGGTGGGGGGGTGGGGGTGGAGGAAGGAGGGGTGAGAGAAGGGGAATACTGAGCCAGATAACATACAGGAGAGGAAGGTAAGGCCTCATGTCCGACCACAGCTTTGTATCCAAGGCGAGGTCGTTGGGTGTAAAGGCGAAGGGTGGAGAGGAAGAGACAGAGAGATAGAAAGACGGACTGGGTGGAGTGGACACAATGGGTATAGTGGAGACAAACAGGAGGGAGAAGCTAAAACAATAATATCAATTTTCACAGCTTGGACTGGATCCTTTGTTACGTTATTGTCAACAGTATTGATGACACTACATGTCGCTATAAGAGAAGGCTGCCACAGATTAAATTACAATACGTAAATAAAATAAATTGAATTTCCCATCCCAACATTAGCGATCAATCAGCGACAGTTTACTTCAGTAAAAGTAGCAATATCACAGTGTAGAAATGTTACTGTTTTACTGAAATTTGGGTGCCATGGCAACAATTTGTACTTGACAGAATGATTTCTGTCATACTGTTATGTTACGATATTATTATATTATATTATGAGGTTATGATTGCCAGTGGTGAAAGAAGTATTCAGATCGTTTACTTAAGTAAAAGTAGTAATACCACAATCTAAAAATACTTAGATGACAAGTAAAAGTATTATAATAAATCATTAAAACCTCCAACTTGACTCAAAAAAGGGAATTCAAATTGTTTGCTTACTTTGCCCACTAGATAATAATTGCTGCTGCTAAATAGGGGAATTATTTTAGTTACTTTGTAAAGTGCCGAGCAGCTTAATCTTAAACATTATTTATATTATATTTTGTAAAAGTACTCCCATACTGTAAAGTAACCAATAAGTAAAGCGGTGTAAAAAGTACAATATTTTAAAGTGAAAGTAGAGTAGAAGTATCAAGTAGCAGAAAATGGAATCAATGAAATACAAGTAGCTCAAAATGACTTAAAGAGCCTGAGTAAAGATACTTACTGATGTATTAACATGTAAGACGTAAAGCTAATTTTAAATTATAGCTGTGTTTGGTGGAGCAATCCTTCATATTGTACTATTATAAACTAATCAGGTAACATCTTAATCTGAAAGTAGTAATCTGAATAGTTTTCAGACAAATGAAGCCTACCAGGAAACAAATCTAAATCAGCAAACAGCTGTTAGAAAATATTAATTTAGATTAGAGCCAAATTACGGTCCCTTGTGATATGATAAAGATCAAGTCTCAAAAAAATACAGATCGCATCGGCTGCTCACCGTCTCGGTCTTGCACTGGACTGGTTTCTCTGCTTCGGGTACCACTTGATTAGTGATGGTGGCGCTGTTGAAGTTGGGGCTTTTGTCCTGTTTGTCCACTCTGATCAACCGGTTGATGAACGCGTTGGCCGATGGAGAGCTTTTCATTGGTCTGTGCTGCTCTTCAAACACCGGCTCCGCTTTGGAGTTCTTGCGACTTTTCCCGGACAGGAGGTTCTCCCAGACTTTTCCATCTTTCGGGGAGATGGCACCGTTTCTACTCAGCTCTATGGCTGAGTTCTTTCGGTTTCTTCCCGACAGCAGAGACCCGACTCCTCCAACTCCTCCGCCAGTGTTGTCACCAGAAAAGTTTTTGCGATGGCCCGTTTTGGAGCCTATTGTTTTGGTACCGATGCTGGCCACCAGCCCGGCTTTATTGGCTCTAGGTTGTGAGCCTGATTCGGAGGCTGAGCGGATCCTGTCGGCACCATTCTTCAGATTGATGGGGAACTCCTTGAACCACTTTGCCATTGTGACTCAGATGGAAACCAATAAAACTCTCTGCCTGCTCCGACGCCTTTTAGCGCCATACACCACAGGGCTCCAGAGACGCACCTTTAGAAATCACAATTTTTCCAACAAAAGACTTCCGTTGCTTTATTCTAGGATAGAGCATGTGTAGACTAAAGGATCTCCACACCTCAGTTTAGAGCATGTCATAAATGCATTCAAAAGCCAATGCTTGTAAGTACAAACTTACAGGCTACATGACAAAAAAAAAAAACTAAAGCAAATACCACTACTTTATCCCATTTGTGATTATCTTACACCTGTTCCTTCTTCATCAGAGGAATAGTCCATTCCCGTTGGATGAAAAGATGTCTTCGGAGTGGGAACACCCGAAAGAAGGCAAAGTTCTTCTTGCTTCTGATTTGTGGTCCCATTCCCAAAGTGGCTTATCTGGTCTTTCACAACCTTCTACTGTCGCAATGGGGCTCCTGACTGCGCCTGGAGTATAGAGAGGGGAGGGGGTATCTGAAGTTAAGAGGGGAGGCAGGACCGGGTGGGCGGTGATAAGCTTTTAATTAGACACCATGGTAGAATAGTCTTTTGGGGAGTTATTTTAGTTCAGACCTATTCCCTCGTAACCCACATAGAATATCGACACATTACTCATTCGTTGGCTTTATAATTTATGTAGCTTCTGTTTAAACTACAATACATATTTACATTAAAATATCTGTTAAGAAAAAATGTAAGAATAAATGTAAAAAAATAAAAGTATATTGGACTTCTAAAATGTTGGTTTTTCAATACATTTTTATTAGACTATGGAATTTAAAAACATCTGTACATAGAAGCTTTATTCATGATAACTGTTGTGTCCCCATACGACTTAACGACTTAAATTGAAGTTGATGGTTATGTTAATAATTTAATGTTGGATATTAATTAAATATTAATCTTAATGTCATTTCATAATGTGTTTATTGGCTGTCTAATTAATCTACACTCCTTTAATTCGGGTATCGTCGGGAAATGGTCTGTTTTGAGCTGCTCCACATATACCAGTGATAGGTATGACACGTATTCTATCAATTTAGAAAAATGCTGTTGACGACGGTTATACAGATAGTTTTCCAAATAAATTACATTTTAATATTATATACTATACAACACAACCTGTATTTTAACCGTTGTAATGTTTAACACTTTTTAATTTCATGAAGCATACATATCGACTCCCCCATGTTTGTGATGAGATGTAACCTTCCATGGTGCGCGATACTCCTGCTTGTCCCTCTTTGTCCAGTGGCGACAGTAGGCCATGATAATTATGGCAAAATTTGCGTTTTTGAATGAATTATAGTTGAATGGTGGATCAACAAGCATACACCGTGTGAGGACTGGTTTCTGGCAATGACACACCAGAGAGTTTCAATTTAAAGGACAGCAGAGCAAGCAACGGAGAAAGGGTACAGTTTGCTTCCAAGACAGTCTGCAAGATGGCTAGCTATCTTCAGTGGCATGCTAACGTTAGCTAGCAAGCTAATGTTAGCATAGTAAACAACAGTTTTCAAAACATGATCAATTGCTTTATCTTATAAATGCTGTGATAAGTGGAACTGAGTGCACATTTTCACAAATGACTGTAGAACGGCACATCTCAGTTTCTGATTAATGTTCCAGTGTTGCCGCTACTGGGGTAAAATCTCACCGCTGCTAGCAAGCCACATTGAGTAACGTGGCTAGCTAGTTAGCCACGGTAGAAACTAGCTCGCGTTAGCTAGCTGGTGGACTTCTTTGCTACACATCTGTAAGTGATCATTTATAGAGGGAGGTGGGGGGTGCTCTTGTAACTTGTACTGGCAGTCAAGCCAGGTAGCGAGCAACCAGTTTCACTCAGCTAGCTGGATCTGGTTTTCAACGAGACGAACTTGTGCTAATAAATAACGTGAACCAGCTGAGTTTTTACCTGACGTTTTATTTGGTGACCAAATCCCGGCGTGACAGACACCGTGGCGAAATATTTTGCAGCAGCAACGGAGTTTGCAGACCTGGGCCGGCGTTATAATCTAATATACGTGTTACTAACTGCTGTGATGATAACCATTTTAACGTGATTGACATGACCTGAAGGCAGATTCCACCCACTCGGCTCGTAGCCTTCAAGACGTCGTCATTTTTTAAACTTTTTTTTTCTTGCACATGAACGGTGATATGCCACTTCACCGACAGTCATAATTAGCTAATGGCTGCCGAATCGGGGAGACTACTGGCGGGACAAGGAAAACGAAGCAAAGGTAGGAATAAATTTCACCCATCTCCCAATCAGACCGGAATCATCCATTACTGCGCTGCAATGGGCTGCACTGGTGCTATAGCAACTCCCTTCTCGCCCCCCCACATATGTAAACTTCACGACTGTCTCCGGTGGTGGCTGTTTCTCACAGAGTGGATCTGTGGACGGGGTTCATGTCTATCTTGCTATAAATGTATCTTCAACTCCGTTTCCTCGTTCTCATGTCCTCGTATTTTCCTGTCTCCCTCATTGACCTTACCTCTTCTGCCTCTTGTTTTGCGGCCTCTTTCCCGCTCGCCGGGGTCATTTGGTCTGCCTGGGTCATTTTTTTTTCGATTCCAAGGCTTCATAACCGTGGTGATGATAGCTCCTGGATGTTCAGCATCTTGTCCTCATGCCAGTCTATGTCCCATCATTGAATCCATCTCAACTGTTGGACTTGGAAAAAAAGAGGCCCTAGGTCTAATGCTGCTCCACTCTGTCACTCAGGGGTATTGGCCAATCCAAATGTGATGGTGCGCTTGATTGGTGGTGGACCGATAGCATGAGACACGGAATCTTGTTTTTGTTATGGCTAATATTACATTTCCCCCTTTTCCACCCCGTCCCTCCATATTTCACTCTTTCAGCTTCACAGATGAAGAGCCCGGAGAAGAAGAAGGCAAGGAAATCCACCAACCAGGTAATGGTTGTTTTTGGCATTCTGATTACTTTGCCACCTAAAAGAAACATTCTCGTTTTATGTGATGAGTGGACCACAAAGACTGCGAAGAGATCGGGTCTTGAGAAAGCAATAAAAGAAATCATATTCTGTATTTTTGTTCTCTTTTTTTCTTTTAGGCGGCAGGATTCTCCCACCTCACGGAGTTTGCACCCCCTCCTACCCCCATGGTGGACCACCTGGTCGCCTCCAACCCCTTCGACGATGACTTCGGGCCCCCATCCCGACCTACTGGGGCGGGTGGACCAAGCAGTGCTCCATTTCTTCCCAGCCCAGGCGGAGGAGGTGGGTATGTTGGTGGGGGCAGAATGGGCGTGGGCATGGGCTTCATGGGAGGCCCAGCTGGACCAGGTGGCGGCGGCCAACCTGGACGGAGGCTACCATTCGGACCTCCATCCAATGCTGGCCCTCACCACCAGCTAGGCTTTGGAGGAATGCCTGGCTTTGGAGGTGGCGGTGGGGGCGGCGGTGGGGGGGGAGGAGGGGGTGGGTTCCCCCCTGGTGGCCCTTCTCAGTTCAACATGCCACCGAACTTTAGCCCACCCATGCACCCCGGGCCAGGATTCAATCCAATGTTGTCTCCAGGGTCTATGGGAGGTCCTGGGGGAGGGGGGCCACCTCACCCTAGGTTTGGCATGCCTCCACAGCAGCAACACGGACAGGGTGGACACCCATTCAACAGCCCACCGTTACCTGGTGGTGGAGGTCCCAGAGGGCCTCCACATGGCCCCATGCCTCCCATGGGAGGAGGCATGGGTCCTGGGATGAACATGATGGGTGGCATGGGTGGTGGCCCCGGAGGCAACATGGTGGGTGGGTTACCAGGTATGCCCCCTCAAGGACAGTTCCCTCCCTCGCAGGATGGTCCCTACCCTGGCCCCAGTCCGCCAGGGCCAGGCAACGAGGACGTAAAAAACTTTGGTGGAGGACCTCCGCCTGGGCCTCAACAACAGCAGCAGCAGCAGCAGCAACAACAACAACAACAACAACAACAGCAGCAGCAGCAGCAGCAGCAGCAGCAGCAGCAACAACAGCAACAACAACAACAGCAGCAGCAGCAACAGCAGCAGCTTAGCCTAAATCCTAACGGCCCCCCTCCTAATAATACCACTCCTGGCCCTCCTCCTAACTCCGGGCCCCCGCAACCAGGAGGAGGCTTCCCTGGCCACCCTGACGTCCAGCAGCCCAATTCCAATACACCTGTTCAGCCTCCCTCAGCACCGCCGCAGCCTAACCCCAACTCTTCTCCTACTGGTCCCCTGAATGGATCAGGCCAGCAACAGCATCCACCGCCCAGTCAGCTACAACCCCCCAGCAATGCAAACACCCCCAACTCTAACAACTCTACCCAGCAGCAGCAACAATCCACCCCACCTAACTCTGCCCCTGGCTCCACTCCGTACAACCAGCAGAACAACACTCCTGGTGCTGGTGGTCCCATGCCAAATGCGACCCCCAACCCGGGTCAGAACAGCATGACCAATAACAACGGAGGCAACACTCCTGGCAGCAACCCCAATCCCCCCTCTAACTCCACTTCGACCCCAAACACCCAGTCTCCGCTGCCCCCTGGCCCCGCTGCCCCCTCGACCGGGCCTGGCTCTGGCCCCGGAAAACTCGGCGGCCCCGGGATGGTCTTCCCTTGTGGCCTCTGCATGGCGGAGGTGCACGACGACCAGGACGCCATCCTGTGCGAGGCGTCGTGCCAACGCTGGTTCCACCGCGACTGCACAGGCCTGACCGAGCCGGCGTACGGGCTGCTGACACGGGAGAGCGCCGCCGTCTGGGCCTGTGACTTCTGCATCAAGACCAAGGACATCCAGGCCGTGTTTGTGCGCCAGGGATTAGGCCAGCTGGTGGCCGCTAATGAGAGTTGAGGAGTGGGTGACAAAAGGAGCAGCATGGAGGTGCGTCACATAAGGACAAATAGAGACATTCTTTGCTTTGATCTAACTGAGTGACCTGTGTGTCATGTCAGCTACTCGCTTCTCTTGACTAGCCCTTTACTTGTTCACTACACAGAGAAACACACTCATTGACATTCATGCTTATATATAGCATGTCTAACCCCTAACCCCCCCCCAAACGAGTCAAAAGAAATGATGAATGTTAAACTACACAGTTCTTCAGACATCTAGACTGCCAACCAGCAAAGCACTGACACCAACACACTACCTCACACACTTTGTGACTGACTGGCACCGCCGCTCCCGCGATGACTGACTGTGATCGACTCGTGCACCACAGGAGTATGATGACAAACACACAAACCCACGGTAGACATAGAACGCATTGTTGAAATATTCCCCTAGTGTTTATTGATACAGTGACTCAAATCATCAGCGTTATTCTCCATTTTTCTTGGCTTTAAATTAAAACGACCATGATATATAAAATCTTTAAAAAATGGAGAGGAAAAAATAGTTGAAAGAGTGCCTGAAAATCTAAAAGGGACTGTATCGTTTCATTCACAGCTTTATTTGCCATCAGAATACTTCATTTTATCAATAGTCTATCCCATTGTCTTTTAACTGCAAGCAAGTGGAAAGAAAATGGAAAACTACATCAGTGTATTGCAGCGTTAAATTCTCAAAGTGTTTAGTGAAACAAAAGTAATTGGGGGGGGGGGGGGGCATCTTTTAAGTTCTTTTGTCAGTTCCTCCACCCGCACACGTATACACACTTTGACCACGTACATCTGTCGTTTGGTACCCAGTGCTGATTAACCCAAAGGAGACCCTGGCCGAGATTTCATCCACTTCACAGATATAGTTGTAAATATTAGGACAAAACAATTGTCTGGAACTTCCATCAGTTGTGATCATGCTACAGAGTTGACCAATGAACAAAAATAATGAGTTAAACTTATGTGTCTTGGTTGTATACAGTATGATGTTTTGTTTTTTTATACAGTACATTTGAGTCAACCATTTCTTTTTATCTCTGCAGTACACATGAATTGTGAAGTCAGTGCTTTTGGATGGTGTTGGCAAAGCAAGTAGTGACATGTCATCAGATGTGCATAGTCCTTTAAAGAAAAAAAAAAAGAAAAATACGACAAAAAAAGAGTGGGATGGGGGGTGCATGTGAACCAATGCAGTAACTGTCTGATCTGTTTATGTTTATATTCTGGCCTCTGCTCTGCAAGAGGCCTTGAAGTAGACCAAATAACTTAAGAGCGAACAATACCCATCTTTCACATTTCTGTCACGGTATACGGTGTTTATAACTATTCTTCCCTCTGTCAACTCTTTACTTTTCTTTATTCAATGTCCAAGTTGCCTTTCTTTTTCTTGCTCTCTCCGCTGTTCCGTTTCATTTTGTACTGGTATCTGTGCTGTGCTCTTGCTCTGCTGCCTCCTGGTGGAACCAGTGAGTCCCACACCAGGTGGGGAAGGGAAAGGTACTGAACTCTGAAGTAAAGACAGAATTGTTTTTGTACTTGTCCATGTCTGTTTTTATTCACATTTTTTTTATTTGTTTGCTAATTGTTGTATTAAAATGAGGGTTGGAAAACCCAATGAAACGGGTAACGACGTAATTTCTTTGTCACAAATGCCCAGAGTGACACCTACAGTTAATTTTATTAACTATTTTTTTCCAAGGTCATCATCAGATCTTTGCTTTAAATTTAGAAAAGTAGGTAAAATTTAATTTTATGTGTCCGTACATTCTTAGTGTCCTAATAATTTCCTTGTAAGTTTCCTGAAAAGAATAATGTGGCACTAATTATATAGGTAAAATAGAGAAAGCGTTCAATTTCTACACTTCAAATTCATTCCTATAAAATAGAACAAAGTGGAGAATTTTAGTCAGCCTAACCATACAAAGATAGACAATCTGTCAAGAAGCAAACTATTCAACAGTAGTTAATAGTAACGTTTCTAGAGATACATTATCATATTTTACTTTGTTTATAAATGGAGCTACTCTCTGTCATATCTCTCTTTTGCTTCTAATTTGTACCAAATTAAAAAGTTCTAGCCCGAAAACCTCAATCAACCAAATACAATCTCAATACATTTGGATATTTAAGATGAATTTGTGTGAGGGTCTTTACAAAAAGTTTGAGTTCACATAGAGACATGAAATATACCCTATAAATAGAAGTTATACAGTATAAAGTATGTAAGTAGCCTATTATGTATATAGCTGAGTGAAGATGGCTGATCATAGGTTATTTGGAGTATTAGTATAAATACGCCCTCCAAAAAAATTTAATTAAAGTCAGTTCAATTATACACTATTTCTATATTCACATATGCAATTTAGTGGCCATATAGGCTCCAGTGTAGCTACTGACAGTCAATGAGCATGTTAACTGATCGGAGTAGCATTGTTTCTGTTCATAGTTATTTCGTTTTGCCTCAGCAGTGATCCGTTTGTCTCCTGAACTGCATTTCTATTGGTTATGATCACAGCCCAAAGCTGCCATGCACACATTTTCAAAAATTGATTGAGAAATAATTTTCCCGTAACACCTCTGTAGAGACGGGTCACACTCTGTATTTACCTGTGAGTGTGAGTGTGTGTTTGTGCAGCGATGAAACTGAGCCCACAGCAGGCACCGCCTCTTCGGGGAGTCGCCCACCAATGAAGTCGGTCCTGAGGCGGGACGATGACTATCCGATGTGCTGGCAACAGGTTGCACTGGTAGCAGCGGGGGTGGGGGGTGGGGGGAGAGAGAGAGAAATTTCCCGGTGTCCTCAGTCCATTGAGTAACATCTTCTCATCCCACCAGCGCTATACAGAGCCGCTGCCTCTGTGAGGACTGATACAGGAGCGCTCACTGAGGAGGGAGCAACATTTCGGGCTTTGGATCATCTCTGCAGGTGCGCTAGAATAAGTATTATTACACAGGTGCCGACTATTTACTGAACACTTACTTTTTGTGGGATCAGATGGGGGAAAAAGTGCAATACTGTAAGCCTCCGTTTTTCTGAGCGGGGTTTAATAACATTTGGACCAGCAGAGACTGACACCTGTGGCTTTGTGATTGGATTGAACCGCCCCCCCCTTTCCTGCTCGCGATAATGCCCGAGCATCGGGGTTGTTGTTCGCTCTCAGACGGGTTTGTGAAAGGTTTGGTCTCCGCTGCCCTGTAATCGG
This sequence comes from Cebidichthys violaceus, assembly GCF_023349555.1. Classification (NCBI taxonomy): domain Eukaryota; kingdom Metazoa; phylum Chordata; class Actinopteri; order Perciformes; family Stichaeidae; genus Cebidichthys; species Cebidichthys violaceus. The sequence continues at coordinate 10,224,737 of NW_027176329.1, read as the reverse complement.
ATCTGACTGCGCGGCGCAAAGAGTATACGAGAGGTCATTATAGCAGGTAAAGGCTTCAAATAGGATGCGTGGGGAGCGAGGCAGGTGCGTCGGTTTGTTTACCCTCGTCGCTCCGCTGTGGGTCCCACTGGCGCGAGTCAACAACCCGGTGGTTTCGACGCGCACCCGATACTGACTGACCGGATGGGTGGGTGTGACGCAATTAATCCAGGAGCAGACAAGGTGCTCAGGGGCTTACTTTGCTCTCATGGTTTCTCCGAAGTGAAGTGTCTTTGTTGTGCTTATTGATAGGAATTTAAAAGTGATATTATTTAGATCGTCAGTCAAGCTGTTTTAATTGATCTCACGCGTGCCAAGAAAATACAATGCAGGCTTTTTATTCGTTAGATGTAGACTCTGTCAAGTCCGGGGTAAAAAGTATATCATCAGATGTTGGAAGTCTCATTCTTTTCAGTTGAATTCAAAATAAATTGCTCCAGAAATAGTCCTGTCCTAAAAATGTGTGCCTGGGGGAACACTTCAAGCTCCCTTTGAGGTGTTTACGTAAACATGTACCTTTTAATGAGAGACAAGTATTTCCAGGTTGTTGCTATTTTACACAAGACAACCTGCACCTACCCCTCAAGCACCACCTGCAATACTGGCAACTGTAATAGTTTGCTTTTCTGTTCGCCCAAAAATAAATGCCAGGCATTTAAACTATGTTTTTGGTCTCAAATAGGGCTGTGTGTTTTCACGTATCTTTACATAGTGGGACGATATGTTTACATAGTGGGATTGTTTTACAAAATTCTGCTTAATCTAAATTATGATTTTTCCAAAGCAAATGCATATACTTTATAACAAAAATGATTTCACAATTAAGGTTTATTTTTACATTTGTGAATAGTTATATCTGATGCAATGCACAATCACATAATTAATTGTATTGAACATCAATCTGATTGTTTTACAGACTTGTGTGTATATTTCACATATTCTGATTCAGAAATTGATTTCAGATATAGTCCTCATGGTTTACAACTAATGATTATTTCCATTATGGATTGATCCATCCATATGTCACAACGTATTGAAAATCTATAGAATCCTAAAGATATTCAATTGAAATAGAAATAAAACAGAGAAAAGCTTTTGCTTTGATAAACCAGTGAACGTTTTGTTTTTTTGCTCGAGGAATGACTTAAACAATTACATAAATTGTCCGAATTGTTTCTAAATGACTTCTCTGTTTGTTGATACATTAACTGATCTCACGTAAAGGCCTGCTGACATTGATTTCCACCAAATCAAACAACAGTATGAAAGTAGCTTGTCTTCTCATACCGAAGGGCAAGATACTCTGTGGGAGAAAGTTGAAGATCAGACGGCAAAGAAGGTTATGGGAACAGGAAGGAAAATGAGCTGGGTGAAGAGAAAGGGAAGAGTGACGGCAGACAGGCCCGTTTGGTGACATTCCTGTCTCTGTTGACCCAGCCATTCCTTGTGACAAGAAAGAGCAAGAGAGGAGGTGAACCTGTTGTCGCCAAGCAGTGCTCGGCTACTGGTTGGTGAACAACAACTAAGCCTTGAAATCCGTATTCGCCCAAGAACACAACTGGGAGCTGTGTGACCAGCGATCAGCAGCAGAGGGCTGAGCTCTGTGACAACAGACGATCACATTGTTCCCTTTATTAAGATTTTCCAAAATAGCTGAGGAGTAACCCTCAGCTCATTTTGATATCCAGTGTGCAGCACAGTTTTTTTGTTATGTTAGACGGGGGGAATTGGTTTGTTTTGCGTTGTATTTTTAGTCTGTTTTTAGTTTGTCGTCTTTTAATGAGTCTCTTCACTTTTTATATACTGCCTGTGTGGACACTTTTCCACATGCATAGGCTTTACAGTTAGCACTGCCCTAGTTCTCCGTTTCTTCTTAATCTGTCCTTATTAATACAAATGCAAACCACGCGCGATGCAGAGTGCAAAGGGAACGTCTGGAATCCGAACAATGTTTCCCAGAAAGACAAAGCCCGACTTTCATTCACCAATCTAACCCCAATGCCAGTTGAGGTGCTTCTTGTTACACTATAACCAGCGGTCAGTTAGAGTTGGTTACATTTTAATTCCTGTGAGAGTCACATCTGTAGGTGTGGACATAGGAAGCAGGCTGGGGTTGAAGTACGACGGGGAACTCTGCGAAGCCAAAATCAGATTTAGTGACACCTAAATACAAATAACGCGTTCATGTGATCATGTGGCAGCAATAACAGACACGTTTTAACTTGATTCCACAATAGTTGGTACTTTCTTTCAGATCAACTACCTGCTGCCAGATGGTGAATGCACAGCAGGTCCGTACATATGTCTGTGCACACCCTTTCGTGTGTGTGTGTGTGTGTGTGTGTGTGTGTGTGTGTGTGTGTGTGTGTGTGTGTGTGTGTGTGTGTGTGTGTGTGTGTGTGTGTGTGTGTGTGTGTGTGCGCACACACTCAAGCCGGCGTGTGTGCCTGTACGGCTCAAAATAAACAGTCTACGCCTGAGTGAGTCCACTCTGAAGTCTGGTGACTGTGGAAACTCTGGCAAAGACAGAGAGAGAGGGGAGGGAGGCCCATTCCTGACATAGTCCCCCAGTGTTTAATGCTCCGCAGAGCCCAGACAATAGGCGGAGTATTCACCTTCTCATAGTGTTCATCACCAAGCTCATTTTCAGAGCATACATGGTGGACAAGACATGCTTAGGCTAGACTACCATTTATTCATATATTAATTCATAAAAAATGCCACACATATACTAGTTCCAGCGTCTCAAATGTGAGGATTTGTAATCTATATGTAATGTGCCGATGCACTTACATATAGTAGAATTCACAAAAGACAATATTTAAAAAATAAATGATCAATGCCAAAGCAACGGAGACCAAGATAACCTGTTTTTTATTTTAAAATGATGGACCCTACATTTCCCATCATGCAACAAATGAGTAGCACTCCACATGACCTTTATGTGTAAAGTCAGTTGAATGCCCGTTTAACACAATATTAAAGTCAGTAAAACACAGTGGTTCATTTGCCACTAAGTCAAATCAAACATCTACACGTCTATACAGTCCATATATATGGTTCAGTTGTTGCAATTGTTTACCCAATAACAAAGTCAAAAAGACATTCAGACCTTTCTCTGTCTCTGTCTGCTTCACAGCTGTTTACATAAATAAAAATACCAAAAACTCTTTCATTAATAATGATTGGATGAAAACATCAACACAGTCAGGATGCATATGTAAATTCGAGGCAACATACAGTATTGATTAGTGTGTGACACCCAGTCATACTCCTACTCTTTGTTTTCCCCGACTACTGAGCACACCTGGAAAAAAGTATCGACCTGTACAAAGAGCTTCTTAGTGCCCCAGTGGCATATTTCTCATGAGATGAATACAATTCATTCTGGTTTAGAAGGAATTAAACCTGTAGAGCAGCAAGAGATGATAGCAGCTTCATCAAGGTTAACCAGCAATCCGATATGATTGCCGAGTCATGGTAACTCCACCTGGGAAGGAGTGACACATTCAGGTTAGACGAGGCATCTGAGTGAGGGAGTATTTACTTTTTGTAAAGCCTGGAAACCGCAAAAGCAAAAAGGACTAATTCACGTCTGAAAAAAGGGCCTGCGGATGTAATCATCTGCAGGTCTGTTTTGATGATTAGAGAGAAAAGGGGGAATTTCATGTTCAGCTACTGATTCATCTAATTTGTATCTTTGCTGTTTTCCCCTCCCTGTCCGCCCGGACTGCTTACACAGAAACCAGGAAGTCAGCATGAACACCCTGTCCACTGACAGGAAGCCTCTTGTGGATTACGGCGTCCAGATCCGCTTCATCAAGGACCTCCACGACACAGGCGGAGGTTATCCTGAGAAATCCAGAGGGAACAACAGTGCAACCCCTCCTTCCAATAAGTACGGGGTGGCAGTGCACGTTCAGGGAATCTCTGGACAGCCCTATGTGGTCCTGAAAGATGGCGAGAAGGGAGACTCTTATGGAGTTCAGCTGAACAGCCCCAGCCCCAGCTCAGAGCCACCTTCACCATGCAACAGCCTCCCCAAAACAAATAAAGGACCAGCAGAATCAGCAAACCCCTTTAGCCATGCTGCAAATACAGCACGCTCCCCAGTGTCTCCAGCAGACGATGAGGTCAGGGAGATTTTTGGGAGCCCTCATAAAAGACCTCCAGGAGATGGTCAAGCAGGAACACAAGGGGAGGAGGAGAGTGGAGTTGGCAGAAAAGCTGAACCCAGACACAAAGCAACTGCCCGTGAAGCAGAGAGAAACAGAGATAGGACTAGTGATGAAGGGTATAACGAAGCAGGCCTAAAGCCTGTCAAATTCAACGGCACGGCACCTAGAGGGTTCAAGCAAACTGGCTCTGGTTACACCGGCTCGTTGGGAAGGCACAGTGGGGGGAAAAAAAGCACAGATTCCCCTTCGGAGTCTCTCCCAAAACCTCCAGCATCAACTGTTGTGGAACCCATCCCAGAAATTGACACCAACTCCCTGGCTCCCATCAACAAGCTCATCAGTAAGTTCAACACTGGGACGCCAGCTAGTGCCCCACAGACGAGAGGCCGCTCCGGAGCGAGGCAGAGGCTCAGGTTTGATGAGCACCGGCGGTCAAGAAGCCTTGATGCGAGAAAAGATGTCAAGCCCGAAATTCCCTCTCCTAGCTCTCCGACTCCGAATCCCTACGCTGTTCCCCTGTCTACATCCTCCAAGTTGTTGGCTGCATCTGTCCCAGCGAACAGTAGCCTGGGAAGCAGCCCTGCATCTGTTTCCAGGGTGACGGCGCTCGAGGCCGCCCAGCCAAGCTTTAAGTCACCAGGGAAGTTTGTAGCAAAAGACAACCATCCAGCTTTAGCCAAAAAGCCTGTGAGTACCAGTGTTTTGTGAGGCATTAAATTGTCTCTTTGTTTTGTGTCTGTTTTCTAACTCTGTTAACTCTGTTTGAAGGAGACCACTTCGAAGAATCAAAGCAAAGTCAACGGGGAGGAAGCTCAAGTGAAGCAAGCTGTTTACAACGTTCTTAAAAATGGGTAAATAAACAACAAGCATGACATACTGAATGTCTTGAGACTTTGTTACTGTATATGAATACATGTGCTTTTCTAATCTGATCCTCTGTCCGTTGTTTTCCTGATCAGCACCAGTGAGAGTGAGAGATACCTCAAAAGAAACGTCAACCTCGCTTCTGAGACAAATGGCAGTTTTAAGGTACGACAAAACTTTAAAGCCTGTGATTTTTTTAAAGGTACTTTTTTTAGATGCATATACACACACTGGCACACTGACTTTTACTTGTATAGTAGAAAACAGTAATAATGTAAGCATGGAAGTTGATTATTAACCCTGGGAACAGTATGTGTTACAAATAATGTTCACTGATGAAGACCATGAGATGTGGTTGAAAGCACCAAAAAAGCTTATAAATTGACCTTTGAGTTGAGATTATTTTGTCACACATTAATAACGTCTATTGTTAGTCCCTGTATTAAACGATCTGGCAATCATTTTGTGATTAATATCAAGTTCCAGTATTGTATTTAGAATTTTGCTGGTGGCGCAACACTCGTCTACTTTTTGGAATACAGATTGTGCCGGTCAACATTTTGTAATACTCTTTTACGCTTTTATGCAGAGAGTTAGATAGAGATATTGGTACAATTCTCATGTCTGAAAGGAAAATATTGAGCTCCAACTAGCAGCAGCCTGTTAGCTTAGCTTAGCTTAGCATAATGACTGGACAGGGGGAAACAGCTAGCCTGACTGTCCTAAGGTAGTAAAATCTACCGTGCGGATTTAGCTTAGCATTAAGACTGTTTAGACTCTAAACAGTCTAATAAGCTTGGCTTAGCTGCTGGCCTCATACATCGCACAGCCATGAGAGTGGTATTGATCTTAGATTACTAGTAGCATTAGTTGCTTTGAAAGTACTAGTAGCACAATTATTTTTGTTTTGCTTTGCAGCCATCTAACCTAAACTTCACAATCCTCACTTCACAACAAGCTTGGCAAAACGATTGTATACAAAGTTTACAAAACTAAATTATAATAGAACATAATCATATTGGTTCAGCATGTTGGTCAAACAAAAGATGTGGTGTCTGGGATGGCCGTCTTCTTCTCAACAGAGAAGCTCTTGCAATGAAGCTAACAGATGGTTGGCAGCCTGTCCTCTTTTCTGAGGATAGGAAGTTTCTGTTTCATTCACTTTGTCTCCAAGGATCCTCTTTTGGTGTGCCAAAAAATGCAAAAAAATAAAGACGCATGCTGAGTATTCCTCTGTCAATTTTGGTGCCATCTTTGCTTCTTTGTGCTCCTGTGAAACCTTATTAAAAAAGATTGTGCCACGTTTTTTATGAACACCAGCGCACCACTTCCTTTAAATTTGCATCCTTTTGCATAAATCTACATACAGAAGTTATTCCTTTGTGTCCTGGAGCTTCTCATATTACATGCTCTTGATTATGTATGAACCCCTTGTTATGTACTTCTCAGTGTGTTGGTGACCATGGCTGCGTCTGAATTGTTTGTCCATCTTGTCTCTTGGCAACGATGCACCTGCAGAGGAAAGCTGTTGAGGGCTCAGTGTGTGTTGAGCGCGCAGTCATTGAGAGCCATCAATAATTGAGTTGGACTGGAACCTTGCACCAGCTGGGGGTTGGCTTGCCTGATGGGACAGATCCTTTTTAGAGCGGTCTTGTTGTACAAAACTTCCATGTTCTTCGGGGCTGTAACCATACTGTCCACTTTACTACATTTAGTTGCTGATTTCTCTTCCAGCATTCATCTCAGGCTCTTCACAAGCGATAATAGCCGCTGAAACATCCACAGTCAGCATCAAACTGCAGGGCGAAGGGGTTTACAATGTTTGTTTTTCCGCCTGAGGCTATTTTTTTTCTCCAGCTCTGCCTCGTAACCAAAACATTGCTTTTGTCTGCATGATGCCAAAACATAAGATCAGAGCAGGATCAGATGAGTGTGTGTTACAGAAGGATTGTCCAAATCTGTTTTCAAGCGTTTGTGATACAACCAGAGGCAGATAACTCTCTGAAATGTCGAATTTCAGAGAGTTATCCGCATTTGGGAGGGTAATGCAAGGCATGGCTCGCATTCCCTCTGTACCACTAATGTCTGTGGCTCTTTCTAAGTGCTTGTGGTGTGTTTTGACTGGTCTAATGCAGCGTGGCCAGTTAATGTGTGTTAGTGGGAGAGTGATGTAGGGAATGCACTGACAACCTTTTTGTCGGCCCAGTTAATTGAGGATCAGATGTTGTTGGGTTACCTTAGTCCAAGAAAGTGGTGAACGTCTGTGTTTGTAGAGATAATGTTAATTCCTTCTCATTTTGTTTTATTTGAATAGATTGGCCATTCCTGTTTTTCATATGTAAAAGTCCCATTCATGTATCCATTAACAATGTTTCAATTAAACTCTCCTGGTTGAATTACAGTACAAAAGATCAACGATTGCTTTAGAAAATATCTGTCTCAGTCTGTGTAAATAAAAACATTAGGGAATAAGTTAACTAGGACTCCCAGGGTGCATTTTGGCGAGAAACATCCAAACATTGAGCTTAAAATGATGTTATATGTGTTGCCAACAGTGACTGGAGGCTAACAAATGCCAAACTGACGGACAAAACATGATTTCTCAGAGACAAAGTTGAGATGATTACAACCTATGGCTTTAACACAATCCTACCTGGTTGTTACATTATCCTGTAGAGCTCTTTGTTTCTATGTTAAGTTACAATAAGGGTATTATTTATAGAAAAGTTTAATATAGGAATAAAGAATACTGAAAAACACAGAACTAGCTTCTCCTCCCACTTTGCAACTCTTGGTCTGAAGTGATAACATTTACCAGTGATTCATGAAGGAAAAAAGCAAAAGTCATAAGAAAGTCTGAAAAAATAAACTTAATTTTGCATAACAGATCATTTTAGTTTTTTCTCATGGCCCCTAAGATTAAAAAAGCGACACTTTGGTGTGTCCTACCCCAATGTTGGGAGCCACTGGGCGAGGAGTTATCAAGAACAAACCAGCCATTACTTTAGATCTTAATAGAATCTATTTGCATTACGTAATCACACCATCCTCAAGTAGTTCTGCTAAGACCGCAGGGCAGGTCTCTTTCATTGTAGATGATTAATACACATAAGAACACAGCTGATGCAATTCAATCAAAGCGCTCCAAAAAAAAATCTTATCTTCTGCTAATTATCTCTTTGTGAGGACAGAGAGAAACCGAAATGTCCCAGAACGGAATTATCTGTAAACTGTCCTGCAGGGAACGAGAGGAAAATGAAACAAATCTGTACAAAATACATCCTCGTAAGACGCCACTGATGAGTGAGGACTGTGAGGTCCCCTGAGGAGTAAAACCGTTCGTGATCCTCGCTTTGTCTCTCTTCTTCGACTCTTGTGTGTGCGTCCCCATAATGAGTGTGTAGGAGGATCAGAGAGGGATCATGGGCAGGCTGCGCTTACGCCTCCTTTTCAGCAAGAGGGAGCCTTGACGAGCAGCGGTGTGGGCGACGGCGCCCCGGCTCCGCTCCCCTGCAGCCTGTCAGAAAGAGTTGTTAATGCGAGGAGACTCTTTTTTTCTTGACGATGTGTGAGCACACTGGCAGGGCCTCCTCTCGCAAAGATTTCTTTTTTTCTACTGTCAGAAGCTAGTGCAAGGAATCCGAGTTAGGGTTTCTTCTTTTACAGTTTCAGATAATACAGAGGGCATAATGCATTCGCAAGGTCGACATTGACACTCTGTTGCGATGTTTCCAGTCCTCCTCTGTGTGTGTTCATGCTCACTTTTTGTCCTGTTTCTCTGTCTCGCCCTCCCCCTCACACGCTTTCTCTCTCTCTGTGTGTGTGTGTGTGTGTGTGTGTGTGTGTGTGTGTGTGTGTGTGTGTGTGTGTGTGTGTGTGTGTGTTTGTGTGTTTGTGTGTTTGTTTTGTGTACAGAAAGGAGGATCTGATGGAAGCCTCCAAAAGGGGAAACTTGAGGAGCTTCAGGAGCAACTCACTCGCTGCAAGAAAGAACTGCAGCAAGTTCAGGATGAGTAAGGACCTGTTTGTGTGTGTGTGTCTGTGTGTGTGTGTGTGTGTGTGTGTGTGTGTGTGTGTGTGTGTGTGTGTGTGTGTGTGTGTGTGTGTGTGTGTGTGTGTGTGTGTGTGTGTGTCTGGCTTTGCAAGTACAGTGTGTGCACTTAACAGCCCAACAATAAGCCTCCAGTTATTGCTCCTGTGGCTTTTTTTTTAACACCGCATCATTTTACTATTACATGACTGATGGGCTTGTTTATGTGTTTGGCGCTGCCATATTGATAATGTGCATTCGTGTGTGCGTGTGCAGACTGGCTGAGGAGCGGATGGCCAGAGTGGGGGCAGACTCTCGTCTGCGTCTACAGGAAGATCAGCTGGCTGAGCTTCAGGAGGAGCTGAGGAGGGTTTCAGAAAACTCGCCTCACTCATTGCAGACGGTACTCACACTCTTGGGGGAAACACACTCACGTACACACAGAATGAAACATTGCTGCACTTCTGCTTGTCCGTCCATCTGACTGTCTCTGTCTTCCTTTCTGCAGGACGTGATGACTCTGCAGGCCGACCTGGCTGAGGCTGCCATGTTGCGTCAGCGCCAGGAGGAGGTTCTACGCCAGCGGGAGCGGGAGCTGACGGCCCTGAAAGGGGCGCTAAAGGAGGAGGTGGAGTGCCATGACAGGGAGATGGAGACCCTGAGGGAGCAGTACAGCCAGGACATGGACAACCTGAGAACAACCATGGACCAGTTCACACAGGTGGATGGCACCATCCTTTGCATTTGATGCATAGAGTTAGTCACACAAAACGTTATTGCGTTTTAAGCCCATAAGTTCTACTGGGGTTGGAACTGTAGTGCAGCAGTGGTTTATTGAACATATAACAAAAAATAGGAACTGTTCGGGCTTAACTTATGAGCAAAAAATATATAAAAAGATGGAAATAAAAGGAATAAAAGCTGTGAAGCTGAGACACAAAAGAAGAGTTATCAGACTAATGGTACACAATGAGAATTTAACATTCTTGTGGCGTACCATGACTCCGATAAGTATTCTTAAAAGTAAAAGAAATGAGCAGTTACTTTGCTGGAGGAAGAGTGTGTCCCGGTGTGTTTATGACTAGATGAGCCTTGAAAAAGGAAGAAATTCGAATCTTAACTGGTTCAATAAAACAAAAAAAAGTGTTGGTTTAGTAACTCTGATGTCACTGAACCGACACGAGTGATTCAATAAACTTAACAAAGAACAAGCCAGACACTGATAAATACCACTTTAAAGGAACGGGTCAGCTGCAGCTCCATTTTATGTGTGTCTTTAAGTCCAGTTCAGCACTCCAGAAAGTACAGACAGGTGCTTCGGATCATAAACTGACTGTGAGGGAACCACAATATTCTGCACACTGCCGACTACTTGCACGCACTTTATAAATGAAGAAAGTGAGCAGCTTTTTCAGCATTTAGTTAATTTAAAAAAATATATTTTTCGTTAAAAATAGGAGGCAACATCAGTTTTACTTTCAGCTTAAACTTGCATAACATAAACTTGCACACTGACACATACTTTCTCTCTTGTGTGTCTATCCTCATTATGTTGTGTCAGTGTCAAAGTGAGAGCCTGTAGATTAAGAAATTAACCAGGGAGGATTTATAACCTCTTTGACGTTAACAGCTAAACCAGCCGTGAAGATTTTTTTCAGCTTCTGATCACTGTAATTATATTTTAATTCTATGATTATTATATACTTAAATTATTTAGCTTGTTACAGCATTGTCTGATCATAGATGAAAAACATTCAGAACATTTTTCTTTTCGGAGCCTCTCTTTGTACGGATGTAGTGGGAGAACAGTTGGGTTATACCTGTCAGGCAGTTTGTGCATTCTGCATCCGTTATTAAGACCTTATTAAATTGTGCTTTGATGTTGCATTCGCCCTGTTATACAGCCAGGCTTTGTCTTGTCGTTTTATGTGTCAGTGTGCTGTCAGTGTTCAAACACTGAGTCGGGGTATCATGGGGTCAGGCTAAGCCCAGTGTGCAGAGTTAGAAAATGAGAATTTTGCAACTTGTGATTGCAATGTAAAACTTTTCCAGTTGACTTTCTGTTATAAAGTTTCTGCCAGTTGACTATTTTTGGAGTGTCGTACTGACGGATGTGGTGTAGAGGAAATTTGAAGCATATATGTATACAGGAATAGATCATTAGGCAGATTCTGGAAACAGCAGTGTCAGGAAAAAAGTATCATGCAGCTCGAGAGCAGGGAATAAGCAGACCGGTTGGCAGCTGCTTTTGATGTGGCGATTTATTTGGCGGGAGCAGGATTAAAGTAGTTGGATCGCTGTTTGTGGCAGCTCTATCGTGCTCCATCTTCTCTGATATTTCGTGCTTCTTACACAGAAGTATTTTGTTAAAGGTTGAAGAAGTGCTGATGAAGGCACGTTCCCAAAGATCTTTATTTGCCTGAAATAGAAAACTGAACTAAAAGATGTGATAGATTTGGGTGTGTGAAACTCCTGTCTGAATCGCTCTTTTTTTCACAACATGATAATGAGAAGGGTAATGAAGAATAATTCATCGTGACTCGTAACGTTATTTATTTTTTTGTGTGTTTGTGTGCGGCCGTGTTTCAGTCCCAGGAGCAGATAGAAGAGGAGCGCGAGAGGGTGAACGCCTCCATGTTGACTCTGCAGGAAGAACTGGAGGGCTGCAGAGATCAAGAAGAGCAGTGGAAGACGCAGCTGGACGTCACTGCACAGGAGCTGCACAACAGCAGAGAAGAGTCAGTGTCTATAAGCCTTTTTTAAAATTCTATTAGTCAATTGTGGGCTTGGAATACACATCTCTTTCAGTATCTAACTTCAAAGGATGAAAAAATAACCACTGCATAAGCATGAAGTAATGTTCAAAGATCGTGAATATGTGGATAAATCAATGTTCATTTTAAACACCTCAGATATAAGCTTATAATTCTAAGATCTCATGCTGAACCAAACTGATTATGGAGCCATAACAGCATCAAATGCACTCTGCTAACTTTTATACTTTTACCACCAGTTCAAAGAATTTAAAGAGTTCACTGAAAACTTTTGGTTCTGAAAAAAATCTTATGTGGATACACTGAAGAAACTCTTTTTAGTTCAGTCTTCTCTGGAGTTATTTTTTAATGCATGTCCTCTTTCACTTGACTTTTCATTCAGCAGGAGCGGGACGCACTCCACCAGCAGTCGAATGTGAGAGAGAAAATCAATCTCACTGTTTGGTTTGAGTAGGTTTAGCCTCAAATCAGCAGATCTAAGTTTGAGAGATGTTCCCTGAAATCACTTGAATACAAACAATATCCACTCTGATCATTTCAGAGCGGATTTTGTGATATCTGATCATTTTGATCATTAGATCTGTGAACCTTTTACTAACATCCAGCGATAATAAACCCAATCACTCAATCAATCATATCAACTAATCAACATTCAGAAATCTACTTAGTAATTAGTCTTAATTAAATCATATTTATCAATAATTTTTTTTTCTTTTTCAATAATTTAATCTTAACAACACATGTTCTGATTTAATTGCTATTAAACATAATTGATTTTGAATAAATAATGAATGCAATTTAACAATCGCACAAATAAAGTCCCTCTCAGTTTGTAGTTGAGCGCAGTGGTTTTATCCCTTTGTGCTTTGTTTGTCGCAAGCCACTGCTAACTTCGGTGTGTGCACGTGTGTTTATGGCTTTGCAGTGTGTGTGTGTGTGTGTGTGTGTGTGTGTATTATAGTGTATAGATCTACTGTGATCACTTAGTTTGTTCTTTGTATCTTACAGAACAATTTATTGAATTTTCAAGAACAGAATATAATTCAAAACACAAATGACAGCAAAGATAGATCAGAGAGTGCACAACTGTTGCAAAGCAGTAAAACACCCAGGAAAGGATGCCAGGCCACAGTGCAATCCCCCCCCCATGCTATGTCTGCTGTGCAAATTGGGAGGTAGTTTACAAAACGGCGTCCACAGCTCATCTAAAACCCTTCTCATTCCCCTTCAAGACGAAGCTCAAGCGCCCCATTGGAAAAACTTGAAAGATGTCTCCATGCCACTGGTTAACAGTAGGAGGTCTGGGCTTAATCCGCCGAAATGAAATGCATCTTCTTGCTAATAGGGGAATGTTTGTTCAAAAGTTCTTGCTGGACCCTTGTCAAAGAGAGCCATTCCCCTGAAAGATTCAGCAGAAACAAACCAGGATTCATTTGTATTTCTCTATAAACAAAAAATAGAGTTCAGTCCCCATGAGACTTTTTCACTGTGTTTTTTAACATCTTCTTTCTTTCCGCAGGCTGCTAAAATCTCGTTTGCAGAGGGATGAACATGAGGGCCAACTGAAAGATCTTAAGGACTCACTGCTCAGCGCGCAGAAACAAACGCCTGCGTCTGCCGATAACTTGTCTTTAGCCGAGGTAATTCAAAGTAAGGCAGATTATGCTTGCTGTGTGGGTGAGATGCAGGGGCTCATCTCCTCTGTTTTACATTACGACTGATGTTTATTTTTTTTTAGTACGATTTTCCTCTAGTTGAAGCTTCAATAATCTCATTCATTGTTCCTGCACTCACACATAAATCCACACTCACAAGCCCCATACTCATATTGACACATCGCTGTGTGCCCTGGCACATTCGTCATACGCACACACACATTAGTCATCTCTGATTGCTTATCCCAAGGAGCTTCGGCGTTGCCATGATGATCTGAAGAGGGCTCGTGCCGATCAGGACAAACAAAAGGGCGAGTTGGACGAGAAGAGAGAGACACTTCGAGCCCTCAAGAAAGCAAGTGGAGAGAAAGAGGCTGAGCTTCTGTCTGAGATCAGCAGTTTGAAGGAGGAGTCGCAGAAAAACAAGGCCGAGCTGGAAAAGGCCTTCGAGAAGGCAAAGGAGGTGAGGCATCATTTGTGACTTTGATGATATAACAGATACAACACTTCAAGTGCAATTGAAATGGATTCAATGTATAAAACGAATAAGGAAGTAGAGCGTACATATAGACGAATGTCATCATGTTAAAGTAAAGTTCATGCACATCGTTTAAAGTCTGCCCCTTTCTCTCTCTGCAGTCATCAATCGGGTCTTCAGGAAAGACTGTGGTGGACCACAGCGCCAACCTGGAGCTCCAGGAAGCAAACACTCGCCTCAGGGAGAGGCTGGCCCGCATGGTACTGCACAAAAAAAAAAGACACACAGCTGTACACACATGCATGCAAAATCATGTAAACCGACGTACTGTACAAGAACAAAAGAAATGGCCTCCCACACAGACTCTATTTTCAACCGAGAGATGTGAAGTGAATTAAATCCAGAGACAAATTCAAACATGTAGGCTCAGAAAATAATCCCTTTGAGATAAATATGCGCAAGATGCGCATTGTGCTCCATGTGCGCTGGAACATCAACGTACCCTCGCTGTTTTAAGATGTTATAATCTTGTTAGCTTTGATGTGAAACGATCATGTGAAGAGCATAGTCACACACAAATCAGTGTAAATGCAAAGCCAACACAAATCAACATAACTTTAGGATGCAGAGTAAGAATTTGGTCTGAAGTTAGTATGCAGTGATCAGGGCAACAAAGCACAGACTGTACACAACTGTATTTTGAATATGAAAAGACATACAGCCCTTTTGTAGTTGCCACTCATCCTGTTTCGCAGGCCAAACAGGTATATCAATACAATACCCACATTAAATGCCTTATACTTATAGCATAGTAGTGATAAAAACACACATGAGAGGATCTTTTCTCCCTCTCCAGACGAGGCTTCACTCCAGTGCGCCCCGGAGCCCAGAGGCTGAGGAGGCGGTGGAAGCTCTGGAGGATGAGAACCGCTCCCTGAAGACTCAGCTGGAGGAGGCCAAGAGAGGAGTCACCCGCCTGAGCAAGGAGAAGGACGAGCTGGCCCGGCGGCTGGAGGAGAGGGACCTGGAGAGGGAGGCACTGAGGAGGGGCAAGAGTGACCTGGAGGAGCAGAAGAGGCTGCTTGACCGAGCCCTGGAGAAGATGAACAAAGAGGTTAGGGTTAGGGTTCAAACTATGTCTCGTCTCTGATGATGTATAGAGATATTGTCACTGACTGCTGTTTCTCTCGTCCTGCTTCCTCCTCTGTCAGATGGAGATAATGATGGGAGATTCCCGTCAGTCAGTTGCCACCCTTCAGACGCAACTTGAAGACTACAGGGAACGCTCGAGAAAGGACATGCTAGAAGCCCAGCGCAACTGCAAAGACCGGCTGGTGGAGCTGCAGAGGGCTCAGAACAACCTCAAGGCCCAGCAGGAAGAGGTGAGGACAAATGGGTTGGAAGATGAAAAGGATAAAACACAGAGCCTGTTAAATGTTATTAAAAGATTTTATATTGTTTTAGTATGAAATACAAGATTTACCCAACAGTAAAAACGTAGCTGTTAGCCTGTTTTTTCTTTTTAAAGTCCTTCATATGTATTTTTAGCCTTTCTAGCCATGCTAGCAGTACAGATCGCGGGATAACAATGTCGGTCAGTAGGTTGGCCAGTGGGCCTTGTCCTGACTTAAATACCTCAACAACCATTAGATTGATGGCCAGTCGTCATGGAATTGTATGTATTGAATTTCTATTTGTCCTGAGCACATTAAGGACTTCTCGCCCAATGTTGCCGTAAAAGTTAACGCTCTAGTGTTCAGGGAAATATGGAAAAAGAGCATGCATGCCCAGCAAACTCTAAGTTAAGGTTGGGGGGATGTTGAGGACCGGAAATGCTTGAAAGTAAGTGGACTACGAGACACATTATGGTCCCCTCCATCTTGTTTAAAGGTTTCCCGTCTGAAGAAGGAGCTGCTGGTGTGCAGCGAGGAGAGAGACAGCGCCCAGTTGGAGAGAGACCTCTTCAGCAACCGTCTCAAACACTTGGACAGCGAACTAGAATCAGAGAAGAGCACCCACACCGACCGCACCAGGGAGATCAGGGGCCTGGAGGTGAGGCTTTCCAGGTCAAAGTTCACCAACTGGGGTATCTAAAGTTGGATGGGAGTAAAATTAGGGAGACAGTGATGTGTCAGCAAATGGAGTGAAAGTGTTGCACTTTGAGTACGGGCAGATTGAGATGTAATTATCTGTCTGTGCGTGTGTTCACAGGATAAGATCAAGACCATGGAGCTCGAACTGGATGAGGAGAGGAGCAGCGTGGAGCTTCTGAACGACCGCATCACGCGTACCAGAGATCAGGTGACACGTAGAAATATTTGAATACACATGCAAATAAGCAGGAGGCCTTTCTATTTAATAACAGGTGTACTTACACTGCCTCTTCATCCCTCCCTCCTCTCAGGTGGACCAGCTTCGCTCAGAGCTGATGCAGGAGCGTTCGGCGAGACACGACCTTGAAATGGACAAGAGTGCACTTGAGAGACAGGTACTGCTTCCTCATTCAGGAACATGAATTCACACTCGCGCAGTTGGAAGAACTTTTTGTTCAAATCAGTAGTTCATTCAGCTCACTGTCCCACTCCCCTCCCAGATAAAGGAGTTGAAGTCCCGCGTGGTGGACATGGAGGGACAGACTCGGCCCTCGCCTGCACTCAACCTGCTGGAAAACAAAATTCAGGAGTTGGAGGAGAGGCTACGCAGTGAAGAAAGGTATATGGCTGAACAAATGTGATGGCTCAAAAAAGAAGGACTCTAGATATGGACTCCTACTGGGGTATATTTTAATGAGTCAAAGCAATCAACCGTCTATAACAAAACACCTGGAAAGGGGCAAGGGGAAGAAGAAAAGTTCCATAACAATGTGTAAATTCTGAATTTGTCCATACAGAGAGAAGGCCGGTATCCATGCCTCTCAGCGACGAATGGAGAGGAAACTGAAAGAGCTAAATGCCACATTAGACCAGGAGAGAAGCCAGCATGTTGAGCAGAGAGATCAGGTAATTGTCCATATTTTGCATGCAAATTATCTTAAAGTAGTTTGTTTTGCGGTTGTCTGGTTAAACACAAAATACTCTAACCGGATCTAACCAATTAATGGTTATAGTTTGACATTTATTCACTTTCTTGAAGAGAGTCGGATTAGAATGTCTGTCTCTCAAATATGGCTTTACATTCATTTGTCAAACGTCCAAAGCAAGAAGTGCATTCAAACCATGTAGGAGCAAGATCCAAAATGGTGTCTCCCCGTCCCTACAGTACAAATGCTTACAGATTGAATATTTGTCATGTTTTTTAAAAAATAATGGAAACAGCTAGCCTGGCTCTGTCCAAAGGTAACGAAATCCTCCATGCACCTTTAAAGCTCACTATTTACTGCATTATATTTCGTTTTTTGTATGGATTAGACAAACAAAAGCTTTAGAGCTGCTGGTAGGTGGATATTGTTTCCTGTGGATAGAGCCAGGCTAGCTGTTTCCCACAGTCTTTGTGCGAGGCTAAGCTAACCAGCTGCTGGCTCCACTCGAGCGACATACTTACCATACAGACGCAATCTTCTCATCTAACTCTCTGCAAGAAGGCACATAAGTGTATTTTCCAGAATATTCTTCTAATGTCAGACAGGTGAAATTTATAGTCTTAAGTATCAAATACTTTCCTGTGGTTGTCTCAAGTTTCCTGACAGTGTGTTTGTAATACTTAAGCAGCTTTAATTATGTAGTAAGAATGATCTATAGATACTGTTTGACCTACACCTGCTGTTTTAATCATTAATGCAGTTCAAACAGTGCTTAGTTGCTTCTTTTACAAGAGACTAATCTCATCTGTACTCATCCTGACCCACACCCAACTTCACTCGGCCCCCAGGACGCTCCCTGACCTCCCTTCCCCTGTCATCTCTCTGCTGCCTCAGCTTTCTTTATGTAGCCGTGGCTGCTCCCCCACAAACCCACACACCTGTCAAACCCCTCGCCTTTTAACCCCTGCCCGTCTGGCTTCTTCCCCTCCACTCTCTCGCGGCCCACGTCTTCACCCGTGACCTCCTCTGTTCCCCTCTAACCCCCTCGCCTCTCCCTCTCCGTCCCCAGCTGACCCTGCGCGTGAAGGCCTTGAAGCGGCAGGTGGACGAGAGCGAGGGAGAGGTGGAGCGCTTGGAGGGAGTCCGCCGGAAGGTTCTCAGGGACTTGGAGGAGCAGCAGGAGCTCCAGGAGGCAATGCATGCCAAAGTCACAGCCCTGGAGACTGAACTAAAGTAGGACTTGAGTTATTGTCCCATGAAATACTGTTGATTTACTGTTCCTCATGCGTCCTCTTTACACTAGGTGGCAGTCTATAGTAACTAGCTGGACACATGCCTGTGTTCACTTAGCTGCAATGTATGAAAGTTGAAGACCTGAGTCAGTGTTTCTGTTTGTTTTATCTCAGGCGGAAGTCACAGCACACGCATCGTACAGCTCTGGGCTCCTCCACTTTAAGCTCTGACGACGAGGAGGGTTTCTACGACACCAACGTCCCCTCCATCCTGAACGAGACCACCAACTGCTAAAAGGAAGATGAATAAAAAGATTTCTTTCATTTCTCCAGTGCAAACACTTGTAAGATTTTATCAAAGAGAGGCACTCAGGGCGTCAAGGACTCGGTTGCCATGCACTACAAACTTGCCTTGCAGTTGTTCTTCGGTTTTATTTTTAGTACAGCGGTCCAACAGAGACAGGTTGTCAGGATAATTAGATTGCTTCTTTTTTTTTTTCAGCCCTCAGCTGTGATTATGATTGCTTCACTGCTGTCATGTTTTATCTGTCTTGAGATATTCTGTTTGTCTGCTATGCTGAGGAGAAGAATTACAGTTACACATCAAAATACAAGGTTTGATTTCATGTACTTCAACTTGAATCGTTTCAAAAAAGGCTCTTTGCTGTGTGTTCTTTGTATTGACTGTGGTAGCACATTGCTGTGGCATGGTTTACGTTCATACAGTAGACTCGCAAAATTCAAACCAAAAATATTTTGTGTCTTTTGTGTTTGCTTGCGCATGATAAGTTACATCTGTCAGTGTTGTTAGCATCTCAAAGTGTTTCTTTGTTTATTGAGAGTGATATTCATATTTTTTTTTTTTTTACCTTTGAATGTGTCAATGACAGGCCATTTAAACTGAGCCTTTATTTTTACACTGTATTAGCTGTGCATACCTGCTACTCAAGACAATCGAATACACCTCTCCCTATACACTTTTCTACTTTAACCACCTTATTGTTGATGTGGTTTGATATATATTCCTAACCTTGATTCATGTGCATGTTTTTACTCAGATGCCTTAAAAAGTAGCCTCATATCTTTATGTTCACTTCATGTCTCCGCATGTGTTCTGTTTATATGCTGCTGCTGTAATGCTTTGAATTGTATTTCCTTTGCTCGCCTGTGTTTGTGTCTCCTGTACATTCCTGTTGAAAGAATCCTCAGCTGAGTTTTGGAGGTGTTCCACATTTCTCTTTGTTGCACCTGTCTGTGACAAATGGTATTTCCAACTGACATTTTGACGGCGTCGTTACATTTTTAACATGCCACTTTTCAATTTGTACAGGGGTGAATACAGGCAAGGATGCTATGAAATGTAGAATATGTTTGTTAAGCTGCTGGTGACGTTTTTGATGAATATTTAAGTACATTTTTAACCGTGTGTGCAATTAAAAGAAGTATATTGTATTTTTTCTCCTATTGTCTTGATTTCTGATTTCACAATATTAATAGTATACAATCTAATTAAAAAAAGTAAAAAGTAGATCCCCTTCTAATGAGCTTTAATTCTAAGTGTCAAGGCACAAAATCCACAGTCCTGGTTTTGTGCAAAAATGTATTCAGAAGTTTATCTGAAACTGATACGAGCCTCCAGCAGACTAAATTAGACAAATCAAGTAGATATCTCTCAAAGTTTCTTTGTTTTTAGTAAAATCTCTCCTCTTCTTGTTACTATCTTCCATCAACAGGGAAACAAGAGGAGGGAAGTTTGTGCTAGAAAGACTTTGAGAAAATTGGTGAACAATAATGATTACAGCAACAACAACAAAATCAACCAATTTCCATGTGGGCACCTAATTTTTGTTTTAATACAGGCTTATTAAATTGTGGACTTATCCTTTAAACCGATCGCTAGGGCGGTGCCCCATTATGATTGCTTTTACATTGTGTGAGTTCTGCCATGTGAATCACAATCAGATTGATTTGCCAAGTACATGAGCCAAAACAAGGAATTTGTATTTTTGCATCTCTCTTGATGTACTTACATAGAAATAACCGCTAGGAACAAGGACAACAAAGCTGCTCAAACAAAGATAGAGAATGGACAGGACTGCTATGTACACAAGCAGTAAATAAAGTTTTTACATTAATGTATAAATATACATAAATGACCAACAATAGGATAAAGATAAAATGTCTTTATATAATTCAAGTGTTCTATAAGTTGTCAACAATTCAGATCAAAGAAATGAGTGGGTATACATGGACTGGATGCTTATATACAGTGTGTACATTTAAAGATGTCTTCATAGAGAAGTGTAAATCTCAAATCTGACTACTTTTTTACAAATCTTCACAAACTTGTTAAAAGGGTTCTACGTAAATGTGATATTATTATGAAACCAGACCAATTACCTTTTTCCATGCGGAGGTAAAAGGATGTCAGAGGATGAGGTGACCTGTTCAGCTAGATGCTTGAAACTCTAGGCCTCCCTGCCTCCTTCAGATACAGACACGTTTTATAAAAATTTGCTTTGATTCTAACCCAATGAATGGCAGCTGCGTGAAGCATCACATCCCGTAGGTGTGGTCATTCCATCATACCCGCCTGGTCTGTGTTTGTGTCTCTGATGGAGCGCTGCCAGTTAGCGACAGGTCTGAACCTCTCATCCTCACTTCACTCCATTAAACCTGTACTGCACCACTTCACTGCACATTGTAGTTTTCCTTCATGACAAGAATATAACAACATTAAAACGAAAAGTCTATACAATTATGAATGCAAGACTAAAAACATGTCTCACAGTCCCATTAGAAAGGATATAAGAAGATTGATATGAAGTGTGAATCCATGACCAGGAATTACAATAAAAGCTGTTCAGGAAAACACGGTTTGGGCTCGTAAACTGGGACTTTGTATTTACAACAGAAACCAGTTAAAAATACCAATGAATTTGGGGCAAGTTCACGCGATACAGAGTGTACAGAGATTACAAGATCAAGGCCTGCGTCTGTGCTGCTGCTCTCTCTATGCTTCAGGTTTCTCTCCACTGCTAACCACACCAGCCTGCCTGATGGTTTCACTGTCAAAGGGAATAGATACATACATACATAGATTGTTAGGCGACGTGACATTATGGGTCACGTACAGTACTAACTGGAGACACATAAAAGAAATATAACAGAGCTAAATTTAAACAGGCTGGGCTGTGTTTCAGTAAAACTGAAATTCAGGCTTGTATTTCACCTGTAAATACTGTATCTTAAGTGTTAATTAGACCTATCACTGTATAACCCTCATAGATCTGTTGGTCATTTGCTCATTATAGTCAGTTGCTACTATACTGAGCATTAAACTATCCAAATTATGGTAAGCGCAGCCTGAAGCAGACACAGAGGAGAACAAGTCAGATGTTGATATCTATCTAAGAGTGGGAATATGTTGAGTATGTCACAAAACCTGCAGTGTATTATTATTTCATCTTCAGTAATGAAACTCTTAGCCGAAAAACGATTATACATAAAGAATGAGTGTTTGGCTCTATTCAAATAAAATATCCTGCCTCCATATTCTTGCAACTTGTTTTGGTAAGTCTTTCGCATGTTCTTTTAACTCTGGCTGACTTCCCCCCCTTAGATAAATGGTCTGTAATCCTTAGTTGGTTCACTGTAATTACTAAAGACATCAAGCTGTAATCAAGACACCACCTCATCCAACCCTCCTGTCTTTGTCCTTAGCTCACCTTCTCTTCTGGCGTTTCCCACAGTTGGGACTTTCCTTTTCTTGAAGTTTCTCTAAAGTTTCTGTTTCTTTTTAAAATATTACAATATTCAATGACACATCCATGAATATGTTTTCGATGTGATGTCCGTAAATTTCCATCAATCAGGGACACGATGTGTCTAATTAGATCCATGTTTAGTGTCAGGTTTCACAAAACGACATGAGAGTTAGTGTGGCGAAACAGGAGACAGACAAATGAAAAACTAAAGCCTGGCTGAAGTTGTGACATTTAGATCAGTGCAGGCAATCAGTGATGGAGCTTGTCTGTCGCGTGTCATATAATTACTAATTACCTGCACTGTTAGTGATGTTAAAATACATTCACCATGTGTAAAAAAATTAGAAACACTGTCCAAAATGTTAAACGGAGGAATTTTGCATGATTTAATCCATGACATTCAACTCTTTCACTTGAAAAGATTTGGTTTAAAATCCCATGCACCTTTTATATTGCACAGTATACAAAGGTGGCTGCTCATCTAACAAAGGCTGCATCATTAATCTATAGTGGTAGTGCATGTTTACTTTGGGCTGGGCTTTTCAAAATAAACTGCCTATTGAGTTTGTGTCATTCTTGCCAGTAGTCTATTCAACCCAATAGGTGCCTCACACAATGCAGATGTGCTATATTTACTGCAGGTTATTGAATTTCATTGATGTGTACAAAGTGAATACTTTTGTTTGGGTGTCATAGCTCCTAAAATAATAGAAGTTGTGTCTGAAACCAAGATTTAAAACATAATTACATGATGTAAAACAGATTCTGGTCTTTCAAAATCAATGAACTTTCATTTCCTTTTATGCCACACCTGTCTAAAACTATAAAGCAAGTAACAACAGGAAACTACAGTCTGTCGTCACTTCACCATGTGAAGTTAAACAGACATGTGTCGGCTTGAATCTATGCTCATAACATATCGATGGATTACTGTTGATTAAATGTGTTAAATAAAATCATCAAACATTGTAAACTTATTACATATTTGCTATATATCAAAACTCTGTTTAGTGCACTACTTTTTTCCTCACTGGTTTGATCCATTATTCAACAAAGATCAGGACGTTCTCACTCTGTCAGCAACATTGTCAAATGCTGAAAGTAGGACACTTTCTCTGGGTTGATGTGTCAAAGATGCCCCAAAAATATTTCAAGTCATATGCCACCGAAGGCAAATGAGTTCATCCATAGGCCTAACAGGATAGTAAGCAAGTGTAAGTGGCAACAGTGCCGTTTGACATGTAACCGGACTGTTATTAAACAGGACTACATCCTATTTGCAGCTCTGGCACTGAATTAGCTGCAGCACATGGGAGGCAGATCACAGCTACTGCAGATTCCTGGTGCTGACAGAGATGTTGCTTGGAAATTGGGGAGAGGTTGAACAGAATTTGTTGACTCAAGACAGATGAGGAGAGACAGCATATGGAATCAATCTGGAAGAAGATCAGGCAGGTTACTGAGGACAGAATGCTGTTTTTCAGCAGCACTCACACCAGATGTCTGCCGCATGGAGGCGTCATCAACTTCTCTGAGGTCAGACACAGTTTATTTGAGTGTATCAGTCATTACATCCCTATAGATCCACAAGATAAATATGAATGTTTGATTTGGATTCATTCATCTCACTCTCTGCCTTTAATTTATAGTATACATGACTGAGCGTGTTATCAATATGAAGCATTTTAGGATTCATTCTAGGCAACAACAAATATGTAAAGCTAGCTTTTTTTGGTCCACTGTCTATGCTATGTGTGGACCAAAATAAATGTTTTAATATGAACTATCCACATTGAATTAAGTAATACAATATTATAAACAATTAGATCAGATAAGAGAAGATATTAAGACCACATGAGGTTGCATTAAATTGATCCCCAGCTCTGAAATTTAGCATTTTAGCAGCTCAGGGTGGAGGTGGGTATAGGAACGGAGTACAAATATAGTGAGAGAAAAAACAAACAAACAAACAAAAACTACTAGCCTCAATCCATAAGTTACAGCTATAAAGTAGCCTTCTTTAACCTTGAGTGTGCATAAATGTTTTGTATATGAACAGAACAGATACAAGATAAGAAAATGACTAAAGAATGATTACTAATTATTAAAATGTTTAAAGTAAAAAAGATCAAAATCTAAGCCAGTGAAAGAAAAAGTGCTGACAGGCTTTCTGCTTCCTACATTCTGAATTATGATTCAGTGCATTCCATGTAAATGAGTTGCAGGCATGTTTAAGACCTGCAGCGTTCACTACCTGTCCTGCACAGACAGAGAACGCAGCGGGACAGACGCCAGGTGTCTCTTCACTCTTTGCTGAAAGTTCTGACAACAGTTTTTGCGAAGAGGACGACATGTAAAGTTTTAAACCCTGACTGATAGGAAAGAAAGGAAACTCTCCACGGCTATAATTTCTTCTTCACTGTTATGTGTGGGTTCGTCTTTCCACTGACAAGATGAGCGGCGGCGTGAGGCGGAGTGAGGGAAATGGAGAAGAGGACAACAAAGCTAACGTGAGTAATGCATACAACTGTCTTAAATGTTTAATGAAAGAGACAGTTGAATCACTGTCCGATTTAACTTAACTTAAATGTGTCTGTGGTCGTCAAAAATACGTTTCTGGTTACTCAATCCCAATTTATGTTCCCTGTATTACTGCTGGCCTAACGTAATTCACTTTATTACAACGCACAGCCATAGACGGGCTAATGTTCGCTAACTGACTGTCCTAGTTTACAGAATGTTTTGAGCAGAGGTAAGGCTAAGTGAAACTGCACAGAAAAATAACATATGAAATAAATAATTAAATAAATAAATGTGTATGGTCCCTGTAAGATATTTGAAAAGCAGGAATGATCTTTTTACCAAACACATGATGTCTGAATACATTGTCTCATATGAAAGCAAAATGTGCTTTTGATTTTATTTTTCTAAGAGTTTGAATCATATCCAACACACCTTTCTTCTTCTTCTTCTTCTTCTTCTTCTTCTTCTTCTTCTTCTTCTTCTTCTTTGGCATTACAAACTTAAGTGTTTTTAAGTTTTACTCTGTAGACAGACAGGAGCCTAGAGCTTGAGCATGTCATTCTGATGGTATTAATTGTACACTGTGACATCATTTAATCATTTAATGCCTGAAGGTGTGGTGATATTTAAATCAAATGACTGCAATTTAAAAGGCAAGTGAATTACTTGATATACTTTATCCTCTGACAGAGACACAAGTAATGCCATGGGCGCTGGATTTGATTGTGTGTCCTAAAACAAACACCTCTTGTTATCTATCATTACAAAATAGCATGTGGGACTGCTTGACTATACTTGTTGCATAAGTTGAGTGTCACTTATCATTGACTTTTCCCACAGAGTGACTGTTTCTGTGTCACTGTGTACATGGTACTTACACTGGAACATTAACCCACTCTGTGCCTTTGAAGAATCTGTGTGGAGCCTGTATTTTATTGTGTGTGCTCAGAAAGGAAAAACCAGTATACCGTAGTGCCTGCTCTTTCACTGCATAGCCTAATGTAACTTTATATGAGAATGAATCGATATGTCGAAACAAGTGAAGTATAACTCTCTACTTCAAACGTTGTTAGAAGTAAATTAAATAATTATACCCTCCAGACATGTTTTAATGGCTTGAAAATAATTGTATTTTTTGTATGCCATCCCAGAACATTATTAAGTTAATCCTTTTGTTAAGGTTCAGTTTAGAATACATTTACTTGATGTTCTGGATTGTAGAATTTTCAGAGGATTCCATGACAGGAGTTCCAAAGAACTCATTACGGAAGTGCCAAGACTTGTTCTCCGGGTAGTTTAATAGAAATATCCTCTATTCATTGGCAGTCCAAGAATGTTTTTTTTTCTTTGACCAATCTCATGTCATTATGTATTATGACTCTGTGACATGTGGTCCAGGAAGTGCCAAACCTGCTTTTTCACAGTTTGTTGCACAGTGTTAACTTTTCATCATACACTTCCTTGTCAATACCAAAGTGTAATGGATATTTACCAAGTAGCATGAATAAGAATTGTCAAATGAAAGGTGAAACATTACTTTTTATTGTGTTGAAGTAATTCATAGCACTAAGCCATTGAGTCAATAGGTGTTACGTACCGTCACAATGGCACATGATTCAGAACCAGGATGTTGGCATGAATGGACAGATGCTTTGTTTCTACAGAGATCTGGCAGGAAGAGGAGACATAGTCGTGCCTAAAATAAAAACACATTTTCCAGCTTTGATGGGCTCTGAATGTGCTTCAACAAAACAAAAATGCAAAAAAAAATGATTCGAGTAGGCTTTTTATTTCATTTCATTGGCTGTAAGTGAATGCAAGTTAGTGATTAATGACTCAATACAAATTAACTTGACTTCAGTTCACTGGTCCTTTTACAAAGCAATGACACTCTGTCGGAGGTGGCTAAGAAGCATTTTGTTCTTGTCTTGAGTCGCGTGATCTGTAAACATCAACTTTGACTTTGTTTGCTTGAAGCTCTGCTAACCACGATTTCCACTGGGAAACCTATTTCATCCCACTTACGCACATTTAGGAGTTAAATACATTTTTTCCGGATCTTGACAAATTACATTGAAGTTAATGTGTGTTCTCTCATAGCGTGAGAACACGCTGGGAAGAGCTACAATGACAAGGTTATTGAAATAGCTCAGCTGGATTGTTGTGGGTTTTTGTTAACTCCAGGGTTTACTTACATAGCTGCATAAGAAAGATCTAGTCTGAGCCTTTTGTGTGTGACACTGACATTGTCAAATGGCATGTTTGCACTTCTCACATATCAACAAAAGGATAAACAACTATTAAATATATACAAATAGAGTGCTGACGCATTTTTGTAGGCCAACCCTGGCAGTTAGTATCGCACTGGTTTTCTTGACAAAAAGCCAATGGGATTTGTCCTTTGGATTTTGGACTATTGCGGAAAAAAAGCTCTGTGGCAAACACAGGTTTACGATACTTATATATGTTTTGTTTAGCAAGACAATGTTCCCAAATGAACACCACTTTTATGATTCTTGAAGAGTGAATACAAACTACACCACAGACACGTGAGTGTGAGTTTATACAATGAGGCTGGAACGGTGGACTAGTTGGTGTGATGTAATTTTTTTGTCTCAGACTACATCCACACTACTCCGTTTCTATTTGAAAACGCATATGTTTTTGCTACGTTTACACTGAGCGTCCACACTACGCTGACGTTTTCGAGCACCTAAAACGGAGGACTTTAGAAACGCTCCCGAAGACGGATACGTTTGGAAGCTCCGGGTAGCGTATTCGTTTGGACGGACGTAAACGCATACGTTTGGAAACGATGACATAGACACCCGCGATCGACTACCAAGTTAATTTACAGATTACAGGCATTGCTGACCTTATTGTCTTTACTAGCAGCTGTTGTCCAGTTAAAGTCTGCATGTCTGCGGAGGAAACAGTTTTGTTTTGTAAGTAAAACTGCGAGGCTGTGTCGTAGTGGAATGTGACAAAATGGCTGCGACCGTCTGGTCGCTAGCGATCTCCAGAGCTAACGGGTGTTAGCATTGAATTACTTTTTCAAAACGTTATTGGCATAAATGTGGCGAGTGGGACTGCCTAGGGGGCGCTATATCGATTGTGTTACTTGGTATTATACGTAGCTTTGTCATATGTTGTGTTTGGAGTGTGTACAAACAGCTGAGATGACTTTGTAGCGCAGGAGCTGCAGTGTGAGCAGGTATGGGGCATCATTATATTCGTTAGTGCACGTTATGAGTGGATTCATTTTTGGATGCCTGCTCCGCCCCCGCCGGTGGGGGCGCTCGGGCCGGACTGGTAAGTATCAAACACGTACTTAAGATCATTAAAGGCTACTTTATTACTCTGGTTGCTAAGTTACAAAATACGACAATCTACTTCCTGTTTACATCGGCGCGTGCCCAGTGTACGTGAAGAGTCACGTGATATTCGTTTTCAGGCATGTAGTCTAGACGGAGATCATTTCGAAAATGATGACTGAAACGCTGTGTGGACTGAGATCGTTTTCATTTGAAAACTTTGTTTCCAAACGTAAACGGAGTAGTATGGATGTAGCCTCACTTAGCCACTTGTTAGCAACCGCGTTTTTTTAAGATGCATAAAATCTTCAACATTTTCAAGGAGGGGTATCTACTGATGTATTTTATATCCTAGAACACAACATTATATTCTCTTAAGCTCATTTTAACCACAGACCTTATTTCAGTCATCAAAACCCCTTGACTTCAAGACAAGGGAGCCAGGATTTAGGACTGAAAGTCTGCTCTTTGTGTAAAGAAGCATACAAAATACCAAAATGTAAGGTACACTGTATGTGAGACATAAGGTCATACATTAAGAATATAATACGCTAGTGATGAAACTATAAGTCAACTTAATGAACAATAATTTTGGTAGTTCTTTTTTGATCGAAAAATGGTTTGGTCTATATACAATGTCAGAATATGGTGAAAAATTCCCACCACGATTTCAAAAAGTCACCTCTTCAAATGTCTTGTATTGTCAAACCAACAGTCCAAAACACAAAGATATTCAGTTTACTATCATGAAAGACTAAGGAACCCATATGGACATTTGAGAAGCTGAAACCAGAAAATTAGGGTATTTTTTCCTTAAAATGTTTTTAATTTGGTAGAATGAATATCCAAATAGTTGCTAGATGATTTTCTTTCTATCGACTATTCGATTAGTTACTAATAGTTACGGCTCTAGACGAAACAATAGATTGATATTTGAATATTTTGAGAATGATTTAGTTGCAGCTCTTTAACACTTTAAAACATTAGATTTAGGACCTTTACAATGCTTGAAGTTCAACGTTTAAGTTCAATGTGACTCTTACAGGTAGTCAGAGACACATGGATGTACACACGCAAGCATGAACATATTTGGACTGTGGCATTTGGCTTTTGTTTGCACAGTTTTGTTTACACTGCACACACTCAACGTGCCAGTGACTGTATAAAGACACTTCATTAATCTCTCTTATATAACTCGCACCACACATTCCTCACAGTGCTGCTACATACCACTGTCACCATGTACCAGATAAATGAAGGCATCTTCAGCCCATCGTTTTATCTATTGGTCACTTATCCGACTAAGTTATATATCAGTGTATATTTGCATACATTTAGGCTACACTTAAGTATGATAGTTTAACCTAGTCACTCATTTATCCATTGACTATTTAATAAAGATAAAAGCCTAGTTCCAGACCTCTGAATAAAAAAAGAAAAGTCAGTTCAGTCTGATTATCAAACTATAAAGATGGCTTTCAAACTGTCATGCAGTTTAGATTCACCGTCAACAAACCTCTTTGCTCCGGACGGTTTATTATCCAATCAGACAAATGTTCCCTTCGTTCTTTCCATTGTGCATTTGGCATTGCAGTCCTGCAGGGGAGGCTAGCAACCATGTGCCTCTTTGGACTGGCACTGAAGCTGTCTGACTGGAGAACAATCTGGAGGGAAAAAAGGGTTGGGCAGCTGGCGGAGCCTCACCCAGCCATGTAAGGCAAGACGGCCGGGGCTTCCCACGCTCTTAGTCACAAAGACAGAGACGGTCTGGATCACAGCTGCCTGAACATCATTGGGAAGAGTCCCCGACAGCTTCGTCTGCCCAGGTAGATATCAGAGGCTTAAAGTAAAGGGTATGCATTTTGGGTTCGTACAGGGTGAAGTGCATGATGGTACATGCGGGTGTAGTTTTGTCTGCTTCGTTACAGTGTTTGCTTTTATGATTCATGTCTTTGTTGTGGAGTTGTCATACTAAAAAATGAAGGGCTAGTTTCCCACTCACAGATTAAATCAGCCCAAAGAGATACTTAGAAATGTCATATACATAAGAGACATTAGTTTACCCGTTTATTTGATTAGCATGATGTATACATCATGCAAGGCACTATGTCTCTTTTTATATATATTTTTAAGTATCAAATATCCATCTGAATTAGTGGGTTCATCTTCAATTCATTTTTATTTGACACAGACCATCTGAATGCAAACGTTGCCATGGAGTTTGTCAAGACAAAATGCAACTTTTAAACTTTTTGGAGTCACTTCCCATTTGTCAGTTACTGTTCAAGAGTGACTCAGTTTTGTTGTATTGGTGACACATACCATTGGTATTATTCAGAAGGGAGGAGTTTATAACTAACATGTGCGATGTGTGATGGTTCGGAGCGGGATTCGCTGATATCAGCAAGTTACCATGTTTAAAGTGTTTTATGGTTTTTCTTATCATAGCGTGTTGCTCGGTAATTAAAGTACTGTGTTTTGACTGCACTCAGAGATGGATGGATTTCACGCTTTGCTGTGATCTCTGTTGGCACTTGGGAAAGGAATGTAGATACTGGTGTTGGTGCAAGTGTTGGTGCAAATAATGATCCACCGTTCTACTTTCTCAGTTTGTTAGAAAAGATTTAGTACGTAGATTTCTAGCTATGTCCGGTTGATTTGTTGTGTGTTCTTCAGTATCAGTCAGCATGTAGTACAGCTGAGCACAGCAATGATCTAGCAGTCATGGAGGAGCTTGTGGCTCGATAACTGGGATTGGATGTTCTTGTATTGATTGTGGGAGGTCACTGACTGGTATGAGGATGTTCTTGTAGCCCAGACACTCCAATTCGGTAAACATGAGTCACGTTGGACGGATGTGTAACTGACTGTTTTCATATTAGCTGCAGGTCCAATGCAGTATGGATGAGCTGCAGGTTTTTTTGGGGGGGGGGGTTTGTGCCTGAATTGTTGTGGCACAAAGATGTGTCAGAGATATTATCTCCTCTAATCCACTTCACTCTGCTCTTCAAGTCTGCTCTGCTCTGCTCTACTTTCAAACACATTGTGTGCTCTACTCTGTGCTACCCTGTTCTTTTATTATGCATAATCTATTTAACTATTTTTTTTACTATTAGTTGATCATTTAAGTCAATAAATATGAC
The DNA here is from genome assembly GCF_023349555.1 of Cebidichthys violaceus. NCBI lineage: Eukaryota > Metazoa > Chordata > Actinopteri > Perciformes > Stichaeidae > Cebidichthys > Cebidichthys violaceus. Next base: position 10,193,721 of record NW_027176329.1, on the reverse strand, counting down.
ATTAATTGTCATATTTTGCTGAATAGATTAATTGTTCAAGTCATTTCTAGCAAAATGGCAAACATGACCCAGTTTCAGCCTCTCAATTTTGAGGATTTGCATTTGCAGTCCTTTCTTTTCTTTTATGTGGTAGTAAACTGAACATCTCTGCATTTGGGACTGTTGGTTGAGGAAAAAATAAGACATTTTATGGGCATTTTTCACCATTTCTGGCATTTTATTGACGAAACCATTCATCAGTTTATCAAGAAAACAATCTGCAAATGAACTGACAATGGAAATAATAGTTAGGTGCAGCCTTATTGCACTTTACTTTGAATTCCTTAAATATAAGTTAGAGAGGAGTAAAACATGTGTAGCTATAGCACTGCGCGGTCCTCCTTATCTCACAGAACAGAAGCAGGACACCAGAGACAGAAAACAAACTCTCCCTCCCTCAGGGCTTGCTGCCGCTCAGCTAAAGAGCTGACCTGAGAAATGATCCAGTGGCAGATAACTTACCTGATAGCTTTTTTGAACACTTAATTTGCGCCTGTTGCATTGTTTTTCTCTCTTATGTCGTTTCACTCTAGTATGTCGACACACTTTTAGAGGCTTGCAGGGATCTGTTAAATAATGCAAAGCTGTTTTGACCACCATACCTACTGTTTAAAGACAAATGTTGGTTGTGGCGGTTACTGGCAGCACAGAACACAAATGTTATGATAAAACTGACTCATCATAACTGTCTCGTCGTTTTGACCAAATTCATTACCTACAGTACATTAAATACAGAAACAGTTTGGGTTATTTGGGTCTGCGTGGAAACAATATTACTGTAGAAAATAGCAGTGCAATAGCAGTGCAAAAGGTTATTTTGTGATAAATTAATTTGATGTTGCATAGTTTTCCCAGTGGAAATATTTTTGCTCAGTGTTTGGAAGACTTGTTTTTGTCTTTTGATCTTTATCATTTGATTCATGGAAATCTGATAACGAAAATGTATAGTTCGGAGGGAGAATCAATCAACTGTAATAAAACAACAGCTGAACACCTCAGTTTACATCACTGATATCATCTCTAAAGCAATTATCATTAGTTAGTGCATGTAACCTGAAAGTTGATTGTATTATGAAATGAGTTAATATGTACACGCTTGTGTCCTATAAGAGATATGGAAATCACAGGGATACAATTTAACCTCGCAGCTTTTGTTTTCTCTGTGTTTGTAAATTAATTTGAGGTTACTCTTCCCAGAAATTACAAACGAATGAAAATGAAGCATTCCCTGAGCCTGAGCCCTGAGCCTAGTGGTTAGTACAAAGTGTAAGATGTATTCAGCATAATAATAATATATTTATTTATAAAGCATAACCTGTCTACTTACAAAAACACCCTCATATTCCTCATCGCGCACATTTGCTGACGCAAGTCTGTTTTTCTTGTCAATACATGAACGTAGGAGCTATGAAGTCAGGACTTAACAGCTAACAGTTGCTAATTATGTTAATTGTTGGACAGGCTGATTCAATGTTCTACCTTGGAACATGACGACATGCACATTCCATAATGACACCTAATGAGCACACTTTGTAGGAGCAGTACATTTGTATTGGTTTGGACTGTTGTTATGGTGCTGTGCAGTTTACCTCTGCAATATTTTTTGGACTGCAGCGTGAACAATAAAGGATTTTGAGGTAATAATCCATAAGACTCTTGTTTTTCTGAAATGTGGTGACAATGTTTAATAAGCAGAGATTGGCTTGACGCTCAGCGCTCGGTGTCTGCGCCACCACAATATGATCTTATACTGGCAGCATTGTAGTCTGCAGTTTCCAGTATTTCTTTTGTTTGTCTGAAACACGCTGCTGTTGCAGGATTTTCTTTAGTGAAAGAGGAAACTCCTCATAGGCATTCAGTACAGCACATGAAAAAGCTTGACACAAGAGTTGGCACTATTAAAGATTAATTTGCATTCTGAGAACCAAAATATACCCCTGATCTGCCTAGAATGTACTTTTATGAAAAAGATGATTATTATCTGTAAACTATTCTTCAGATGTGCTTACTTTGAAGCTCTGTGGATGAGTGTCGGGCACTTGCCAGAAACGTGTCAATGGAGTGTTCTCCAAAGAAACAAGAAGCGTGTGGTGAGGAGCAGGACGCTATGTTTCTGTGTACAGTAACCAGCTCCCAGTGTGTGTTTGTGCCGCGATCCTCTGTAGAAAGCCCTCAAGCTGTCGCTCCCTTTGATCACAGAATGAAATGTTGGCCTGCCTGTCACTACCTTGACTCTGATGGTTTTCAGGCGTTGCAACAACACACAAAAATCTGCCTTTCGTGCGAAACCATTTGCATGCAAAGCAGCAAACCGGTCGCTTACGTAAGTAGCCACATGTGTTAGCCACATGTGATGTGTCTTCTTTGGCCTTAAGCCATACGTTACTGTATGTGTGTTGACATGACTTATGGCAGGCATGTTCACACACACACTCTAAAACCATAAATTGTTTCCAGCCATGACCAGTGACACACACACAACAATAAAAAGCTACGTTCTACAGGAATCCTGCAAACAACAATCCTCTGTTAGATATTTCATATTGAGATATAAAACTTACACACACACACACACACACACACACACACACACACACACACACACAAACACAGACACACACACACACAACAAAAGTAACTTGAATCCTACAGGATGTTACAATGCATTCTACTTTTATTGAACAGAGATGATAAATACAACAGTGGTGCCATTCTGCCCATTTTTCGCGATCTTATCATGATCTGCAGGCAAGAGGCATCACATGATTGTTGATTGCCTCATATCAACAAAAGTGTATCGGACTGCAGTTATACATTCGGGGTCTCTGAGCAGGGTGTTGCCATGTTGCCAAGTTGTCACATAGAGCTGTAACATTCAACCACTTACTGGTACTTAATGTGTGTGCGCATGACTGCTGGATGGAGTTACTTGGAAGCCAGATACAGTGAAGGGCTTTTCCCAGGAAAGGAGTGATCGAATGAATGAAGTTTGCTGTCTGGTGGTACAAGCTATCGAGCATGAAACAAAATCTAAACTTTGCAAAATGTATTATTCCGGTTGGAATACTTTGAACATTCTCATAGTCAGGTTGAGGTGTCACTACTGAAGGTATTATTGCAGCGCTGCCTTCACACTTAAAGATAGACTGCGGTATGTAGAGTACGTGTCAGTGCCTCTTTATCATCCCTGCACTTAAATCACAGGTGTCATTCTCACATGCGGCAATTGCAGGTGTGTAAAGCGGCTTTATGATGGTGTGCACTGTGTGAGCTGAATCACTGTGCCGTATGACAGTACTGAGTGACATCAACCAAGCAAGACAACATTAAAACATGGGATGTTTCAGAGCAAGAACTTCAAGGGAATGAATTCATGCAAATAATTACACAGGTGAAATTGATGAGACAAAGAAGATTCCTTGAGCTGGATTTAAGACAGGGAGGCAGCATCTGTTGCGCTTACTTTTTATGTGTGTGAAACTTGTAAAAATAGCTAGTTCTGGAAAACACATTTTTGTGAGCGAAGCTTCAGTTTCCACTAGTGTGACATCAATGAGTGCAGCTGTATTCTACAGAAGCAAAAAAACGACTTAAAAAAACCTCTCCTATCTAGTATTCTTTCCTATTTCTATATTTTAGTCTTTTAGACTAAGATTTATGATGAAATCAACAAAGGAATCACAGTACAATCATCGACAGGACATTTTGTTTGTGTTTCTTCTTTGCTTTTGGCTAGAAGATTATGGGCCATTTGATCTGATTGCTATCTAATTTACTCTGTAGCTGACGCCCACACAAAGTTGAACTATGGCCACTGATGTTGATGATGATAGCACCCACCGCAGCACCACAAAGTGGAATAGCCTAAGAGTTTTTATAGTTCTGTAATGACCTTAAACACTGTATGGTGGCACATAACAGCTACAGCAGGTCCCATATAAGCTACACATACAGTACATATGAGCATGTACATACACATGCATGCATACATACAAACACATCACACATAGAGGCCAGGCTTAAGCATGAGTTGGTGATAAGATAACACTCAGCTATGTTACATAACTCTGCTGTACCTGGACTTTTATCCTCCAGCTAAACTGGAATTATTTAGTCAAAAAGCCAAATGGTTTGTTTTCTTTGCACATTCAGAGGAAAAGCAACACAATGTGTGTGGAGCCATACCTCCACTTACTTAAATGGGTGTTGCCGAGGAGGATTAAGTATTGTTAAAGCAAGTATTTGCTTTAGGGAAAGTTTAAGGGCTTTAATTTGACTGTTAACTGATGTCAATTGTCATTTCAGTTTTTAAAGTGAGATACGCTGCACATTTTTTTTCCGCTTCCCATCCTGTTGTGTAATTTATTCACTGTCTACTGGATTATTTGTTTGTCACTGAAACATAAAATCTGAATAACATGTTTTGTGTCACAGTTCAAGAACATTTTACGTGTTGAAAAGTTATGTACTGTGTTAATGTGTGCATCAGGCCGTTTGCATTGGATGATCTTAAACACTCTAGATAAATGAAGTTCTGGATTTTGATGGGATCTTCATCTAAATAGCTATGATTAACATAGAACAACATGCACCTCCAGTGAAAGCCTACATTTACTATCAGGGGTGTCTCCATTGTATTAGGAATATAACTATGTGTCACTAATTAAGGCAACAGGAGAAGCTGGGGCCTCATTCAAAACAGCTTATGTTTAACAAATAAAGAAGCTATAAACTCCATTGAAAACAGAATAATCACCCAATCCTGTGGGGATGAACACAAACTAGTGAGTATGTCGTTGCTATTTTATATTAATACTTAAAAAAAGCATGTATGAGACAATTCTCACATGATCTGTTTTTATTTTAAAGTTGAATAGAGAGTGACTCACCACTCACGCTGTTTTTAGTGTTGGTATTTTTGGCCCTTACTGGACCGGACTGGTTTCATTTTCTCCAGTGAGTAGACCAGACTATTTGGTCATAACCACCAGGCTTTCCCCCTCGGAGGATGCAATGGAAATGTCTCCTCTGTGTCGGTTGCTAGGCTTTGTAGTCAAACAGTGTGGCATCCACAGAGGAACTTCAGTATGGGGAAGCGTTATGACAAAAAGAACGCTTTTCTTTCTCTGCTCCACCCTCTTTCTCCCTGATGACATTCATTTTAAACCTCTCTCCTTTCTCTTCATTGGTTGTTTCTCTCAAAATCCCCACAGCTCCATTTAGTCATCTAGTTTCTGTTATGCCCTCATCTTTCATTTCAGGTCCAATGCAGGCGGCTTGGACTCACTCTACAAGATCAGGATCAGTCAGGCTGCACCTCGGAGCGGCACAGCAACAAGGTACAAAATCAAAGAGGAAAACAGTTTGGTTGTGCTGTTTACTGAATGAACGAAAGTACAACTTTTTTTTTACTGAATATAGGAGAGCAGCATTGCAGTAGTGCTGCCACAGAAACCAGTGGAGCAGGAAGAAACACGAATCACTCCCACAGAAGAACAAATTGAAGTCATTAAGGTATGTGAGCTTGTTTTGGTGTTTGTTTCTATAGTTGTATGCATGTGAGAGCCAGTCCACCTATCTATGCTTTTTTTAAGTATTTGTGTGCTCACCCGTTTTATCCAACACACTCCCGTCTTTGTGGTTTCCAGGTTTATCTCGAACCCCGTCCAGAGGCAGCGGAGAGGGTCAAAATGATGACGGATGAGGTGTCGCAGATTCAGGAGGTAAGTGTGCGACTGGAGAACACTGCAGCATGTGTGTCTCCGAGTTGAATAAGGGGAAGAGCATAGGAATCGTTTCGGCACAGAACAATTTTTGTTTTGTGTTTTTGTTTCTAGGTGAGGTACTGTCTGAAGACTCTGAGAGAGCAGATGGCCGCCAGGCAGAACGTTAACAACAACAAGGTACACACCGTCTGCATCAAACATAAAGACGTTTTGAGGAATGTGCCAAAACATTTAGACGAAAGATTGTTCGGTCAATGAACAAAAAGCAAAGGTGTAGTATATGTCTTGTCAAAGTGGTGGACATGAATGATGTTTAACACACTTTTCCGGTGCTGTCAGAATACTGCAATCGTATTGGTTGCCTTATATCCATGTGGATCAAATCTCTGAAGTCTCTCCTGACAAAAGCGGCGGACATATTTTTGTCCTTTGTTTGTGTTTTGTGTATATGTTGCTTAAGTTGTTGCTTAAGTGTGTTGCTCTCTTAGCTGCCGTAAAATGAACTCAGTTAGGCCTGCAACTTATTAGCTAAAGATTATTTTCACATTTATTAATCTGTCATTTATTTCTTACATTAGTTAAATCATTGTGATGAAGTGCTTTACTTTCACATTCAAATATTTAAAGCAAAGACGAGCAAAAATTGCGAAATAAATAGAACAAGTCAGGACAAAGAAGCATCAATAAAATCCTCAACAAAGTAGAAGCCTGGACACCACAAGTCTCGTGCTTTTAGCAGAGCAACACCAGGAGCCCTTGAATAGCATCAGCAACTCATCGACTGTGCGACTAATCGTAGACACAACGAGAATACGATGCATTATCATAGTAACTGTAGTGTTTCTCAGTTTGTTATGTTTCCTTCAAGTTGCAGTGCTGTGATCTCTCTGGGTCACTCTAGTAGTTGTACATTAGTTGTACATTATGGGAGTAAAAGGAGAAATAAAGCCCTAACTCCACTAACCAACCGCTGCTCTCCTCTTCAGTATCCAGCCAATGGCTTCAGAGTCAACCTGCCCAGCAGCAAACCGGCCGTCACCAACGGCAACACTGTTCCCACTGAGTCAGACGCTCAGGTGAGCTAAAAACAATACCGCCTTCTCTAACTGATGTTTGCTGTGCTTGCTTTTATGATCTGATTATTCATCAGTTTAATATGAATAAACCACGGGGAATAGCAGAAACCAATTTCAGCTGAAACTAGTTTAAATGCTTTCAAATGTGTATTTAAGTGACAGGCATGACATCCATTATGGAAAAAGTGTCTGGCCCTCCAGCTGTTTCGCACTCAGACAATCCAACTGCCTGCTGCTCCAAACAGTGCCAGACTCTCTGAAGCTCATAACAAAACTTACCACACACACAGCGAAGGGCTCACTTACATCCTGACTAATAGCGCACACACACACACACACACACACACACATATACACGCACACACAATATTGTATTTCGCATGCATTATTCTAGACTCGGCACATCACAACATCTCCTGTAACACGACACCATAATCTACCAGGGCAGTAGAGTCAGAGCAGGGAGGTATTGTGGCTATCCATACCCAGTGACCTGTATGTGTGGCATGTAGGTAACCAAGGGTCAATTTACACTAAGTGCTGTCAGATTATACAGCAATGCAGAGTGCATTTTTTTGTCTGGAAAAAGTATGTAAGTTAAGTTATCTCTGCTAACATGCGTCCAGCTTCTTGTCTAAATGCCTTTTGTTACCTCAGGGTTGGCTAAACAGCCTTTTAAACACAGAGCAAATGGCCTATCAGCAGCCGCTCTTATCTGTTTGTCAGCGCCAGCCTTGCTCTCGGGTTCAAGTGGTTTGCCAGATTAAGCCTGATTGAGCGTGTCACTTTCTGTCTGCCTGCACTCTCAGGTCGGGGATAATCAGGAGGAGAGTGTGAGGCTCAGGGAGGCGACCAAGCGTCTGTACGCACAGCTGAAGGAGATGGAGAAGAGGCATCAGGAGGAGAGGGAGAGACTGCAGGTCTGTCTCACGAGACGAGTAACATGACACAACTTCCTGTCTGCGGCTATGACTCACTCCTCTGCTGCTGCCTTGTTCCTTTAATCGCCCTCATTATTTTGTCTTATCTGTGGATTTCATCCCTCATCCTGTGATCCCCCACTGTTTGGGTCTTTGCTCTACAGCACATTCATCTGCCAGGTCATGTAGGGACACAGACTAACCACAGGCTGATCTGTCGAGCACTATCCTGATGGTCTTGTACTAAAACCCCCCTTTACAGTTACTGGCAACAACACAATTCTATTAATACAACAGGCAGAGACCTAAAACCATTTACAGAGTTTCAACCCTAACGTGTCATTTTATTCAGCTGTATTGCTAGTCATCAGCAAAAATGTTTAGGTTGTGATTCAGACAAGATCAGAGCAAATATTACAACATGTAAGAAATACCACTTCCAATTACACAAACCAGGTCTATACAAAATATTGTACTCCCAAATTGAATTACTGGGATCAGGGAAACCCACTACGTTGCTATCTGAAAACACGATCAGTCAGACAATCAGAGGTTTTAAACAAACTAAACTGAATTAATAGGCTTCCTGGGTTTAACTTTCATTACTGTTGTGCAAATAGGGATAATAAAGGCTAAGGAGAATCTTGTTTATCAGAACATTGCCTTGCAAAGAGAAAAAGAGAAATCCTATGGAGCCTAAGAGTGTGCAGAGCTCCTTTGTGCTCTGCTGTTAAGTATTTTTTTACTTACACCTGAGTATTTTTGCCTGGATGTGCGCACAGTTGGTCCCTCTTTAAATAGGGATTATGGCCACACTCATTTTTGGTTTAACTTCCAAGTAAAGTGGTTTAGATAACCCGGGTAGTTGTAGGCTAACCCCAAACAACTACAATGTGACAGAGGTCTAATCAGCCAGAGTAATTGAAAACAGTAATTATTTGTGTGTGCAGAGCCTTTAATATGGTATCCACTACTTAATTACAGGAAAACCCAAACTTACTCTGTGGCTCTCCTAACAGGCTGAGTCGCACGAGTATGGTGTTCGTCTGGCCGAGCAGTCTGAGCAGCTGCAGACGGCCGAGAAGCAGTCAGAGGAGAGGGGTCAGCAGGTGGAGGAGATGCAGAGGCTGCTGGGAAGCATGGCGATCGAGAGCCGCAACCTCAAAGACAAGATGGCGGCAGGGGAGGCCGAGCTGCTGCAGCTCAAAGCAGACAAGGAGAAAGGGGAGGAGAGTGAGCAGAGGTGAGAAGAGAAACAAAGTGATGAGACAAAGTACAAACATTGGTACAAATAAGGGGAAAAAAACTCTGTATGCAATAATAGTGTCTGTTTGATGCCCTGAATTCATCCTCATTATACATCTTCAAACATGAGACAGTATATCTCCAAATATAGTTTTGAAATTGATTACTTATTAACAACTTGCTTCCCAGGGTGTAAAATACAAATCATGACAACTAACATGACCTCCACTAGTCAAAATAATTTGTTCAGTAGTTTTGTTAATGTATGGCTTTATACTTCATCCATTTGCTGTTAGTTTGACAGAGTTTGTCTCACATATTTGTGTGTTTGCAGGTGTGAGGAGCTGGAGAAGGACGTGGCCATTCTGAGGGAAAAGATTCATCACCTTGACGACATGTTAAAGAGTCAGCAGAGGAAAGTCCGCCACATGATCGAACAGGTATTTATGCACACAAACAGGTTGACTAGCAGTGCAAGGTGCACACAGACACATACACACACACACATAATGAGCTCTCCGGTGCCCACAACGGCACAGGAAGCCATTAACAAGGAAATTAGATTTTGAGGAGGCGGACACATAAAGCGTAATTGATGTGCAGGAGTGAAGTCAAGAACAAACATGTGGCGAAAACAAAAAACTCACTCGTCATGAATAAGTGATGCCGCATCTGCTCCTGTAGGAAAAGTGTTTCTCCTGAGCATATCTCATTGTTTGTTTGTGTTTGTTTGTTTGTATGATACAGCTGCAGAACTCCCGGACTGTCCTCCAAGAGAGAGATCGATTCATCAGGGATCTGGAGGAGAGAGTGGCTTTCCTGGAGGCTGAGGTCAGGAGCCTCGTAGTTAGAATCTGAATATATTTTTGTCTGACATTTTGATATAGTACATAATATTTGTTTTTAGTTGTCCTTTCTTCGCTAAAGCTTTAACACTTTTCCAACCAAGTAAAAGCTGAAAAGTTGTCCTGCATGTGAAACATTCATAATACTCCTCTGTGACGGCAATGGTACTTCTTTGCACACAATGTAACGTCTTTAACCCCTTTCCGTCTGCAGAACAGAGAAATGCATGACCACTTGGAGTACTTCCTGGCAGGCCAGGAGCCTCCGGCCCCGACATCCACTGAGAAGAAGCCAGAGATTGTTTACAGGTAAGCTGCTTCTTTTCTTATTTACATTAAGAACGCTGTTTTCCATCTGACACGGTGTCTTCTCCGCCAGTCATACTAAACTCAAATGTCCACGTAAACCTCAAAACATTCAATTCTTTTCCCCTGTTCTGTGCAGTAAAACAATAACACCGACGACACACACCAACAAGGCCCTACCGTTCATCAAAGTCATCGAGATCAAGTCCTGAACGGAGTGTCAACCAAAGGAATGACCAGATGGAAAATACAGTGTAAATATATATTTAACCACCCACCGGTATGTAAAATGTAGATCTGCAGTGATTTAAAAAAAAGTTGGCTTAACAGACCTCATGGTGACAAAGCACATTGGTCCTTTGGTTAGTACCTCCATAGTTACTCTTGAGGCTGTTCTGGATACATTTACTGCATCCCTTCCTTAGGAGGAACCCTTAAAAGATACAAGGAAGGAGCTGTGCAATGCAAAGAGTTTTACTGAACTTCTTACATAATACACAAAGACACAAATCTGTGCAGCATGTACTTTGTCAGCAAGTCGTAACGATGCAGTGGCAGTAGCGAGAGTTCAGTAAAGTTCTCTGTGTTTATTTTTGTCCACCTTCACTTCTTTCCCATGCAGAAATAAGATGTGTGAACAGCTCAATGTAAAAGGTTGGTCGAGATTAGAAACAGCTCTATTCTTTATTAATGTCCCTGTTAGACACACATTTAGACAAATGTACAAATAACTCACTGTGTTGAGTGTTTTCAGCACTTCTTCATCCTACAGCCTCTTGGCCTATTGACCTCAGTCTGAAGCAGCCGCAGGGTTCAGGGTCAGATTCCTGTGCTTCGCACCGCATTGCCAAAGGCAGGCATGCAGTTGGCTATGTCATCGTTAAAATATGAGTTATGTTTAACTTAAATATATTTCTCTGTACAAATACAATTACAGTGATAATGCTATTTTATATATTAGAATTTAGACCTTTTTCTTTTTAGCTATGCTGATAAATACTTATACGAGGCTACCTGTAGAGATAGAGGCTAGCTGATTGCAATATTTATTTTCTTATCTATGCTGCCAAGTGCTGCCTCAACACCTTTATTACATATCCTGCCTATTTGTGCTACAATATTGCATATTTAATGACAACACCGGTTCAAACTTACTGACATCGTTATACATTGTTTGAATGGCTGTTTTTCTGTAAAATACTTGGACTCGAGGATGTACATTTTTATAAACTACCCATTTACTGTGAACACTGTAGATAGATACATTGAAGTTCAGTCTGTTATTTCACATTTTATTATCGAATGAAACACCTGGTTTATCTGACTCATTTGTTGTATCTCTGTTGTTGCATCTTTACTTCTGTAACCTTGTACTGCCACCTAGTGGAGATATTAAAGACACTGAAACTGAAGACGCGGGTTGCAAAGCTTTTTATCTCAAACCACGAAAGAGTTCTAGTTCTACCTCACATAAATACAAATCACACAATATCAATGAAATAAGTTATGATGGTCCGTATAAATATCTTACATCTGTACAAACACAGTAATTCAAAACACTCATATTTACATTTGGACTTGGAAAAACAAATCCAGGTGACTTGCCATTAACTTTGCTATTTTTACAAAAATGTCAATGCAAACCTTGCCATGTGGGCTACAATCATATTTGTCCTCTGGACATGTTAATTTGTTCCAAAATACAAACTAAGGCCTTGGGTGAAATGAGAGGAAAAAAAACCTTGTGACTGCAAGATTCTAACAGCTGTTATAAAAAGAGACATTTCTTTGAAATTATCTGAAAAATTGTGTACCTTACTGAGGGGAGAAGTTTTCCCAACTCAATTAGTGGGTGCATTTTAAAGCTCAACTGAAAAACAAAGTTACAGTACGTTACAACTTTATGTTCTCCAGCAGGCTGTTACAGCCGTTTGTCCACACAAACATTTTGCAACAGTCAGCTGTAACAGCGATCTCTCACAGGGTGCTTTCCAGGGTGTTGTAGTTGTCCTTGAAACTTTTGAGCTCCAGAAAGTGTTTGGGCCTCTTGCTGCGCTGGCCAGTGGAGGGCAGGTAGGTGACCTGGATGGTGGAGGGAGTGCTCCGGACAGGAGAGCCTGTCAGGTCCTTGGCTGCGGACTGGTGGTGCTGGTCCAGGCTGGTGGTGCTGGAATAGGCTTTCACCCTGAGGGAGGGGAGAAGAAAAGGGGGGGTTACTTTACAAAAATCCACAAATATATAATAATACTAGTACACATAATAATGTTCATGGATATCTAATGAAATAGCAGCAGCGCAAGTAGTAGTAGAAACGATTGCATGTGAAAGCATACACTAGCTCCAACAATGTTTCAAGTCTGGACCAGTGGAGCAGCACTTACACATCAGCCAGTTCATTGAGAGCTTGCTGGTACTCGAGAAACTCAGCTTCCCCAAAAACCTGAAAGAAACGGTTAAAGTCAAATCAGTAACATGCTGCAACACAACTGTTAAACCCATTATATTCCTATTTTCTTTTCATCACCCATCAGTCACACACAAAAACACTCGTAAGCACCCCAGTCCCATGGCGAGCGCTGTCGTAGCCTTCGAGTAAGCGGTCAATGAGCGGGCTGCGGCTGCTCTTGATCAGAGAGTGGGAGTTGCGCAACTCCAGCAGCCAGTTCCTGAAGTTGCGTCCAGTGAACGCACTGGGACATCGGCTTATCTCCTGCAGAGGAATCCCTGAGGTCCAAACAGGAAGGAACCACAAGTGAAGGTTAGAAAAGATGAAACTTCAATACTTCCCATGGGAAGATTGGAAACTAATGACATAAGAAATGCATTTATTAAAACATTGGAGACTAGCAGATCAAAAGCTATTTGAACTGCTGCTCCTCCATGAGAGGTAAGCATTGAGGTGATTTTGAGAGAGAATAACAGTAATGCGTGTGAGAATAATAGACTCAGTTTATGTGATGAGATGATGATAAGAACAACGCATGCACCTGCAAAATCCGAAGCAAGTCCAAGCATCACGTTTGATTTCTCACCTGAGTCCCGGATGGCATCCAGAGCTTTCATTCTGTACAGGTAGTTGTAGCAACCTGTGAAATACAAACATAAAACAAATACATAATAAAATACACATTTTTTGACAGATACATGCACTTTAGGTGTACGTGAGATTCAGGAGGTTACAAGATGAGCTGAATAAGGTGACTGACTGATTTGTGATTCCTGTTTCAGCCTGTCGTCTTCCTCTGATAGGAGACGAGGTTCGAAGCGGATCTCGTGGACCTGGGACAGTCTGGAGTCAATCTCCTCCCTCAAACCCTAAATCAATTCAAGAAGAAAATACACAGACACGTGAACTCTCCCTCCAACGGCAGCTACGGCATGCGGTAGTCAACTATTCTTTGGCAACACAAGAGGTAATTAAACTTATAAAAGTGAGATCCACTTTACCTTTGGTGCGTTGTGGCCAATGGGTGCATGGGGTCCTCTGCGGGATCTCATTGCGAAACGCATGATTTGCCTTTTGACAAAGATAAACAGCAGTACGAACACCTGCACACAAGACCAGACGTGACGGGACAGGTTTTTAACGTCGGCATCATCACATGAGTACATATCAGCCAGCAACTAAAACAGAAACGTAGCGTCACGTACCAAGCTTCCATAGGCCATAACCAGAACAACATTAACCCCTGACAATGATTCTGCCATGTTGTCTGTCCGTGTGGACGTTACAGTTTATCCACAGGTCGGTTACGTTAGCTAACAGAGCGAACAAGGAACCTAGCGTTAAATGTTATGTTACTAACGTTACATTAGCTTGGTAGCTAACAGTCGGTTGTCCATCTTGAAAAGATGGTCACTGCTGCACATACGAGAAATTGTTTATCAGCTTTGAAAATGTGTTTTTACAAAAACAACTATGCATCAACAGTGCTAATACTCATCTATGTGTTCAGCGGCATCATGCATGAAGTAAGAAGTGTAACGTTTGCTTGTGCTAGCTGGGAGCAGTGCGACAACGACTACTGATTTGCGACTCTTCAAATTACCGTAATAACGGTGTAAGGCGGGCCAGTCAGGTCAAACGTAGTGTAATTAACATTTCTTACAAGATTTTTAAGAAGTGTTGCTCTTTTTTTAGCCCCAAGATGTCACAGGACCATAAAACCTACTGCTATCTGTTTTGTATTGTACCATGTGTACCATGTTTCTTTTTGTACACAATTTGATTACAAACATTAAAGATAATTTCGGATTATGATTTTTTCATATATTAGTGGCCCAACTCTTGTCATTAAAACAAGCCCTTTACAACAATATAACAGCACTTTCTACAGGATTATATATATATATATATATATATATATATATATATATATATATATATATATATATATGTATATTACATTATAATAATATTATTACTAGTTGTAGTAGTACTCGTCGTAGTAGTAGTAGAAGTAGTAACAAATCAAAAAATATTTTATCTAGAATTATTTTGTTTATATTACTTATTTTCTTGTATTTTATACTACATCACAATATTACATATTGTTGTATCATTATGGCATAGTCAGTGTATATAAATAACACATTGCATATACTAAACATCCATATATACTTAATTTGATGTATATCGTATTAATTATTCATGCTTGTACCTATACATTTATTTATCTAGCACACAGAGCATGACTACAAAGAGTTGCACAATTATTCGCACAATTCATTAATAAAGTCTTTTGTGAAGTTACGGTTATGTACTGTGTATTATGTATTGTATGCAGCTTTTGATTGTCATTTCTGTGATTTCTTTTATGCATTTTATTGTCCCTATTATATATTGTTTTTCATCTGTTTGCATACCTTCTTACCTTTCTCTTGTGCTCTTGCTCTTGTGAGTCTTTCCGAATCTTTTCAGTGAGCTCATACTGTCAAGTTCATGGCTCCCACTGAAATGTTATACATATCATTCGTGTTTGATAAATGCAATCTCTCACACGCCTCATCTCTCAGTTTGCCAAAATGCATTATCTGTGTTGTGCATCCATGCCACTGACATGTCTTAACTCCGCTGATAATATTAAACTAGTGTGTGATCACATGTTGTGGGTCCAGTTTCCGCGAAGCGCCCCACAGACCACGTGACGTAGCTCTCCGTGGTGTCAGAGTGGAAAAGAAACAGGTAAATTCAGTCTCTCGCTTATTGTGCGAGCGAGTTGGTTCGCTATATTGCCCCAACTTAGTTGTATCAACTTGGGGTTCAGGAATTATATCCTGTCCTGAATCCGACTAGAAGGTCGACAACGAGACACTTGTCGGCCAGTTGTGTAGCAGTGTCTAATATTGAGCCGGGTTTCTGGTCAGTATCGCCTGTTATTTATTTTCATTTTAGCGGCCTGTAGGCCTGCCTTTAGCCTCGGTCAACGTTGAGAGCTATCAGAGATGTAGTGGCGTTAGAATGCTGTAGAGTGGTGGTGTAGTTTGTGAAGCGGCTACTTTGCTAACATAGCTAACCGGTCAACGTTGCCTCCCTGTGCGAAACGACGGTAGTTAGTTAAATTGGCATGGATAACGTTCATTAGCAGACAACTAGTGGTAACTGAGTGGCACGGGCGTCTTTGCGTTGGTCGAATTACAGCTTCATTGCTCGCCTGTAGCTGATTAGCTAATTAACTTGTGGCTATCGAGCTAAGTCAGCTAACGCTAACAACTAAGCGTTGTATAGCCAATTCTCGGTACTCAGTTAGCTGGTTAGCTAGCGTCTGTTAGAATTAGCCTCGTTGTCGCCATGAGGTGAAGCCGTGTGAAGCGGAAGCCCACCCAGACTTCAGAGCTGGATGATTTCCCCTCAAGTATTAGCGAGTTGGCTAGCATTTTGGCCATGTGGCTGGCAAAATGGAATTGGATATGCTGGACGGGCCCCTGCTTTAGGCTAGTGTGTGGGCTAACGTTAACGTTAGTACAAACAGGGTTTTACGTAACGTATGCGAGATTAAGCAGTCGCTGTCGATAGCAAGGTTAACAATTTGCTATCGAAAAACGATGCAGTCTGATGCGTGAACTATGTTTGTATTTCGTCTCTCTCGTTTGGTGTTCATAACAGGGTAGATCTATTTGTAATAGGTTTGTAATCGTATGCTCTTGTTTCACAATATGTAACGTTAGGTTGACTAAACACCACCGAGACTATTTTGATATAGAAAGCGTTGCATAATGCTCTGAAGAGTTAAATAAGCTAACGTTATGCACTTGTAAGCCGTGACTGCATCAGCACCCAGTGTACCATGACTTTTGCTTCGCGGGTCAGACCCGCAGCTAGCTTCGGTTTTAGACATTGCCTTAGAAAGGGGCTGAAAACACCCTTTGTCAACGTCCAGGCGTCTCTGGGAACAAAGCTGATGCTGTCTTCTTGATAGCGCTGCTAGCTACCCCCCATTAGGCAATAAGCCACTAGGCAGTTTGAGGAAGTAGTATTCACGTGCACCAGACATGTTCGTTGTGACACAAATAGGTCATAGTCACAGGTCTGTAATTCCTCTATCGTCTGTCTCTCCTCAGGTGTTATTCCTTTGTAAATACTGTTATTTGTATATACTGTAAATGATGACGTCCATGGGCGGAAACCGAGCCCGGGGCAGCTGGGAGCAGACACAGAGTCAGACACAGCACAAGCAGAGGCCTCAGGTACCCTCACTCTCACCACCTGCCTCACTGCCCACATGCACAGTGATGTGCACCAGGGTTGAGTATAGGCAAACCAATTTATAGACACAGTTTCTGCAAAGCTAACGTTACATAGTACAGACACCAACAATTGAGACGGTATTATTCAATATATCTTCTAATACAAAAAGCTGGGTTCAACATAATATGCTGTCTGAGAGGTTGTGAAAAACAATAACAGTTATAACCTTATTACATTGTCTTTTGATGAGACTCGTAGAAAAGAACGTATTACAGGATAATCAATACCTGTTGACACCATGTTTTGATAATCAGGATAAGAATTCCTAAAAAATTCTCACCTGTCACTGGTGCAGGTCACTGAACTTTTCAACCATCCACTTCATCTTTTTGTCTGCCACCTGTGGTATCTTTAATTTAGGGAAGGATTTAAAAATATTTATAAAATATTATCTCTTAATATAAGGAGAACCTATATGCCATGGTGGCAGGTGACTTGGAATGTTTACCTGCCACAGCCAACACTTACAGTGTATTTGGCAGGTGCTAATTTCATTCCCAGTGCTTACTGTTAGATGTGAACATCTAGTATAGTATTTGTACACAAAAGTTGTTGTTGTAGATTTTGTAAATGGCTAAATAGGAGTTGTTCTTTCTGGTTTTGCAAGAATGCAAATCTTGTGATTCTGTCTGTTGTAAATATTCGGTGTTCGCTTCTCTTGGAATAGGCTACTGCAGAGCAGATCCGACTTGCGCAGATGATTTCAGACCACAATGATGCAGACTTTGAGGAGAAGGTCAAACAGGTGAGCAAATGCACATCCTTTTGTCCTAGTTCAGCTTTCCTCTAGTATTCAAATAGTACTGTAATATTCTGTATAAAATGTGATATTGATCGGAATAAAGGCTTGAACTACATCTTTTTTTTTCTTCTTTTTTTTTTGAGGCACAATCTCAGTTATGAGCAATGATGAAAATGTAATTTCTGGCAAGAAGATTTGGTAGTAATAGTTGTAGGAGTACTATAAAGAGAGACAACATATGTGATAGAAGGGACTAGGTTGTGGTGGATGAATGTGTCAAATCACCCAATAAACCGAGGTTTGAATCTTGCGAGAAGGCGATTTTTACACTAACTTGACTTATTATTTTCTAAATATATTTATTTATTATATTTGCAGTTTTGGGCAACAAAACAAGTGGTTTAGATTCAGGAAATATATACATGGCCTACAGTTGGCTGCATGCAGTGTGCAATGTGTGCCAAGTTTGGGTGCAAATAGCATTGTTGGCTACAGACATCTGGGAGCTTGTCTCAGCCATGCTATATATAGTATAGTGTATATACACTCGGGTGTAAATGGCCACATTGGCTGTTCCGCCTTCGTGCAAATAGTGTTTGCATCCGACACCTGGGTGCTAATGGCATCTGCCAGAAAAAAATTAAATAAATTGAAGTGCCACCCTGGATATCACCGGCTGCTCTTATTAAATGAGTCTTTGCAATTTCAATTACTAGTTTGACAAACTACTGAACTGCTAGCTCAACTTTATCACACACTTGATTACATGCCTTCAGTCAGCCAGATAACCTTTTTATCCTTCCGATACACCTTTAAATGTCTTTTCAGTATCGTTATACCAAATCTTCTATTAGATTATATGTGATTAATGATTAAGACAGAAAAGTAAGACCCTAAAATGGCATCTAAGGTCAGAAAGTTCTGTAAATGGGTCATCAGGCCCACTTGATAAGGGGTTATCTTTTGCATACCAGTGCCAGTCTTTATGGAAAATGAATCCTTTGTTATAGCTACTGAAGTGACCAAGATGCTGAATCCCTGCTGTTAGAGGGTATACTGTTCTGTATCTAACCCAGTGTTTGGATGTATGTTGTTGTTTTGTTTTTTTAAACATTTGGCACAAGTCTACACAAGTGTCGGGAGTCACCTCTGTCTCTCATCATGACACGCCTTCTTTTGCAGCTGATTGACATCACAGGCAAGGACCAGGATGAGTCTATGATCGCACTGCACGATTGCAACGGGGATGTCAACAGAGCCATTAATGTGTTGCTGGAGGGTAGCCCAGACACTGTGAGTATTGGCTTTGTGTGATGGCTTAGGGCTGTGAGGGCCAGGTCCTGGAGAGATCAGTGCTACGCTGGGTTATATAACTATGATAGTGGATTTACAGTTTTCACTGTATGAGTAGGGATCCTGTGAAGGTACAGCATTGTATGGACATGGACAAAGGCAGGTTTCCCTAGTTTAGACAAAGTACTATGTAAAGGTAAAAAATGCAAAAAGATATTCACCGTGACACATTTTTTTCTACTTCCCCTGTCCATTAGGAAAAATGAAACCTTTAACAAATGTATTACCATCTCAATTACATTATCTAAGAGGTGAAAACAGTAATGTTCTGATATTTTAATCTATGACCAGTTCTTAAAAAGAACAGTGTATGAGTTGGCCTTGCTTGCGAGTGCAGCAAGGACGAACCTGAAGGGGCCCTCATCGTTGCATACCAGCTTTGATATACTTGTAGCTAGTCGAACATGGGGGGGGGGGGGGGGGGGGGGGGAATTGAAACCAGAAAGTGTGGAAATGGGTCTTGCCAGCGCATTAATCAGACCTGATAAGGGGTTGTCGGCTACCTGCATAGTCAAGATACTGGCTCAGTGTAGAGACCTTAAAATGAACTAGTTCAATATTGCTTCCTGGGACGTTACTGACAGGTTTGTTTTAGTTTTTTTACTTTGTGATTTTTAAAATAGCTGCTGCCAATTCTGGCCCACCCAAACTTAAATTGCTGCATCTGTGACAAATGGTGAGAGAGACCACCGGAAACTATTTCTTAATAACCAGTTAGCTCACTGGCTGACCAGCTAATTGTCTCAAGTCAATGCAACACTCAACATCCAACCTGTTAGTTTATGAATACATTTCTTATAGTTGTGATCATAGTTTGGGTGAGTACATTGCCCTGTTGTTGTGGCAGTGGTTTATAAAATACTTAAATTAGCCTTCACTTTTCTTCGGTGGTTGTTGTTTTTAGTCATCGTGACTCAGTACAAAGTCGATGAGTCCAGCAGTGTAACGCTGTCTTTATTTCTTCCTAAGGACTCTTGGGAAATGGTGGGAAAGAAGAAAGGGGTGTCAGGCCAGAAGGAGACTAGCCAGGCAGAGACTGGAGAGGAAGGAAAAGAGAACCGAGAGAAAGGAGGAGATAAAGATGTAGCACGTCGCCGAGGTGGAGCTCCACGCAGGGGCCGTGGAGCCAGCAGGGGCCGAGAGTGTAAGTTATTACTATTCTTTAACTATGGCTTCATTATATTATTTTGTAGGTATCGTTAAAATAAAAGGTGAAGATTTTTGTTGTCGAACAAAGCACTAATGCAATCAAAATTGCAACAGGCACTCTACTAATACAACATGAGATAATTTCCTCTCTTGACACTTTTCACTAATCAAAACAAACACTGTACTTGTGACCCGTTAATGGGCACACGAGAGCCCTGAAGGAATCCTAAATGTATCTGCAATTTGTGAGTGACAGTCATTTGTCAAATAAGGCTGTATTTTAAAATCAGACGTTCTCCAGTGTTTCAGCACTGGAGGCTTTCAACGTGAAGAAGTGGTAAACCTGTTTGGTTTGCATCAACATTAGCTCATAAACTTGTCTGAACAGTGTGTCTTCTGTTAAATAAAGGTTTGATAAATTAAAATAAGGAGTAACTTAACAAAACATCTTGGTTTGAAAGTGGAAGGTTCTTCATGCCATTGGTAATTTGCAGCACACCAGTAGTGTGCCACAGTTAATGATAGCCAGCAAGAGATTTGTAGTTCATCTTCATTTTGAATGAAGGGCTACTTGGCTCTCATAGAGAACCATTATTTTTTGATAATTTCTTTCTAAACTGTAACCAATCTAGTTTATATGATTGTTTTGACATTCTGCATACAGTGTAGTGTCTAAATCTAAAGCCATTCTCTCTAGTTCGTGGTCAGGAGAATGGCTTGGATGGAGCCAAGGCTGGAATAGCTGGAAGAGGTGCAGAGCGAGGCCGACGGGGAAGAGGCAGAGGAAGAGGGACCATTGGTAAGTGGCTGTAATCCTCTTCAGACAAAGTCATTCATGAAAGAAATGTTTCTCATCAAAACGAGTCATTATCTAGGGAGGGTTTTTATTTTTACTTAAACCGCCGGTGTTTTTTTCTTGTGACATTAGTTGTCACGGTAAGAAACTGAAGTAACCTCTTATCTCCCCAGGAGTATCTGGACGGCGAGGAGGCAGATTTTCGGCGCAGGGCATGGGGTAAGAGAACACCTGTGTTGCCTAAAACCAGAGGGCCTTTCGTTCCACTTTTACCTGTTGCCATGGTCACCAGAGAGCAGGACCCCAGCCTATTGTTTAGCCTTAATCCAAAGGAGGGAGAATATACATCAGCCAATGGGATAGAACAGCGTGGGCAGAACAACTCTCATGTCTAATCATTTTATTTGGTGTGAAATTTTGATGGATCCGCTTGAGAGGGTGTCTCTGCTCTCTGGCCCGCAGAGTGCGAGTGCGCGCATGTGTGTGTGTTTAATGAGTTATTGCTTTTATCTTGATCAGTAGGTGTCATAACAGAAGCGGTACTTCTCAAGTGAACAGTCAATCCAAATTTAGTAATTTAATGGTGACAAAATTTAGTTTTCATGACAAAAGTCCTGTCTTTTGACTTTAAGCAGTTAGGTGTGGAAGTTATAGATCATACAATCTTCTTTTTATCTTGATCTGCTGAAGTAGCACATGTGATATGATGTGGTTTCCTCCAAAGAGAAGCCTGAATGTAATTTTCACTCTTGAATGTGTGCTACAAAGCTACAGTAAGCATGCCGTAAATATATTTGAACACAGGTTCAGAAGGTAGAGGAAGACTTGAATGAAACAAAAAGTGTTTTGATTTAATTCACAGATATTTGCTGAAGTGGTGGTGCATTGCACACAATTTCTGTACCAAAACCTCACATGTTTTTTTAGGTTTCATCTGTATGCTCTGTGTTTCCATGATGCTGTGAAAATGTCAAACAATTTTAAGTGTATTTGTGAAGTGTGGACCCAGATATTGACTTGCCTATCTCCAGGAACACTACAATATGCTTTGTTTCATATTGGTCATAATTGAGCTGAGTGCTGGGGCTTCGCACCTACAATTGCATGCAGTGCTAGCTGAGGTGTTTTCATGTTTCCTAACCTCTCACCTCATGCCACACAACAGTTCTGTGATTGCTTTTGCTTCTTGCTGCTAGCGGACACAGTTCACCAGCGTTGCTTCAGTGTCACTTGAACACGGTGGCTTAAATTAAACGTGGCTTTAAAGGAAGGTGTCTTAAAGCAGATAAGGTCTTTGATCAGTTTATTACAGTGGATTGCATTCTTGTGTGTATCACTGGTACCTTGTGCTACCTTGTACATTTGATATGCTAAGGCAGCATGTACCATTCACCTCACATACACATATTCCGCTTGAAAATGTTAGCACGCCCTGAATTAAACTAAGTGAATACTGTGAGCTCACAAGGGAAACAAGTACCGCAATTCATTACTGAAGAATAAGCTGATCAAACAGATTTGTTCTAAAGTTGGTGTAAAACTTAAATTACTAGGATGATAGGGTTGATATTAATAAATGAATTCAATGTAATCCACAAATGCCAAATATACCCGATAATATTGTTGCTTTTTTAAAATTCCAAAGTAACAGTAGCTTGTAGATGCAGAAAACCTCAGGGTGCCAAGAATCTCAGACACATTAATTTTATTATTTAATGCAATACAGAAGATACTCGATCTTTAAAGCTGCCCCAGTTTGAAAACACTGTTGAAGGAAGTCCATTGTGTTTTGCACAATATTAGTTTTGGATGTTTTGTCTGAAATATAAGTCTTAAGTATTGGCCCATCGTTGGTGAAATGGATCATGGTTTTAAAAACCATATTGAATTGATCTTGAATCACTGCCCTTCAGATTGTGGCACAAACAGTAATGTTGCATCCAGAGTGGCGTTGGCCTTAACTGCAGCATGTAACACGGCTGCATATAATCAACCTCCTCCATTGCTGATGTTGCCTGGCGTAAAGGATGCATTCATTATATAGCCAGTTGTGTTCACTCGTACCACAGCATTGGTTGGCACATTTACAGCGCTGCCTCTTTGGGTTAACTGTTAGCTGCCTTTTGTATTTGAGTCCTGTGGTGGAGTGTGCAGAAAAGAAACTGAGGGGAAGAGATAGGACTCTCAGTTTGTTGCGTCTATAGAGGCCTCTCCAAATTAGCATGAATATAACCCCCTGAAAATGGTTACAATTGTAGGACACAGCTACAAAGACTATAGTAAGTATGGTTTTGCTCCGGTGGAGACTGAGCTGTTTATCTGAATTTAGCCAGCTCAATTCAAAGCTGGTGAACGTTTATCACAAAGTGTGTGTGTGTGTGTGTTCGTCATCATTACATTTTTACTAAAAGAAGAGTGAGATCACATATGACTAGTTGACTAAAGGTGGTGATTTATTTCAATGGAGGAGATATTGAATGCGGACTGATGCATTCACATCGGCATCCTGTATGACTGTTTAGCAATAGCTTTTGAGATGATGCGTCTGTGTGATGGGCATCATTGAAACTCCTGAGATTGTTTTAGCCATTAACTGCATCAATGGAAAGATTACTGCATTTACTCTTGCATAACTGCTGTCATCTAGCAACGGTTTTTGTGTTTGTGGCTGCATCGTGTATACTTTTGATGAGTTGGGGTTTCTTGGACTGTGTATTTACCCACCACGACTAAAAGCACACTGGCTTGCCTTGCATTGGGGAGTGACTGACAGGTGGCGTAGAGTGTTTGTTACACTACTGGCACAGGCAGATCGAAGGCATTTTGCTCACGCTGCTGCTCTGGATTGTGGTTTGAAAAACAAAAGCTTTATCTTCTACTTTTACTTTGTTGTGCTTCTTGTAATTGTTGCCATTATTTTCCCTCTAAAGCCAGATTGATAAGGGGCCCAGATATGATATTGCAGGAGGTGAGAGGTGAGTGCATCGCCTCTGGTGTGTCTGTTATTCTTGTTTTTCTGTAGGGAGACTTTTAAGTGACATAAAACAGGATGTTTTAATATTAAAATTATCAAAACAAAGTATTTCTCTACATTCTATTAATAGTATATGAAAAAGTAATGACCTTCCTGAAATTTGATGTTAAATCTGCTCTTAAACCATAAGTGCCCTCAGATTTGCACAGGAAATATCTTCGACAAATAATGAAAGCAGCTTAGCTTGGCTTGACTCAAAAGAAAAGTCTTTTACTTCATCATGTTGCTAGGTTGCGCCAGCTGTAATTTTTCCCAGCATGCACGGATGTGTCAGATTAATGAAAGACATGCAGTACCAGGAAAGAGTTGTTGAGGAAACAACAAAAACAGTATTTGGATGCTCACACGTCCTTATTTGCATGTCTTAACTGTAAAAACTCTCAAAGACAGTAATGGATTCACTTCAGCCTCTTATCATTTCCTCTTCCTGCTACAACCCCAGTCACTCCTTTTCTGAAGTGTTTCTATTAGCTTAAAGTGTAATGACGATAAGAGCAGAGCTGGGGATTTATTCAAACAGTACTCATAGTGCAATATTCATGCTCACTAGTGGTTTGAAGCTCTTAAGAATTCAACTGCTTCTGCTTGATATTTTCAAAACTTTGACCTGTAGAAGGTAAGTTAAAAATGGACCCCAGATTATTGTTTGTCATAACTGAAGTCTTTTTTTTATTTTTTTTATTTTGTAGTGCTGACAGCCCTTCAAATGTGGCCAGTACATACTCGATTACTCAATTCTCAACTCGACCCACTTATTGCTTTCTTCCCCAGAACATTCAACCCTGCTGACTATGCGGAGCCAGCCCAGACAGAAGAAAGCTATGGTGGAGGCAGCACCTGGAACAACACAGGAAGTGCGGAGCTTGAGGAAGGAGCTAGTAAGTTAATTTATTCAGAAAGGTTTCCCTCCAATAAGAGGGGTTAATCTTATCAATGAAGCATCTGTTTACCATCCAAACAATTTTAATAATCATCATCAACATCCCAAAGATACTCCTGCTGTAAAGATGAAAGGAAGGTTTACTTGCTTTTTGATGCCGATTTGTCAAGGCTTTCTTCACACTGTTGACTTGAACATAATCATCTCTTTTCATTACATTCATCTTTGATCTCCTCACCTCTCTAGGGGTGGATTACGCTGCAGGAGAGGGAACAAATTATCCGCCCAAATTTGACTCTGCTCCTGGTAAACCTTTTTTTTTCTGTTTTCATGCAGCCCTTAGTCCGTTTGAATTTCTTTTCTTATCCCGGTAGTATTGAACTGTTTCTCTTTGACTCACAGGGGCCTGGAGGTCTGCCACAGAGGAGTGGGGCACTGAGGACTGGAATGAGGATGTGAGTGTTTCTGAGCTTAACCTCATGCAACTGCTGTAGCCCTCGACATTCTAACTTAATGTTATATTTAAAGACAAATCTGAACTTATCACGTTTTAGCAATGTGTCACTGAAGGAAGACTGGATCCATCTGTATCATATGCTAATTATTACTATTTCGCGCAAATGTCTTGTTGGATGACATTAAGTCATGACATTTTGGACATGCATAAATGGAAACTGCAACTACACTGGTTGGCGGAGACATGCGGCCGCAAATTCTGTGAACTTTTGTGCTTCCAACTAAAACTACCTCCATCCTCTACTCTCTCTTCCTTTGCAGCTTTCAGAGACCAAGATATTCACAGCTTCCAGTGTGGCGTCCGTCCCTCTACCTCAAGAGAATGTGACCATCACCAAAGGACAGAGGTGGGGCACTTGTGCACTTCATTAGCTTGACTCGTGTTTTCCAGGAATGGGTCGAGAGAATAATTACATTTGCTTGGTTTCACTGTTTACTTGGCTAAATGTCAAAAGTATTTTCTGGGTCAGGCTTCTCAATTATGAAGATTTGCTATGTTTCCTTGTCTTTCACTATAGTGAACTGAATATTGTTGTGTTTTGGACTATTGGTTGGGGAACAGTATTACGTAGCTGTCCCCTTGGAAAATTATGTTTAATACACCAAGCGATTAGTTAAGAAAATAATCTGCAGATTAATTAATAAGTAGTTGCAGTCCTAACAGTGATATTTGTACTCGTGGTATAAATAACGGTTCAGTTGACACAGATCACATTTCAAATGTCTTCTTGAATATGAATATTTCTATTTTGCTACAGGATTGACCTTGCAGTGCTCCTGGGGAAGACTCCCCCATCCTCCTCTTCAGAGACAGAAAATCCCCCCATGGAGGCCACCCAGCCCCCATCCTTGTCCCAGTCACTGGTTTTTAGCAACTCTAAGCAAGGAGTGCCGCTCTCCCAAACATCGTCCAGCACCCCTTACACCCAGCACAGCATGGTGAGACTCTCCAAAAAAATACAACAAAAGCATTTTTAAAGTTTAAATCTCAACCACTTCCTAGCCACACAGGAAAGGGATAGGGCCATGGACATCAAGTCATAACTACGGCTATGTAGCACCAATTGTTTTTTTTATTGTTTTGATAACAGTGTCATAATCTGCCAACATTGCAGGTCAGCATGCTGAGCAAGGGTTTCGGGGATGTGGGGGACCCTAAAGGAGCTAGCACAGGGACCACTGGTTCTCAATTCCTGGAGCAGTATAAAACAGCCCAGGCACTGGCCCAGCTGGCAGCCCAGCACTCCCAGACCGGACCTCCGAACACAACCCCTTCATCCTGGGACACCAGTGCCGCCTCACTGGGACAGTATGGTGAGATGACATTCTACTGTAATTACTCTGAACTTCCCTCAATATCCCCCCCGAGCATGTTAAGGATAATTCCATAGATCTTTTTTTTTTTTTTTTTCAATGTAGGAATATCCAAACTGCTCTCACGGTTTCATTCCTAACTTAAATTTTTCTTCTTTTTTTTTTTTTTTTTACAGATATGAAGACTCAGGTGGAGTCTGCAGTCCATACGCCCTTTACGAAGCGCCAGCCCTACCAGGCCGCCACCTCAACCTCGTCCATGTTGGATGTTTTCCTGCAGGACAAAAGTCTGCCTCCTTCCTCCTCGTCTTCTTCCTTACCACAACAAACGACATCCTCACCCCATGTGGTGCCTCCACCTGCTTCCTCCCTTCCCAAAATGGCAGCAGTTCCATCACTAGGTCAGCAAATTTCCACAAGTTCCTCAGACGCCCATGGTTCTAGTCCACTGCCGTTGCAGCAACACAAACTCAAACAGCAGAAGAAGAAGACTTCCATTTCATCAAAGGTAACAACTGAATACAAAAAACAGCATATTTGAAATGTGATGATTGGATCCTTTTTTTATATATATATATATATATGACAGAATGTAAACAAAAATGGCACATTTCATGGATGTGATGGAAAAATATACTCCTGGTTCTGGGATAGCAGAAAACATCCTTGGACATTTGTGCCGAGTCTTATAACACTTTTCATCTTCCTTAGATTCCTGCATTGGCGGTAGAGATGCCTGGCTCAGCAGACATCACAGGCCTCAATCTTCAGTTTGGAGCACTGCAGTTTGGGTCAGAACCAGTTCTACCAGACTACGAGTCCACCCCCGCCACCACAACACAAGCCAACCAGGTTCAGAACAGTCTCTACACTAGCCCCAGCAGGTTTGTACATTAAAAATTCATATTTACACCCTTTTGTGTGTTTATTTTTATTTATTTTTTTAAACAACATTTCAACAGTAAAATACGTTATTGCACGATTTATACCATCTGTATTATGATACAGTGTTTTTTTCTTACGCAGCATTTAAGTACTGGGGGGGTAATATTTAAGTGCACGTTCTAGTCCCCAAAAGTGCTTAAAAACTTATCTTGTGATTAGAAATGTTTGGGTCAGAACCACTAGTTGTTCTCTAAGAACACAATCTTGTCAATACTGTTACAATCTGCAGTGAGTCAACTCCAGCTCTCTCCAACTCCAGTCAGATGGACCTGTACGATCAGAGAGCATCCCAGACCCGCCGCTACCCTCCCTCAGCCTCTTCCTCCCCTCAGAAGGATATGCAGTCCAAGGTATGGCCAAAGATTCCCTCTTTTTCGCTTTAACTGGGAAAAAATTTGATTTGGTGTGGTGTTATTATAGTAGTTAGAGCAGTGGCTAGTGTGGACAACATGCTTAACCCCCACTTAGACCTTTTGAGCTCATTGCTAGTGTTGATTGAAAGGATTATGTTTAATGCGGAATATGGCTGCAACAACGAATCGATAAAATCGATTATTAAAAGCGTTGGCAACGAATTTCATTATCGATTCGTTGTGTCACGCGATTATTACGCCACTCAATAAGTCGCGGAGATGTTTCAGTATAAAAAAAAAAGTTGAGTTGAGCGCAGAGCAAAAAAAAGAGCGGAGGTAGAGGAAAGACTATCGGAGAGACCTGTAACGTTGTTCTGAAACACACGGCAAAGGCAGAGAAATCAGTACGAAACAAGTCATCCAAGGTGTGGGAGCATTTCACACTAAATAAATCGAAAAAGTGTGTTAATTGCAAGATATGCAAAAGCGGCATGGCACGGCACGGGAGCACCACGGTGATGATTCAGCACCTAAAACGTAAACATGTTGGAGTCCTTGATGAGGAGGAAGGGAGTTCAACAGCAGGTTAGTCACTACAGAATCCTACTGTTGTTCTGTTTTGAAGTGAGGAACGTAACGTCCCTCCAGTAGCTCTTCTGGTGCTGCTGTTTTCTCGTTATCCTGCTTGACAAGCATGACAAGTTAGCGTTAGCTCATTAATAACAGTAGTAAAGCAGGGGTGGAATAATTTGCAAGACTAAAGACACGATTTTATTCACTTGCCTTTTCCCTGCCGATTAATCAAAGAAATAATCAACAGATTAATCGATTATTAAGATAATCGTTAGTTGCAGCCCTAATGCGGAAGTCTCCTGGTGTCAAACCTGACCTGAAGTTAAAACGCTCTGCAAAGCAAACATCTTGGTTTGACTGTTTACAAAAGCCCCACACCCTTCAGCCTCTTAAAGGTATAATAGTCTCATCGTCAATCGCTACTTGTAAACACAGAATTCAAACTTTGCCTCTCCTCTCCAACTCAATGAGAGAGGGAGAGAGTGTAGCGGTGGTCGAGTGATGAAGAGAGGGACCAGTGTTGGGAGAACAAAGCTGTGAATCAGAAGAACATTTTTTATTTTCTGATTGTTTCTTGGTGGTTATGTTTTTAAAGCACAAATAAACATGTCCACACCTCACAAACCTGCGGGAAGGTGCTCAATTTTGAATGAATACAGCCGAAAGCAGGCTTTATCCTGCTGTGGGACAGCCAATATCCTGCTTATTGGCTGTGGCTTAAACCCTTTCTTGGGGTCCAAATGCTCTGCTGATACCTAGAAATGTTCCCAAAAATGCAAAATAATAAGAAAAGATGAAATGCAGGTAGAGGGCAGGCAGGTTCTGAGCAGATGCAGACACCGCCACACACTTCTAGTGGGTCATAAGAGATGATCGAGAGGGATTATTTTTGTATCAGTCTACACTTAGAATTTTTAAGAAATCCTTGCTTATTATGCCTTTTTAAGAACGGCCTGTTTCCATAGAAACCTCTGAGCTCACCTTCATTGTTGGTTTTACAGAATGGCTTCAGTTCAATGCAAACTGCACAATCTGTGGAAGGTAAGTGTCTATTTAAATTATTATTATTTTTTGTTAACAGCATTGTTGACTTTTTTCCTGATCACTCTGGGTTGGAATTTATTCCAGAAATGTCTCATTTTCTAGCTGCAGCAGGCTCTGCAGTGTCGGTCAAGCCGGGCTCGGATTCAGTCACGCCCGTCTCCAACATGGGCTCTTTGGGTGACGGTGGCTCTGCCTCCTTGTTGTCTACATCCAATCAAACGTCCCTCAGTGGTCTGGGACACAGTGAAGACCTGACTCCGAGCACCCTCCCCCCGCCTCAACACAACAAGTGAGATGCTGCTGAATTAACACGTATGATAGAATAGGAAGTTAACCATAATCTTAAATTATGACCTCTAGACAGTCCTGCATCCAGTTGGGTAACCCGGAAAAAAATTGTTATGGGGAAAAGAAATCTATAAATTTGAGGGCCAGGGATAAAAATGAGGTGGGCAGTCGTTTTCTGAGAAATGAAAATAATTTTTAATTATTTTTAATATCTAATCATCTAATATCAAGCCTAATCAACCGCCAGTATAGACATTAGCAATTAAATAATGACCGATTTAATGCTTTCAGTTAAACAGTTTGTCGAAACCACTCGCTGGGCCTGCGATACACTGGCGGAAAGCTTGATAGAGTTTACCAGGCAGACCTACAGCTGACCAAACTAATTGATGCGGTGGACACTTACTGGGAAAGTGGCCATGACAATGCAAAGTAGCAGCGTGGCCTCTAATGCTGTGTTCACACCAAACGCAAAGCGAATTTTCGCGTTGTGTTACTTCTGGGCGTTTCCGCGCAGGATCATTTGTGGTTATTCACTTCATTTGCTCGTATATTTGCGTCTTTGCTTTGCCTTTGTATGTAATCTACTCATGTGAAAATTTGCACCGCATTTGGTGTGAACGCAGCATAACTCTCTCCAACAGGTGAATTGGGGGTTTAGTTTCCTGTCTTGCTCATATACTGCAGCTGGTGGTAAAAATGGATTTAACCTGTGCATCATATATTATTGCAGCTGGGTGGCTTGTTAGGCACTTCAACCAAAGCACACCTGCATGCAAGGCACTCATTTTGTCAGTTAACGGTTGATAATCGGTTAACAGGGGTCTACTATCTGTCAGGGAATTTTTTTTCCAGTTTTTTTTAATTGTGAAAGCCTGGCACTGATTGTGCTTGCCATCGCGGCATCAAGCGCAGCTAGTGAAGTAGACTTCTCCTTGGCTGGATTTGTTATTTAAGAACGGAGAACCCAGTTTAAACCAGGTACTGTGTTTAATCATGGGTCGGATAGCAGGACTTGTATAAACGGATGAGGATGGGTCCAGTTTTGACTTGGAGATAATTGCTGGTAATGAATCTCTTCCTGTACTGCGCTTTGTGTGTGGGCGGGTTGAGGTTTTCAGAACTGGACCTGTGCAGGACTCTGCCTCTGGGTAAACTCAAGTACCATTACATGTGATGTAATTCAGAGATAGTTGAGACGTGCACTGAACCTTTCTCTATTTTTACAGCTCTCACCCATCACAACAGAACAGCCACCTTCCATCTTCAGTCCGGACATCCAACTCAAGCCTTCTGGTAAGCTGGTTATATAGTTCTGTATTTATACCAGAACCTGTCATGTGGATAAAGCACAATGTCGTCTGCTTTTTGTATGACCCTTGAAGCAGATTAAATGTTATTTTAACCAGACAGAAACCATGAGTTGTGTGTACATGCTTATGCGGGACAGTGCATCTTTATCCATTTCTGAGCATTTTTAAAGCTGCATTTCCTGTGATGGCAGATGGACACATTAGATGTCCATTCACTCTAATGGAAATGTAATCTCATCAATCCTAACCGCATCTGTCTGTCTTCTTCCTTTTGTCTCTACAGCATCCCAGCTTAGACGGTGACTCAAGCCTCCACTCCTCCTCCTTCCCTTCCTCAGTGTCAGCCGTACCGTCATCAGTTGCCTCCTCATCCTCGGTGGCTGCTGCGCAGGTGTCACTAGGGGCCCCTCAGGCCTCCTCTGTGGGCCATGCCACAGTTTCAGCCCCCTCCGGCGTCGGCCATGTCAGCAGTCTGGCCATGGGCCTCAACACGGCCTCCATGTGTGTCCCAGCTGCTGCTGCTGCTGCAGCAGCAGCCGCCGCTGCTTCACTTGCCGCAGCCGCCTCGGTCATTCCTTCTTCAGCTACTTCCGCATCCTCACGCAGCTCTGCGGCATCCTCAGGTTAGATATGAACACAAGCACAAACATGACAAATACACCTTGTGTTTAGTGGTGTAACTGTCGATCAGTGATCCGTACGGTTCGGCAAGCACGTGAACCATGCATTAAACGTTAACCATGACAGTGTGAAATAATGTTTGACTGACTATCATTATCCACCAATATTCAGTGAAATATGCGATCAGGACATCGACATTCATGCTTTTCTAGTCGCCGATCTCTACATTGTAAACGACTAATCCATGTTTGAATTGACAGGAGAGCTAGTTACCGATAACGGTACCGCTAATGGCCAAGGAAAGAAGGTTCCGTAAATTATAACGGTATCATGTGTTCACATGTGATCCTGTAAAATGTAGTGTTGGTAAAGGAGATGTTTCACAACATAGGTCATAAATCCCTCTCTAATATCTATTTATGCTTGTTTACTCTAGCATCTTATAATACTAATATTGACAAGTTTTATTTTGAATCCATATCTATTTCCTAATCATTTGAATTGTGTTTTTATGAATTGTTGGTGGTTTAGAATTGTTGGTGGTTTACACTGACTTCAGTGCAGTTGAAATTATGTTTTGGACGGTTGCAAAAAATAGTCTGCAACCTTGTAGACCAGCTGCTATAATCAAACAACAAAGGGATCTTTATCTGCTTTTTTAATGAGCTGAAAGACCTTCACTTTGATTAAACAAATGGCAGGTTCTGTCCCCCCCCCCGATCCTACTAGCTGGCTACTCCATGCCCTTTTGGAAAGCCCTGCCAGTTTAAGCAACGGTTAATGGATTTGTAGTATTTGGCAAATTTGATGCAATTCTTATGTTTTACTTACAGGGAAAGCTCCTCCAAACCTGCCACCTGGAGTGCCCCCTCTACTGCCCAACCCATACATCATGGCCCCTGGACTACTGCACGCCTACCCTGTAAGTTCCTGCCAGCATTAAGTCGGTCTTTGTACAATCTGAGCTTTACCGGTTTGTTACATAATTTATATAGTAACACGGTTTTCTGACACATGCTTCGTTCAGCCCCAGGTGTACGGCTATGATGACCTCCAGATGCTGCAAACAAGAATACCGCTGGTGAGTTTTGTTTTATGAAGAGTCTTAAACTCCTGCAATAGAAACATTATGCACAAGTCATACTTTATTGCTTCATGTCTATTATTTCTGTTTTATAAAAAATATTTTTCTCTCCAGGATTATTACAGCATCCCCTTTGCAACTCCCACAACGGCACTGACTGGCAGAGACGGCAGCCTGACAAGCAACCCTTACTCTGGTGAGCCAACTAACAATTGCATCCCTTCATAAGTTAAGCACATAAAGCTTCTTCAACATGCAGCAAACTGCTGAACAGTGGAACTTTTATGATTATCCTCTCAATAAACTTAAAGGTGCTTTTTGTTGGTGGAAACTGAGCCTGCCAGGTTGACGGCGTTACCCGTCTGTGGTCACACATGGGTTCTAAATTCGCACCCTGTCCTGTCACCCTCTGTTTCACATATTTACAGGTGACTTATCAAAGTTTGGTCGAGGCGATGCATCCTCCCCGTCTCCAGCCACCACATTAGCTCAGACACAACAGAACCAAACCCAGACGCATCACACCACACAGCAGCCCTTCCTCAATCCCGCACTGCCGCCTGGCTACAGCTACACGAGCCTCCCATACTACACTGGTATGCCAGGCCTGCCCAATACCTTCCAGTACGGACCTGCTGTGTTTCCGGTAAGAAAACTTAAGTCTCCACAAGCTGGCTAACTTGTTGGCTTGCATTACATTCTTGCTCCCACCTGGAGTTTTTTTTTCTTCTTTTTTTTATAAATATTGTATTGTCTTTTTGACTTTTTCTCTGGTGGCCCCCTCAAGACACACTTTGGTTACAGCCTGCTGAAATGACCACACATGCCATGGTTTTGTCTTTGTCCAGGTGGCTCCTACCTCGTCAAAACAGCACGGTGTGAACGTTGGCGTCAATGCATCAGCCACACCCTTCCAGCAGGCTAGTGGCTATGGTTCCCATGGATACAGCACTGGTAAGGCGCTAAACGCTATTGAAGCTGCAGTTTTTTTTGAAGGGTCATGCAGGTCCTGCTCTAGATACCTGCATACCAATACCTCTGTGCTGTTTCTCAGAATGAGCCCATTGATTTGTCATTGGCGTAGAGTGCATATTTCATTTGCGCTCTGCAGCGTCTACAAACATAAACATGATGCTTGTGTAAAGACTTTTTGTTACGCTCGTGTTGCTAATGGTTCACAACGCATTGTTGTATGGTGATTCTCACTTGAACTGTGGACCTCAAAGTTAAATCAGAATGTTTTTAGATTGCGCATGATGAATATAGAGGTATAATTGTGTCCGATTATTGGGAATGCATCTGCACCGTGTGCCCATTACATACAAGGAACATGTCTCAATAATGGAGCTGTTTTTAAGATGGCAAGAATTTGTCTTGCCACTTGTGTTAAATGGTTTCTTGTGATGAAATATATAGGACTGTCATTCTACTGGATGGGAAAGGGGAAGATGGGCTTGAACAGTGGCTCCTGGCTTTATCAGTTTATTTAACAGAGGGGTTAGATTATCATTCTGCTGTCTTCCATAGCTTGCTCTGCTATGGGGTTTGCACCAAGGCTTCACCTTCCACCACATCTCCTCCACACACATCATCCTTAACACATCAACGAATGCATCACCCTCCAAACATTTCTTAAAATGACTCCTTGTAGCCTTTTTTTTTTTTTTTTTTTTTTTTTTTTTTTGTCTCTCAGTGATGCTGTTTTTTATTTTCATGCTTTAATACATCACATCAATATCCACCTTTTGGTCACAACATGTGCAATACCTATTCGTTCTAAGCTTCACCATCTGCTGCTTCCTGCCATCACCCAACTCAAGCTCACTCTGCAACCCCCTCCTCCCTCCCCTCCCACACACACAACCTGCCTGCCCCCTCACTTCCCCCACCTCCTCCCCTCAGACTTGGGTCAAATAGTATTTGCAAATGATGTTAGCGTTGTTTCTGATCTGCTTGTTGTCACCGGATTGACTGGTTTTGCCACAAAGGACAATACATTTGGTGTTGTAGTTCAGATACTTGCAGTAAAGTATTTGGATGTCAGTGTAATGTGTTCGCTAGAGGACACTATCTGTATTGTCACAATTTGGTAAAACCTGTCCATGTGGTACACCGTTTCAGACCAACGCTATGAATTGTTTGTGAATGCCACTTGAGGCAGGTCTGTTTCCCCTGCCTGGTGTGTCTAACGCTGTGGGCTGCGGCTGTGTGTCTGACTGTTGCAGGCTATGAGGATGTGGGCCAGGCTTCAGGGAGTGGGGATTTCTGTAAGGGCGGATACGGCACTGCCGTGGCCGCCGCCGCTTCTGCACAAAACAAGCCAGCCAGCTCTGTCACCGGGCCGGGAGTCGGTGAGTGCCGCCACCTGCCAAAATATAGAAAGAAAAGAGAGAGAAAAACCTGTCCCTCCCGTCTTCCTCCTTGTGTCACCAGCCATCCTTCTCCCACTCTTTGCTCTGGTTCCTTTGCCTCATTGCTGATGAGCTGCACCTGTGGGAAGACCCGTCGCACTACATTCGCTTTTAGACCGTCCAATGCAGCCTGCCTCCCTCACTAGCCTCGTCTGCCATTCTGTCTGTTTAGTGTTCTCTTCCAGGGCAACTCATCATCAATCCAAATGTTCTTTTTATATTCTTGACATTTATGCTATGCAATTATTAGATTTAGAGTAAAAAATGTCACAAGGGCTATGGCTGCCATAAACTGATGAGTTGCTCTGGTTGATGCTGTCCCATTGGCCCCTCTGTGTTGCTAGCTCTTCACTCATGTTGTCATTGCTGGCATGTCCATCTCCAGAGTATTGAGTTAACTGTCCTGTAGGTTACAATCCAAGAGAGATAGGTTAGCAAAATGTCTTCATTACTTGTAAAATAATGCTGTGCTCTATAAGAGTGTGTCTGTGTGAGAGAGAAGACACCATTTGAAGAAGCTGCAGCAGCATTCACACTGATGCTCTTGTTCTTCACACAGAATGGTACCTGAATGAAGACTTAAGTTGCTTTGTAAAGGGTGCTCGAGTGTTTTTGCTGTAATCTTTGGAGTCTGTATTGTGGTATTTCTGTGACAAATATTTATGAAGAATGTGTTAACCAAACGATGAAGGAAATGGCACCATTTTGACCCCTAACTGAGGGGTAATTATTTCTTTAGAAATACAACAGCTTGCTGGATCAAATCTATTTCATAGTACCTGTCAAGAGTGAGCTCTTCATTATATTCAGCTATGCTGTCCATTGTTTAGTTTTTTTGAACCTAGTAACATTTTTATAACATTTTCAGCTGAGTCTGAATCGATGCTATCAGATTAATGCAGAGACTCCAGTGGCACACAAGGATGGGCATCTCTTGTGCTGACAATGGGCATTTAAGGATCCAACACTGATGCAGCCTGTAAAAGAACTCAAACCACTCTTCATTAATATCATGTTCCAGCTTACTGTGGTTTTCTATCAGTTCCACGGCTTCAGATGCCAAATATCACATTAGCATCGTGCCTCTTTTTGTAGCTGTCGTGTCTTAATAACGCCATAAAAAGGGTTCATGTAACAGACTGAATGAGAAAAGTAACTTAAACTCGCTCCAGGATGTATTCGTCATGTGATCAGTCTTCTTGCTCACAGATTTTGACAAAACATGTCGGACTCAAAGGCACGACCATTGTGTTATGTGAATACCACTTGAACTGAGTCTTGCTAGAATCAGTCTTTCTTGTCCATTTTGTTTTGGGGTTTTTTGCACACCAGTTGACCTTGTTCTACGTCTCTATGGCGATATGGGGGGAGGGGGGGTTGCACTACTGTGGCCGACTGATGCACTGCGACACCATCTCCCCCTCTTCTTAATTTCATCCCTCTTCATCGCCTCTGCTGTCCTCAATACAGGGAATTTCTACTGAAATCATCTATGAACTTATGCCAACATAGATGTTCATACTCAATATTTCCCAGGAACCTTGATTGTTCTAAAGCCATAAGATTTGTCTTGAATTGGAGAAAGTATTGACACAAATATAGAACGTGTATAGAAGCATACAAATAAGATTCCTTGTTGTTAGCACACCATGTAGCAATTGTGCTGGCTAGAATCTGAAACTGGCTGAGCATGGTTTGTTCGCTGGGTGTTTCTCAAGTCCCCTTAACATGCCCACTTTTTGGACTAATGTGTCCCGTCTCCTCTGTCTCTGCAGGAGTCTCTGTGACATCAAGCAACACGGGGGTACCAGATATTTCAGGGTCTGTTTACACAAAGACGCAGGTAATTACAGATGATAAATATTTCAAGCCTCTTCCTCACAGCAGAGGAATTTCCCCCCTCGTTGCAGATTGAATCAAGCAAAGTTAACATATCTGTTCTTCGTGTCCCTTCCTGCAGCAGTCATTTGAAAAGCAGGGTTTCCATGCCGGCACGCCAGCGGCTCCGTTCAGCCTGCCATCGGCTCTGGGGAGCGGCGGACCCATCAACCCCCCGGCGGCTGCCGCCTACGCCCCAGCCCCCTTCATGCACATCCTGGCACCGCACCAACAACCCCACTCTCAGATCCTGCACCACCACCTGCAGCAGGACGGACAGGTAGTGTACAGTGTTGTTTGTCTCCATCTGTTGATGCAGGTCGCTTTCACACCTGCGGTTTAGTTCAGTGGGTTCGGACCAAAAAAGAAGATACTTAGTTGCCTTTTTAGTTCTGGTTTGTCTTGCTTTCAACCAGTTTTTTTTATTTAACTATCACAAGATCATATGGACTCACAGGTAGCTCCTTCATTGGACTGTTTTAGTCACTGTTGTCTTGCTTCATCAACTTAAATCAAATTCCAGCAACTGACATCAGATCATGCAGCACATCACATGTTTATCTGTCTTCTCTGGTGTCACAGAGCTCACTGAGAAATATTACCTCATCTGACGGACGGGAAAAAGTTCCTGTTTGGGCATTGCATTTTACTTGCTTTTTAATGAGGGACTGCTATAGTACACAGCAGGGCACAACCTTAACATGCCTGTTTTACTGCTTTCAACCTACTGTTGCATCAGGGAAAATCCCTGCGCCCAATCCCGGAAGTATATACTTGTTACCATCGTTACAAAATGATCTTGCATAAAACGTCCTGAGGTTTATCTAAAGATAAACTCTGTCCTCTCTCACAGAGCGGCACCGGACAGCGCAGCCAGAACGCCTCCATTCAACAGAAGTCTCAGATCAACAAGTCAGCATACAACAGCTACAACTGGGGGGCAAACTAACATCAGCTGTCGGCCCCCCCACGCTGTTGACAGAAGCTAGAAGGGGGGCTCATCACTCCTTCCGCAAACAGTCTCCACATATAAACTCCCCCTCACCCCCCTGCAGAGATTCCCTCCCCAGTCTCTTGGCCCAGCACTCCTGCAGCTCTGACTGCGGTCAGAGGAGGTGCTGTGCCGAGAGAACCAGCACTGTAATGATGCATGGATGGGCGGGAGGGACAAAAGGGGCTTAGAAGAGAGGGGAGATCGGAGCTAAATTGTTATAGAAATACACCGTCAAGAGGTGAAATATTGAGTGTTGGGAATTTGTATTGTGTTAATCCCCCAGCCTCACCCATTTTTCTTTGACTTGTATGTAACATAGAACTGTTTTCTAAAAGAATGAACGTTTCCTGTATGTTTTTTTTTTTTTGTTTTTTTTGTTGTTTTTTTCTCCCCTTTTTTTTCTTGCAGATGGGGAGGACTGACGTAATATCTAAAGGTGGGGGGACAGGCTGGTTTTGTATTTCTCTCCCTCAACTCCCCACTACTTGATTTTTTTTGGTGGAACACAAAATATCCAAACACATAAATTAGCTTAATTGCTGTTGAATGTTTTTTGTTTTTTTTAAATGTCATTTTAAGTTTCAAGAAACAATTCTCTAAATTGGTAGAGTTGTGAAGTTTATTTTTTACCAAATATAGATATATTATATATAAAGACATATAAGCGAGCTCACTGGCTTGGACTGTGAGGAAAGTGTGTTTGTCATGTGACTGCGTGCATGTTTGTACACACAGGGGGGCTGTGGTTGTGTACTGTGCTTTGTTTTTTGCCTAGCACAGAATTTTTCATTATCCAACACTTGTACAGTAACTGTTCCCATGAATTATAAATATGTTGCATTAAGGCCCCACCTATTCTGCAAGAGATGTTGAATGATTTCCAAGGCCAATACACACCCAATCTGCCTTCCAGTGTGTTTCGTTTTATTTATATATTTTTTAGCCCCCCCACCTCCTCCCTGCTCCACCACCTGTCTCCCATTGTAAGGAAACCTGCAGCATTGAATACCGATGGACAACATTGTACTGTTTTTCTTTTTTCTTTTTTTTTTCTTTTTTTTTTTTGTCAGTGATTTATTTTTTTCTTTTTGTACTGTGCGTTTTAAAAACAATTTAAATGGATAAACTTGTCTTGTACATATATATATATATAAAAAAAAAAACACAAGTACTGTAGTCCCTGTTTGTTCGATGACTTTCTCCTTTACCTTCTCGGAATTATTTGCACTTGTTAGCTTTTTGTTTCATGTATTTTTTTTTATTTTGTAAAAATATATAAATATTAAGTAAATAAACAAGAAAAAGACATTTTCATAATTTTGGATGTGAATGTCTTGTAAGAAACAAGTTGTTTCTCCTGTGGCTTGGCCTTAATTCATCTGACAGTTTGAAACATTAAAGTCACTGATACGTGACATCAGAGGAACAATGAATTGACAAACGGTAAGAAGCAGTTCATCCAGTGAAACCATCTGAGTCAGAGGCGGGACGGTTGGTGTCTGTTAGAGGCCTGAGTTATCCAACAAACACCAGGGGATCAGCACTGCACTTCTCCAGACTTTTTCTTTTGTTTACAATACTTGGATGCCTTT
This sequence comes from Cebidichthys violaceus, assembly GCF_023349555.1. NCBI lineage: Eukaryota > Metazoa > Chordata > Actinopteri > Perciformes > Stichaeidae > Cebidichthys > Cebidichthys violaceus. Next base: position 10,153,936 of record NW_027176329.1, on the reverse strand, counting down.
TGCATCTATATAACCTGTTTTACAGTGTGATTGTCAGCAAACAGGTTGGTCTCTAGCTAAATATCTAGGATGCCACCTAAATTCAATGTAATTTTGCCTCCATTTACATTTCTTTAAAAATGTATATCTTCACATCCTAATTGGTCATGTCAACATACAGCCATGCTGCTGGTCCTTACAGGATATTACATACATGTCCTGTTTTCCTGAGGTGTTGTAGCTTGTCAAGCGAAACGCGGTGGTGGAAAGTTTTGTCACGTAGGTATACTGTACTTGAGTATTTATGTTTTGTACTATTTTATACTTCACATTTCAGATGGGGAAATTTTATTTTGTTTACTTTTTTAAATCTAGTACATTTAAACATTTACTTAACAGGCGTTGATTTATGTTTTGTGGCTATTTCTGTTCTTTCCCCACTACTGAAACGCTTTAGGACATGACTGCATTTTAGGTGACTACAGTCTTCTGAACGCCCATCGGCAGAGTCATCGTTACGGGTCAGCTTATTTCTGTCGAAAAATAACCTTCAGATAAACTACGGTTTATAAAGTCAAAATGCCGTTACGTCATTTATTTCCCAACCATCATTAAATAGCCTTTGCACTTTACAAACCGGATGAACTCCTGTTACCCGGGTGACTGACTGGCGTCATAATGCTCGTTGGAAGTTTTCTCACTGGTAATGAAACTCCGTTGCTAGGAAACAGCTGCCTGCTTTAACGTAGCAGACGCTTCAACAAGCAGTATTAAGCTCCTTTACATATTTATACTGCAGAAATACCCATACATTAATGTAAAATTTTTACAAATAAGTGTCATTGGCAAAATTAATTTTGTCAGCAGAATCGCCTCTGCCATAATGTATTAATTTTATTACTACTGATGCATTAACATGTAACGTTGGCAGCCTTTTAATATAAGTTAGCTAGTTGAGATGGGTAGCAATCAATAACAACGGATATAGTTTTACAATTCAATTAAAATTTTAATTGTTTATATACTTCAACGTCTTATGTTCAAAACATTACCACTTAAAACACACGCGTATCAGCTTCTAAACTCCAAAATCCTGGCTGATTCTCAGAAAGCGTGCGATTATTTTTCCTGCGCATTTCTTGTGATATTTACAGTAACGTAGCATTACGACTGATTGCGCAATTCTGAAGGATCTGGAACACTTTACGGCACTATTGACAACAGAAACCTACTCCAGCGGGTGTCTGATGTTTTTTTTTAGTTATGAGTTAGTTTTCTACAAAAGCTGTCGCTAAATGAGTGTTTTCGATTTATTTCGCGGGTTCTTCGGAGTACCTGGAGGTCATTATCGTGACCGAAGGTGAGTTCATGGAGTAAAAGTCGGGTAACGTCACACAGCTGCCACTCTGAGCTAAGCTAACTATAACAGCATTTTGCTAACTCTGTAGCTAAATTACCTGCATTGCAAGCTGTTGCGTTCGCAAAGTAATGAAACTGCTTAAGTTACAAGATTAGTGTTTCTCAGCCGGAGTGACCACAGGGGTCCCCCAGCCAACATGGCTGCTGTTTTATTTAGGCTAAGGGTGACCTCGGGATTAATACGATTGAGTACTTTAAGGTCTATTAACGTAACGTTAATTGTTGCTCGCTCGACATAACGAACAAACCCTAAGCAAGATATCATTGATTTACATGACTTCCCTGAATAACCATCTATTTTACTTACTGTAATATTTCAGGGACCCCTTCTTTGATGCTATGACTCATGATGATGATGACGACGATGATGATGAAGAAGATGGATTCTCCTATGATGGTTTCCGGGGGGACCAGCAGGACCCTTTTGATGGTGCCTGGAGGTTTGGTTTCAGTGTTGGCCCCGATGGGATGAGGATGCAGGAGCCGCCAGTGTTTGGTCAGGTCCTCAGGGAGATGGAGGAGATCTTCTCTCAGCTGGGCCGCTGGGACGGACAGCCAGGGTCTGGACACTTTGGTATGAAAGCTGAGCCATGATCCAGTCCTTTACCATCTCAAGACTATTGCAATACTCGGTTGTAAGTTCAGCCTGTGTCTCCCTTTTGTTCTAGATGTTCCCGGTGTCATGCCGCCTCCACCTCGGGGCCGAGCAGAGAGGGGTGGAGGGGGATCTGGTGAGAACCCCCTGAGAGACTTGATGCTCAAGTCCCCTTACAACAACCCACAAGGACCCCTAGCAGGGCCATCTAGAGGGCCCAGAAGTGAAGACAGCCCATCTTATGAGTTGCCAGACTTTCCCAGCTCGCCATTCCATGGCTGGACCCCATTTTCAAAGGTGCGTAAGATATTTTCTTATACATTTTCATAAAGGCTTTGTTTCTGTGGCAATATGAAGTGTTTCAGATCACCGTTATGTATCAACGTTCTCGTGGTGTCTTTTAATAGTTTAATGATATTTGGAAAAGAGGACCACAAAAATCTTCAGAGGAGTGCAAAGAAGACAGGGGTGGGTGATATTTTTAATCTTTCAGTAAAACAAATTAAGTATATTACTTTACTCTGTGTTCTAACTGATTTCCAATTCCCACCCAGATCTGGACTCTGCAGTGTCCTCAGGGGGCTTGGATCAGATTCTGACGCCACCTGCTGGTCAGTTACCGAAACAACCCAGAGTCCGCTCATTCTTCCAATCAGTCATAGTCACCAAGGTGGTGAAACCTGATGGGGTGAGAGAAACGGTTTATCTAGATTTTTAGTATTAATCCTATATTAAAATGCCATCACAACATATTTTCAAGTGTTTCGTGCACAGTTCAAATGGCCCACTTCAGCCCATTGGGTGGTAATACTGCGGGGGTCTGAGACATGATTCATGCTGGGGAAAACACCCTAAAAACTATTATGACGATGACTACTATGTCTATATCTTCAGTTGTAATCCTCTCTGTTTTTCTTACCAATTGGCTGCGAGTTTGTTTTTTACTGTTTTGTTGTCTGTCAGTCTGTAGAGGAGAGGCGAACAGTTCGAGACAGCCATGGCAATGAAGAGACCACGGTGACCCGCTCAGGAGGTCCTAGTAGCCTGGACGGACCGAACCATCAAACTGGACCTGTCACTTCAGGTCAGTCTATAAAATAATGGGTGTTTTAATAAATTAATTGTTCAGGTTTTCAGAGTATTTTGCCTTAGCTACATCTAGCTCTAATGCATTCTTGTTTATATTTCAGGTGGTCAAAATCCGTTTTCGGACATGCGGGGTGATGACTCCTTATTCTTCAAGTTGTTTGGAGGGTTTAGATAACATGTAAAGTGGAGTATAGCTTTTGTGCTCTGAAAACATATCAGTCAATGAGTGATTTCCCCAAAGCTGTGAGTTTTCGTATGTATAATTTATATCCATATATGGACAGAACACTTCCATGACCGTCAATTGCCAAAGTGAGTGTGTTGGATGGATTAGGATCTCTGGCCTGTATATGGTCACACTGAGGTTTCCAACTCACGTAGACTAGAAGCTGCCAATCCTGAAGACTAGTGATTTTAACAAAGCAAAACACATCAGTTAGTAAACAATTCACAATTACATACATTTGGGGGAATTGTCCTGTAGGATAAGCGTGTATGGATGTGAGTGTGTGATATGTCAAATAAAGAATCTTAATATATTTACACAGTTATTATTTTCCTGTTTTTAGGTTTAGTCAGTTTAGGCAACCCTCTTCAAAATAGCACCAACTTGGAAACAAGCTCTGCTCTGATTGGGCGAACTTCAGAGTAGATTGACTCACAATCACCTGAGTGATGAATGTGTTTGTGTCTGTATTTTTCTAGTTCTGCTTTGTGATGGTGATGTCATAACACCTGATAAAATTCTCAGTTAGATCGAAACGTTGCACAGTTAGAACTGCTTAGAGCTTTTAACGCACTGTGTGGACCCTTTGTTTTAATTTTGAAATCCACCCATTTTTGAAACCTGATTGTTCACTGTGTAGTGCTATGATGATGTTGAACTGGAGGGAATTTCCAACATCACAACACTGACAGTAAATGCAGCTCGTTCTGTTCTTGTCATGTGTTTTGCCTGCTGCCTTGTTTCTGCCAAGTTTATAACTGCCTTTATCCCTCTAAATTGGCATCAGGCCTCCTCAGTTCACACTTCTCTTTCTCAATCCTTCTGGAAAATGTCCCTTTTATTTATGAACATGTCAGTGTAACCACACTCAGGTCTGTTGTTTCCATGTGCTTCAGATACAGAAAGAATGTTGATTTATTTTCAATTAAAATAAAAAAAATAAAAGCTCTTTCATGTGTGAAATATCAAAAGGTCTCATCGCTCTTTTCATGTTCTGGTGAATCTGCCTTGGTGAGGGGAGTCCAGGTCGTGGGAGTTTTCCTTTGAAGAAGGGCACTACACTCAACTTCAGAGCGAACTGTGAACCATTTTCATAAACATTCAGGAATTCTACAGTGTGATGCTCACTCTGGTCTCCTCCCTCAGCTGCTAACATAGTTGTGTTCCTGTGTGGACCCTTAAAGTCATCAGTTCCCATTAATGAAGGATTACATTTATACAGGTTAAGAAAAGTGAAGTTTAAACTCATCTTCTGTCATTACTTTACAGATCTTCATCATGCATCATGGTCTCAATGATTTGTGTCTTTGTCTGCTAATGTCTTTGTGATCTGTGTACTGCATCTAGATTTTACTGTGATAACAGAGTCCTGACCGGTAATCCAGCAAGTAAAGGTGCCTATAATTTTCTCACTCATCTAATCAGTTGAGTAGAAAATCCCTTTCAAAAGGCCTTAAAAGAGAACACATGAAGAACGTTTGAACACTTTGCCTGCTTTTTAAGCCTTGAATGTGCAAACAAGAGAAAAATGAACAGAAGAGTTTTCGTCTTGTATGCAGACACTCATAAATAATTTGTATTTACTTCCAATGTTATCATTTCCCCCCTTAATTTGACATGGATTTTGTATCTATATGTTACATTGCAGCCACTAATGTTTCTCCATGAGCACTTCTGTTGATTTAAGTACAATTACATTGTTTTCAAGCAAACATTGATCAAGTAATGAAAGGTTGAGTGATCAGAAAGTGCATTCCATTCATGCAGGGTGCACGTAGTGTGTAGTATCATCATGCCCTCTGAAGTCATTTGTTTAGTTTCCCCTTCATTCACATACTCTATCTTTTTTTCCCTTACAGAAGGGAGATTATCTTCACAGGAAACCAAGGGACAAACTTATCTTACAGATGCTGCACCATACAATAGAGATAAAATATCTTATGTGAGATGTGACTATATTCTGCTTCACTTTGTTTATAATCTAATGCTTCAACAAAATGTCACTATACTGTAATTAGTGTGATAATCTCTCGACCTACATGTTACTGTATGTTATGTCAGTTGCAGTGATTTACTCTACTTTTGGCACCCATTGCTAAATCCAACAAAAACATATATATATTAATTGATAAACAGTATTATCTCTGTCAATTATCTCTGTCATCACCATTAGAGCAGTGATTATTCTTATCAGAGATTATAGTGATTACTTTATGAGCACATGGTGCAAGCTAAAAATATTTCCGTCTCATGTTATCTTTATTATTCTCTGGTAATTTCTACAGATGCAATATGGCACAAAAAACATAACATAAATTAAAATTCAGAAGAAATGTATTAATTTATTTATAGGAAGCATGTGTCCTGTTTTAGATGAAGAATGCTGAGCTGGACTGTGGCATAAACAGTCAGAGAAGAAGAAATATAACGACCAATCAAACAAGAAGAACAATCAGAGCCAACTCCTGTCAGGTGAGCCAGAGTCAGGCCTGTTGGCAGGAGTCCAGTTCTGTGGAGCAAAGTACTTTCAATCATGTCTGCTGTGATTTAGGTCTGAAGATGTCCTACAAAGTGAGCTACTCTCCTCCCCTGCGTGCACGCACACCACCGCCTCAACTGTGCCATAAAGTGTGTGGCGTAGCCTGCAGCCCCAGCGTGAAAGGGCAAACTCTGCTCACTCAGGCAGAGTGTGCAGTGCTGTGCGGGTCAGATCCACCTGGTGACGAAGTCCCGGCTCTGAAAGCTCACCTGTGGCTGGACGGTGCAGAGAAACACTCTGGTATGGAGAGGCTGCTGAGGAAATGTCAGATCAGAAACCAACTGGTCAGGGAGTGCATGGCTGAATGCCTCGGAGTCTATGTCCTGATTGTGAGTATTATTTTGTTGATCTAAACTTCAGTTTATTGCATGAGACACTTTGGTACAGGTAAGAGAGATTTATCACACGCGTATCATATGCATATATTTTGCATTTAATTGAATGAGCTGTAATATAGAGACAACATGGAAATTCTTCTCCACCAGTTTGTCCGAATTCTCACCTGATCAGCAAACTCAACATCAAGTATTTAATATAGTTCCCTAAAACAATAACATTGCCTACTCGCTTGTTTTGAAGCAAATAGTGAATCCACACAATGGATAACTGAGGACTTTGGCCTGAAAGAGAGAGAGAGAGAGAGAGACAGACAGACAGACAGACAGACAGACAGACAGACAGACAGACAGACAGACAGATGGAAAGAATGAATGAATGAAAGAGAGAGAGAAAGACAGAGAGAGAGAGAGCCGGTGAGGATGGAGGAGGATAAAGAGCTAGGGTGGTGCCATCAGTGATTTGGGATGAAGTAGTGATGTTTGTTCGTCTCTGCTGATTGCGTTTCTGTGGTTTTGTTGAATCTAAACTGTCTCACCTGTCGGGGCAATGAGCGTTTTACAACACAAATCATAAAGCAGGTTCCTTAGCAATGAAGTTCATAAAACAGGAGATTACACCAAAGGAAATGATGAGTGTTCTCTTATCTGGGCCAGACCTTTCTGAACTTGTCTGTGTGAATTTGTGCTTGAGTTTCTCAGTATCCAAATCAAAGTTTTATCACATCTGTAATACTTTAAAAAGAACAACTTTTTAAATGCACTGTTAAGTGATGCAGATTGTTATTATTTGTTTTGTGTGTGTCTGTTTTTGCACTTAGGTTGATATATTCCTCTAATACAACTCTTCATCTAATGTAATTGCAGTTGTTTGGATGTGGCTCTGTTGCCCAGGTGACCACAACTGAAGATAAGAAGGGGCAATACCTGTCAATCAATCTGGGTTTTGCTCTGGGAGTAACATTTGGGGTCTTTGTGTCTCATGGAGTCTCAGGTAAGGGACCGTATGAAGATAATGTTTCACTTTGTAAAAAAGCAAGTCCTCCCCAGTTGAGCTGAAGACCACAGCTTTGAAAATGAAAAAACTAAAACAAAAAAAACGAGCAGTCAGTGGGAGGGTTGCATTGTTAAAAAGATGATATCGCTGGCCCTGCTGCATTTGATATTCTTTTTAAAATGCCCATCGTGAGTCTGGCAGTGTCATGATTTGATAGAGTCCCAAAAGATTCAGACTATCATGCCTTCAGCTATAAGAACAATGCCAAACCCTCCTCCTCCTCTAATAATGTTTCTACAATCACTAAATTGTGCACAACAGAAATGCCAGTCAATAATAATATCACCGTTATTCATTCTACAGGTTGACTAAATTTGCATGCAAAGGGTATTTGAAATTATTGTTGTCACTTTCAGGAGGCACAGATCTGTTTGAATTATAAAATGTTTATTTCTTCTGGATTATTTTCCATCATGAGGTGCCCATCTGAACCCTGCTGTATCTCTGAGCTTGTGTGCTTTGGGCAGACATCCCTGGATGAAGCTGCCTTTCTACGTCTTCTTCCAAGTGCTCGGAGCCTTTCTGGCTGCAGCCACCGTTGGCCTGCAGTACTACGGTGAGTTTCAACAGTGATGACTGCCATCAGAATCATCTTATATCTGACAAACATTACAATAGAAGTAAAATACATGTTCTATGTATAGGGGGAAAGTTCATATTAAAGGGGTAAAACATGGTGGTGCTTTTTTTGTTGTCAAAAAATCACATAAAAAGACCAAAACAAAGTGCATTGTTCCATCTCTTAATACTTGTGGCATTCAGCCCCAAACCTATTCAAATTTCCAAAAACAGCTGGGCTCTGTAGTCTTTAGCAAATATTACTACAATTAGAGTAAATAGTACATTTGTTGGGGATTATTTTCATCCATGGATTAATTCACATTTGATGCTCCAGTTGATATTTCTGGCAGTAGGACTGTGTATGTAGAATTGATTCATATTCATCGTGGTGAAGAAACAGTGCAACGTTGTGGATCACTGCTTTTAACAACAATAGAGGACTATGCAAACAATACTTGTTAGCACAACCAGTTATTTGTTGTTATTTGGTTTTTGGTCTTTTCATGAGAATTGTTGATAAGAATATAGAATATCACCAGACTTATCATTCAATGTTAAGTATGAATTAAAGCGTGCTGATGGTCCATGTGCTTCTGTGTGGGTTTTTGCATGCATGATGAGTCTGCAGATGCCATCCAGGCGTACAGCAGAGGTGAGCTGACAACAACGGGGCCCACTGCCACAGCAGGCATATTTGCCACCTACCCAGCTGACTACCTCAGTGTGTGGGGGGGAGTCGTGGACCAGGTCAGACATCGCCACTCCCTTTCCAATCATCACCGTGAATTAAGATGTTTAAATCCTTCAAATATGTCTAGCAAAATCACCAAATATAACCATCAGGTTTGAACATCCTGGCTTTTGTACTGAAACCATGGGCTCACCACTTTGCACACCTGCAGTTCAGTTCCATTGTGTGAATGCTTTTCCTTCCTTTAATCAGTCATTCTGCTCCTTGCCTAAATATAGGACAGGATGTGCACACAACTAAGTGTCTGCTTGTATGTTAACAACTCCCATGTCCTGCAGGTGATTGGCACGGCTGCACTGCTGCTGTGTGTCCTGGCTCTTGGAGACCGGGGGAACAGCTCCGTCCCTGATGGTCTTCAGCCTGTACTGGTGGGAGCAGCAGTGCTGGTTATTGGCATCTCGATGGGCTCAAACAGCGGATACGCCCTCAACCCCGCCAGGGATTTTGGACCTCGACTGTTCACGTACATCGCTGGCTGGGGAGTGGATGTTTTCAAGTTAGTAGTTTGACTCTGGACATTCACATGCACTTTGGTTTATTAATTTATCCCTTATAGACCTGTTTTAGCTTTTTTCGATGGGGGGACAGGGGATCTCACAGCAGATCAACAGTATATGCCACATATGAGAAATATTTAAATACACCATTTATAAAATAGGTGGAAATAACACATTTATACTGAATGTAAAAAACTGTATGTAAAGGGGATTCTCACCCATAAAACCACTTTATATTCAGATATCTTCAAGTGCGATGTCCCCTGTGAATACATCCATTCCAGCTTTCCCCTCTTCCAAATTTGTAGCGTTTTAGCCCGGTTCCCATCAATCTAGCATGACATTGTTGGTACCGATGCATGCCTTAGGTCACGTGCTTTAAAACTGGGCACGCTACTGCCTCTTAAGGATATTAATGTTGGGTGGGATCACTAGAAAGTCTTGATTGTGTGAAACCCTTTACAGGGCTGGAGGTGGTTGGTGGTGGGTGCCCATAGTGGCTCCCTGTGTTGGGGCGCTGCTGGGAACTCTGATCTACGAGCTGATGATTGAAGTCCACCATCCTCTCAGTCCATCTGAGTTACAGACCTCATGTCAGGAGCCCACTGAGGGCAAGATGGGGCTGGAGCTGGAGGGGCAGGAGCAAGACTGTGAGAAACCTACTTAGTGGTAAATGAAGCTGCATCAAAGAAGAACAACTGTTCCATATACAGTAAATGCTACTTTTGGTGTGATACCCATTGAAGCTGTCTGCGTAAATGTTTGTTTCTGATTCACTGGAACAGGTAGATTGGTTCTAAAAAATATGACGTTTAGGTGAATGCAATAATATGACCAGGGAAGTCGAAACAATAAACAGAAAGAAGCTGCAAACACCGCTCTGAACCGGCTGCGTGACTCAATCTTCTCTTTTACACATTTATTTCAAAAACAGCACAAAAGTGTATGGCATTTCAGCAAGCAGACCACAACCATGGAAAAGAAAATGACATGAAATTTCCACTATTGAGCTATATAAATATGATATTATGACATATAAAAGATACAAACAAAACAAAACAATCCACTTTTAGGCCTCCATCACGTGACCATGAAGGCTGTTTTTGAAACATACAAAAGAAATGTGAGTACAGCAAGCACTGAATCTGTAGAAAAAAAAAGAACCGTCTCAAAGAGATAAACGTTTGTATTCATACACATTAAGACAACACAACCCCCACGTATCGCCCTCTGCTTTGTAATTACAATGTATAGCTATCTCTGGGAGGGAATTCTTTTAAACTTTAAATTGTTTGGAGAAAAAAAAGGGAACAGTACAAGTACAAATACTATACGTATTCACATTATCATAGCAAGTTACTGAAACCAGAACGCTTTCTTTTAGTGTTATATGTATTTACATGGCAAAACGTACACATATACTACTGGCAGGAAGCCTGACCTCTCTTCTTCTTCTAGCTTAACGATTAACAACATCACACATTGTTCACACTACACAGGTTACGGACCTCCAGTAACCTCATCTCCAAATGAAATGCCTTCAGAGATTCTCATCTCATGTCTCTGTTGTAGGTAAATCGCACCACGACTGGTGCGATTTGACGCAACCGACTCACACAAATACCAACAGCAGTAATGTGTTTCGTATAAATAAATATTATAGCAACATAAAAATCAGTGTTAGATTCTCCAAACACTCCCCGTCATGCTTCTGATGTTTTGAGATCTGTTTTAAAAGCCTCTGGAGCTGTTAAAACCCATCTCACGCCGGAATAATGAACATGGACTTGAAGTAAATGAGTATAAATACCACAAACAAATAGGTTAAGGTACAAAAATATCGGCACTACTGTGAGGTGTACAGTGGGAGGTGTACGTATTTAAGTGTGTTACGTGGAAAAACAAACAGGTGGCTACAGTCAGTGCAGAGTGATTGAGATGGAAGGACAAGACGTATCAAACACAGTATGGCTGATATATAAATGCTTTACTCAGAGGGCTGTTTGAGAGTCTTTCCAATCAAGAGTCTATCACAGGTGTGTTCAGTTAAGTGACCAGTAACATGATCAAACATGCAGTTACAATCGCACAGAAGAGGTGCCGTAGATTAGAGTAAAACTGTTTATGGTGGCTAAAAAACAAACTGCACAGGAAGTTTCATCTCGGGATCAACATTCATATTCTACAGCCTCTCTCCCTCCGTCATGACTCCTCGTTGGAGATGATCTGTTGGTCTCAGGAGACCCTACCCCCTCCTCTCTACTGGGGCTTGTCCGTCTTGTGTGCGGTGAGGAAGGCCATGCCGTGGGTCCTGAAGTGGGTGTTGAGGTCCGAGGCCTTGTCGAAACGCCGGCCGCACACCTTGCAGATCAGATTCCCATCTCCGTCCTCGCCCTGCGCCTGAGGGGAGCCACCGGGTGAGCCGTCGGGAGAGCCGTGGGTGCGCGGGGTGCCGCGGTCGGCGTCGCCGTGGGTGTCCCGCACGCGGTGAGTAATGAAGCGGTGCCTGCTGAGAGAGCCGGCTGACGCAAAGCAGACGCCGCACTGCAGGCACTGGAAGGAGGCGGTGTCGGCCCGATGCTGGGGGATGTGGCGCTGGAACTCCGCCCCGTCCTCTGTGGAGAAGCCGCAGGGGACGCAACGGAAAATGTTGTCTTCCTCCTCCAGCTCGTTGGGTGCCAACGATGTCGATGCAATGGACGCCCTGGTTCTCTTTGCAGGACCTGCAGGACCCACAGTAACCTCCTCGCCGTCCTCGGGGGCGTTTTCTTCCTCGTCTCCCGCCCTGACTCCAGGAGGTCCGCCCTCACCGTCCTGTTCTGAGGAGCTGCCTGGTCCTTCTCCCCCTGTGGCTGCTCGCTTCCTGGTCATGGGTCTTTCCTGAGGACCCACAAAAGTAGCAAGAGACTAAACGTTTGCTTTATTGATGCACACTACAAGAAAAAACGTACAGCAGAATTTCCTAATTTCATCAGGAAAATACTTTCAAACTTTAACATTTACATCTTAACTGTATATACTACTGTACATATCATAATGTACTATTTCTGTAGCTAGAATACAAAAAATCTAACAGACGTTGCTGTTTTGTAATAAGTAAATTATGCAATATGTGCATTGCAGTACGGAATTGGGACACAGCTTTAGTTTATCAGACATGAGCCTATTAAGTCTGAAACGGAGAGAACTAAACTGCACTGTGTTGTCTCACCTGTCCATCTGTGGTTCTGTGATGGAGCCGAATATGCTTGTCCAGTAAGAACCGACTACCAAAGGTGCGTTTGCCTTCTGTGCAATATCTGAAAAATAATTACGCTGGTTAAATCAGATTTAAAAAATGATATAAAATGATCAGTATGAGCGTTTTAAAATTCTGATTACAACATTATGGCCAATAGTGAGAAGGAAAAAAAACAACAAAAACATAACTTACACACCTTTCTTGACACAGATCCTTTAAATATGTTTCATTGTTTAAGAATTGAGACCAAGATACATACTGGGGCATTTTACAGTGTAAAATTAACTTCTCAGTACTCTCTGGTGGACAAACTGTGATGGTGACATTATTTCTGAATGAATTTAAACCTATTTTTCAATTGTTACTCATCAGCCAACATATACGTTACACCAATATAATAATATAGCCCATCCACCAGTCTAGCTCTACTATCAACATGCCTAAAAGGTAGATCAGCCAGTGATTTTCTCTTCTAGCAAAACATTGAAAATGCGGAAACATTGTCCGAACAAGCTGTTACACAAATATTTGATTAAAGCTTTTAAGTGACTCACTGGCAATGGAAGACTCTCTTGTTGCCCTCATGAATGACACGCTCGTGACGTCTCAGGCTGGAAGAAGTGCTGAACGTGCCTCCGCAAATACGACAAGGAAACTTTGACAGCACACAGAGAGGCAGAGGGAGATAAAATTTAAAAAAAAGATGAGTATCCATGAAATGTGCTCCACTGCAGACAGGAAATTAACAGCCTCCCTCAGTATGGGCGCTTCTTCGTCTGCTTTACCCTCGAGGATTGGATGTAATTTACCAAGCACAAAGTTCAATGAGCTAGTTAACCTGTTTAAAATTGGTGCAGTAACTGTAATCACTTGCTTCAATGCAATCAGGTTTAAGTAAATGATAGAGGTAGTATGCTACACCTTGCCATGCTCTGTCTTCACGTGACTAAGATAGTCTTCGTTGTCAGTGAACGTGGACTGACACTGGGGGCAGGTCCACTCAGTCTGGGCCGGGGGTTGACTGCTGCCGCCTGCGGCGGTCGAGTTACCCCCTGGAGCCTCGTAGTCCTCATCGTCGTCGTCTTCGTCGTCCTCATCGTCTTCCTCCTCCTGTTCCCGCCCCCAATCCTCTCCGTCGGAGTTGTCAGGTTTTCCAGAGGATTTTGATTTGAGGCCAGAAGGGCCGGATGTGTTGGTCGGGGCCGAGGCCGGGTTGGAGGCATCGGGCTGAGACTCTGCCGGTTTGGCTGACGGTCCTCTGTGAGCTGTCTGAGAGGTGAGGACAGTAAAGTGTGAGAGATGAGAGAGGCATACGAAGAATGTGAAATTAATTAATGCAAATAACTCAAACTGGCATTAAAAAAGACAATCTGACTGAAAGTACTGTTCTTGGTATAGAACTTAGGACAAAGCAACCGGGGAGGAGCTTTGCTAAAGCCAATCCAACAAATTGCTGTGTGCCCTTGTTGACACCACATTCACTGTAGAAAGCAATGAATGGGCAACACATAAAGGCAGAAGGATAATTCATGATTTGTAGCGACATTATACTATACCTATTCAACTTAGTATCTTAAATCTACGACCATCTGTACTCATTCACTCTACTCTGAACATATTAACACACCTTAATATGCTCCATCATTGATCCTTTCTGGGCGTAGAGCTTGGTGCAGTCAGGACACTTGAACACGTGCACTTTTTGCTTGGCTAAATGAGTGTCAAAGTGCATGTACAGCAAGGGTTTTTGGGTAAAAACCGTATCACACATCACACACTTGTAGATCATTCTGCAAAAGGACAAAAAAATACAGATATTTTAGGGATCTATTTACATATTTGTGAGCATAAGTTTCCAACATCCCCTGAAGATATTTCCCCCACGAGAAAGATATATCTCCTGTGAATTGTTTTGGTAGAAGTAAGTTACGTACTTGGCCTGTCCTCCAGTGAGTGTTGGGTGCTGGGTGCTGATGTGGCTCTGGGCGCTGGGGGAAGACTTGAAGGCCATGGGGCAGCTGGGACACTTGTGGAAGACCTCGCAGTGAGCGGTCTGAATGTGGGACTTGATGGAGTTCAACCCTCCGAACACAACCTGGCAGCTCGAGCACCTGGACAAGATCATGGTACACAGTATGTTTTATTATGGTTCTAGCACAGAACCATTTTCTAATCCGTCTTGGATGTGTACACCCTAAAACATCCACTACAGACAACACCTCAAATTACATCAGTAGATTTTGTGCGTATTTGTCCTTAGTACCAAATAGTCATTTGCAAACTGCAAAGTACCATATTTCTCAGGTCTATAACAGCAGTAGTAAAATTTGCAGATCTGTGATTCTTTACTTTCCTAAATTTAAAAAATAAATAAATATTAACCACAGGACAAACTTAAGTTAGTAAAGCATTCAAGCTTGTCCCACTAAGATTTATTAACATTTGCTTTTTTCCTCCTAAAAAGGCCAATCTGAAATAAATAATTGTTCTTTCTCAAAGATTAACAATTATTATAACTTTAAGCTTTATTATAGGATCATTTAGCCTTTGTTACAGGTCTTAATGATGGTTTTGGGAAATGTCTCCACACCTGTATCCAATGCGCCTGGCAAAGTGCAGACATGCCTCCTCCAGGTGGGTCTGGAAGCTGGCCTGCCGGGCGATCCCCCCACACTCAGGACAGACATGAGGCCCTCTGTGTTTATGGATCCTCTGGTGGGCTGACACGGCACACGAGTTAGGCAGCATCATGGGAGGTGAGCATTGCGTACATGTCTGAAACGGAAGAAAAGACATATCAAACAAGTGATCACCAGCATTTCACAACGGCAGGCATTGGCGGCGTGACACAAAGACTCACTGAGTTGGGAGCGGCTCTGATCTGCTGGAAGTGGGTGACCAGCTCAGCCTTGCTCGAGAATTGGGACTGGCACTCCGGACATTTGAAGCTGTTGTATTGCAGCCCCTCGGCCTTCTTGCAAGGCAGAGGCATCAGTGCTTGGGGGCCCTGGGGTACGCGGCGGACAGTACGAGGCTGAGCTGTTGCCGGAGAAGAGGCCTCCTTCATTGGACTGGAGCTGGCAGAGACGGCGGGGCCCCCGGATGTGGTCGAAGGAGATGAGACTGGAGGAGAGGAGAACGAAGAGGTGAGCAGGCCTGGTCAGCCAAAGGTGGAAATTGGAGGAGACAGATGGGATGCGATCAATGGAGATGAATCATAAATGAATGAGATATTTTAACGTTTAACTTATTGCTGTGGTTCTTTCATGACTCTCTACACTAATAGAAACAAAAACTATGATGTGGAGCTGAAATGATTCAACAGAAAATGAATGAGCAACAATTTTATTGATTAATTTTTTTAAACTGGTTCCAGCTCCTAGTTTTTGAATACTTGCTTGTTATATTCGGCCTGTTCTCTTGTCAAATCTAGTCTATGATAGTAAATGAAATATTTTTGGATTTTGTTTTGTGTGGTCGGCCAAAACAAGCAATTTGAAGAAATTGTGATTGATATTTTTACTAGTTTATAGCCCAAGCAATTAATCAACGATTAATCAATATTAATCAATTGGCAGGATAAGCCTTGGCATGATGTAAACTGATAAATGTTCACCCTGAAAGCATCAAACACACTTCATGCAAAACTTATATTAGGGCTACAACGAACAGTCGATTACTTCCAAAAGAAGTAATCGACTGTTATTAACCAACAATTTTTATAATCAATTGTTAAATGGAAATCCTCCGATTCCTACTCCTTAAATTGAGAATATAATGCTTTTCTCCATTTAACATAAAGTTAAATTGAATATCTTTGCGTTTTGGACTTCTGGTTGGACAAAACAAGCCATTTTGAGTCACATTGGGCTTTGAGAGATCGTGAAGAGATTAATCAATCATATCATTTAAAAACAAAACAAATTAACCTACATTTAAAATAATCGTGAGCTGCAACTCTTTCTTACCACCAATGGGTGTTATGTCCTGCTGTCCAATCATCTGCTCGACAGTGACGGGCCTCATGACCAGGTGCGAGCACTGCATGACCAGCCCGCGCTCCTTGTGCTCCCTGGCATGCAGCAGCAGGCTGCACTTATTGAAGAAGGCCAGCCTTTTAGCACAGTGGTTGCAGGTCACCTCTATGCGGAGTGATCGTCTGTCGTAGTGTCGAGCCAGGCTGCGCTCCAGGGCAAAAGCATCTCCACACTCCAGACAGCGGTACCCTGTGGCTGGGAGCGGGAGACCCCACTCGGGTGGAGGAGGTGCTGAGAGGTCGGGCTTGTAGCTCGGTAAAAGGTTCTTACTGTTCAGGATTTTGTTAAAAGCCTCCACCAGGCTCGACTGACTGCGGGAGATCACGGCCCCGGTACTGTTGACAATGGAGGCAGGTTTGTTTGGCTGGAGAGTGCCGCCAATGATGGTGCTGCCCCCTCCGTTAGCAGTCTTGCTAGTGGATGTACGTACACTGATTCCACCAGCAGCGACTGAGAACTTGGGAGAGGAGGCCACAGCGGGAGTTGCAGGCAGGGCAGCAGATTTAGTGATGCTGACGGCAGTGGCAGAGACCTTGGCCTTGTCAGATGCAGCCATTTTGTTTTGGACCTTTGTGGCAGCCGCTAGCATCACGCTGCTGGCTGCCAATGTAGACACAGGCAGGGCATTGAGAGCACTTACTTTCTGGGAGGTTGTTGTCATGTGACCTGTGGAAGCTTCCAGTTTTTGGGCCTTGTTTCCTAACACCTTACGTTCCCCAGTTTGAGCTTTGGGGTCCAGACCTTTTCCTGCAGCACCACCTTTAGGAGCTACCCTTGTGACAGTTCTGGTGATTCCGCCTGTGGAGGTTTTAATCGTTTTTATTCTGACTTTGAGGGGTCGGGCTGGGGCTCCAGAAGCAGCAGGTGCAGCAACGCCTGCTTCTCCTCCATCGGTGGACAGAGATTTAAGCTTGCCATCATCTACCTCCATCTTCTCCTCACTTGTTCTCCCATTTTCTCCCTTGTCCGCTTTGCCATCAGCGACCTTGTCTATCCCATTACCCACTTCCATCTCTTCCTCCTCCTCTTTGGGCTCCCGCAGTTCAGTCGGAGGAGGAGTGGAGGCCACCGCAGGGCTGGAGCACCTCTTCGCTGCGGCTTGAGTAGTTGATTTTGGCATCTCTGGTTCAGGACTCTCTGGTGAGTCTCTCTCTTCTATGACATGCTCTGGATGTCTTTCCTCCAGCTGGGGACTCTCTGTTGAGCCCGACTGGGGTGTTGATGAAGTCAGAGATGCCCCTGAAGGAGTGTCCCCAGGTTTAGGGTGAGACGCAGAAGAAGGTGTGGGCTGCGTGGAGACAGAGTCAGACTTGTAACGGCGGCTCAGCTGAGGGCAAGTCGGGGAGTCTGGGCTCTCTTGGATCACCAGTGGACTCCCCAAATCCGGGTCAGAATCCTCCTCCTCCATCTGTTGGTGCTGAAATCCAGCAGGGCCACCTTTGGGAGCTCCGTTAAAAGGCTGAGATGAGTGCAGCGTGTGTGATGATAGGGCCGAGGGTGGAGTGGGAAGCAGAGGCTTGGAAGGGGGAAAGAAAGGCGAGGCTAGTCCGATGGCCCCCCCTGCAGCCAGAGGAGACGACCCAGCTGACAGAGAGGAAGATGAAGGTAATGATGCTTTGACACCATCTGCCCTCTCTTGGCCTGTATCCTGCTGCTGCTGGTGTTGCTGCTGCAGAAGCTGCATCTTCCTGGCCCGGCCCACTGGATCTCCAGACCCCTGTGCCACAAGTGGTTTAAGTCTGTTGAAAATGTTCCCACCCTGCTTGTGAGACTTGGCTGCACCAGCACCTGGTGCTTCTGAAGACACTTTAGGGGTGTTTATTGACCACGGTGCTCCGTTAGACTGGGTCTGGCTGAGGGGGAGGGGCATGGACACACCAGACGCCCCAAAACCGTTGTGGTTAAGAGCCTCAGATTCAGCCATTCCAGGGGCACATGCACCTAGTCTTGGACCCACATCTACCCCTGCGATCACATCGATAGGGTCCTGGTCTGTGTCTCCCTCCTCTCCATCTGCAGTCTCGAGGCGGACTTTATTCTTCACAATCACACTGACAATTGAGGTGTCCGCCTGGGGGTCTGAGGGGCTCGGCGGCCTCAAGGATGACCCAACGCCCACCACGCCATCTGACTTTCCCAGAGATGCACCTGCAGCTCCATGGGGTCCCTCTGTCTCATCTGGGGCTGACTGGATGGCCTCTTTGGCATCTATGTCAGGAATGTCAAATGCTGCCAACAGGTCATCAAAATCTGGGGTCTTCATGTCCCCCATACCGGGATTACTCCTGTAAAAACAAATACATAGTGGCAGCAGGCAACACAAGTCATTAACACAAATCTGTCTGTGTTGTCCATCAACCTCTGTTCTGCCTTGCTAGCATAAGTATATTTGCTGCAAAACCTAAACATTTCAAATTATTAAAATCGTCAAAATGGTTATATTTTCGAGGTAAATTCCACGCATAATTTTTTTTTCTTGCATGCACTTTCGTTTGGCACAAACTAACAAGCTACAGCAGCTTAGCTTGATATCGGGGGACCTACACTAGCGTTTGTATTAGCCAGCTAGCGCGATAGCCACGGCGTTACTGCAACCAAACCCTCCTCTGGTAACAGGTTCAGCACTAATTTGCTATGAATGGGAAAGACTGATTCTATGATGCTTTTAGCGCATGCTAAGCTGTGTAGTAGTGGCCACTTGAGAAACCGTTCAACCGGGACAGCGCCTCGTAGCAGCTCCTTCGGATATTTTGAGCAAACGATGCTCCTTCCCGGCTGAAGCTGGCTAGCTGGCCGCTGAGCTCCAGCCAAGACAGACAGAGGGGTCATTTAGCTAACTAGCTAGCGTTCGCCATTAAAAAGCAACTGGAGCGATTTGCTGAGGTATGGTTTGACAACAATAACAACCCGGTGATCGTAGGGTCGACGATGTCACAAAAGAGGATGGTTGGGATGGGGATTTTCGTTTAATATTTCATGTATTTTGATTGTTTACCTGGATATGCGATTCCCGACTATCCTAGCTCGTTTTCAGCTGAAAATGCAGTGCTTCCCGTCACGTGACCTGCGACATCCTATCAGGCTCAGATAATGCTGGAAAAATGCATGGAGGATACTGCAAACGACACGTATATTTATTTCTACTGTTAGTCACATCAAACATTTATACTTGTCGTTACCAAACGATTTTTAAAATCATGCAAAGCCATTTGAAGATGGGACAGTGGTCGCTTAACTAAATACTCCCTTTTGTCTCCCAATCTACTCACAGCACTGTCAACAATGAGGTTCTGAGGGCAACAAAAAAAACACACCAAAATGCAACATATTTACACAATGATTTTATTGCAAAAACACACATACATGACAGGCTAGCTGTTTAAGAGCCTGTCATGACAAATTCTTGCTCTTCTGATAGGCCAATTATACCATGTAGACAAAATGTAGGTTAAAGAGCGTACAAGGCAATTTGAGAGGAGATTTTTAGAATGATATCAATTTATGTTACAGGGAATTCAGATTTTACACTAAATAGTAATTCAATACTTAAGATGTTTCTTTATTACTGTTATGTCGGTGCTTTTGAGTGTCTGACAGTAAACGATGGTATTAAATGTCAGAGTGCTGTCTCATGCTGGGCTGTCAGTCCGACGATGCATCAGCAATATTTTGGTATATTAAAGTAATCCTGCATTAGTCTGCAATTGTTCGTTTATTTATTTTCTAGTCAAAGTCTGAAGACTGTGTCCATCTCGTTTGCCCCTCACTTCTTCTTCTCTTCATCTTTTTTGCCTTCTGGCTTGTTTCCTGTCTGGGAGGCCAGGGAGCCCATGGCGTTGCGGATGGCCTCATTGTTCGGGTCGACGCCAGGCAGGTTCTCCAAGACGCTCTGAAGGAACTCCGGGTCTTGCATCACATCATAGTCATCTTCCTCCTATTCAATTGCATTAGAGGATACAATAGATTAGGTCTTATGTGGTTTTAAGATCTCCAAACTATGTCTGCTCATCTTGTATGTAAACTATTCTTAGGTGGGAGAAACCACTGGTTCCAAGGTATTTTTCCCCCATTGTAGCTTTTCCATTTCAATGTTTTCTTTTCCAATTAAAAATGTCCTACATTCCAACTTTGTTGTTGCAATTAGGAACAAAAGTATTTTGGGGTTTCTACTAGGCATAATATTTAGCTTCCACTTACCATTAGCAGCAAACACAACAGGATTTAAATCTCAATGAGATGTTTACACTAAATCTGCGTTGGGAGTCATACACAAGTGCGTACCTTTGACTTTGAGCTTTTAATCAAAGATATTTTCTAAAGCAGTTGCTCATTTGTTTACACTGATGATTCACTTTTACTTTCAGGACCTTGGATGAAATAATTCCTCCACCCTTTCCAACTCTATTGAGAATACACAAGGGTCAGGTGAGCCCCATTTAACAATTGATCCTTTAAAACATGATTACTCACCTTGGCTGATTCTCCAGTGTCCATGGGGGCTGCTGCGTCCATTTCTCCATACTCTGTTCACAGAACAAGTGTAAAGAACTTATTATCTTCGACATATCAGCAGATAGAGTGGCCATAAGTTATAGCAAGCGCATACATTTGCATGATAATCAAATGGAGCTCACCTCCTCCGGCAAGGGACATCTGCATGGCGTAGGCTATCTGCTCCTCCTCTGTCATGCTGCTGAAGTCGGGAAGCACTGCTGCAGCACTCTCAGGCTGAGATACTGACATCTTCAATAAGGCGTCCTCTGATTCTGTGAAAAAGATCAATCAAAACTAAGTAAGTGTCATTCTATCAAATACTAACACTTATAATAAACAGTGCTGTCTCATAAGTGAAAGCAACTATTTGTTAATCCTCCAACAACTACCATCTGCACTGGCTGTGGGCATGCCTGCATCCGCTGCAGAAGCAGCAGCAGCTCTGCGGGCCTCTTCCTCCTGCCTCTGTCGCTGCTCCTCCATTGATACACGCAGGGCCTAAAGGGAATTCACAGAGACGGCACAGTGAGAAATAAAGGCAAAGGGCATCACTTCAAACTCTAAACTGCAAACACCTTTTTATTGTAACAAAGTCAACGTGCACTTGAGATCTCAAGTTTTTTTTTTATTCATGGCCCGTTTCAAGGATGCCCATTTCCTTTCATCGTCTTTATCAAGCCCTCTCTTTGCAGCAGTGAAATTTTAGTGAAGAAAAGTCACACATTGTTGCTATTTTAATACCATGCGGCATCACATTGGCTTCCTACATGTGGATGAGTTTCTAATCTTAAAGAGCTGATCCACATGTATTTGCTATGTAAACAGCATCTCTCACATTGGTGTTAGCGTAGGTACATCTGGAATGGAGTATCTGATAGTTTTTCACTTAATCTATACAATAACGGTATAATAGCAGTAAATAAGTGCTATGATTTTACTTTTTTGCCTTTATCGTAAAAAAACAAATGTTTGCTTTAAAAGAACCCTTGAATTTGTCTCTCAAGTCAATACATCAAAGTTAACATTTATGCTGGCTACTAGTTTAAAATGTTTGCTGGCACTAAACTCACATCTATATATTGCTTACCAGGGCAAGTTCTGGATCAGCACTGGGATCCACACCAAACTCAAAGTCACTGGCACCGAGACCCATCATAGAGCCTCCTTCCCCGGCCAGGATGGGAGAGGAGAGCAGCGCATCAGCCAGACTGGGTCCTGGAGGGACTGTGACCAGGTGGGAGCCAGTCCCCTCCTTCCCATTTAAAGTATTTATGAAAGCAGTCAGCTTCTCTGTGTTCAGCTCCTGAATAAACAGTTGGGAGATAAATGGGAAGGCCAGTTCAAAACTAAATTTATAAATGTCCGATATGGACATCAAGAATATACAACATTATGCTTTACTTTACTCTGCCTTATAGCAGTGCAACGGTAGATAAACCAAGAAGTCCTCACCTCTTCTCCAAAGTTGATAATATCCACATTCACTTTCTCTTTTTTCAAGCGCTTTGCCAACTTGACAAGCTGCAGAATCAGCAGGCGGAACAGTAGCAGGTTGAGATGAAGAAAGACAGACATACATTGGCAGTAATATAGACGGTGGGAGAATCTGTTAAACCTATGATGTATAGTAAAATATATAATAAATAATAAAAATGTGATACAAGAAGACTTCAAACTCACGTCTTTTTCATTATCCTCCACAGGACTCCCAACAAAGGCAATGATCCTCATCTTGTGGTTTTTTCCTTGTCTGTGTTTTAGGGCCAGCTACACAGGAAACACATGACAAAAAAAAAAAATCTACTCAAAAACTGCTGCTGCAGACACCAAAACCCTCTTATTTACAATTCAAGTAATCACTAGGTATAGCCCTTCTTTTAAAGCTAGGGTTGGTAATGTTCTTCAAAAACATTTTGGATTATATCTTTTGACAATTTAATAAATAAATCCATCCAATCATTGATTGAATGATTGGACAGCCTACCTGTTTGTCTACCTGGGCACTAATTGCACATCGTCAGTATTCCTTCAGCTGCTAGCTTGACAGCTGTGAGTACAAACAATTGCCATGATCGTTGTTTCCGTTAATTTATGGGGCTGTAAGTGTTGCCAACTTGGCGACTTTCTACATAGGTTTGAAGACTTTTGGCACTAGCGCTACTAGCTAATTTCATTGGAGAAGAGTTGGCAACACAGGCACGACATTTTTGGTTGGATCATTTTCTAAAAATCTAGCGTACTCTTACCGGTTTCTCAAGATTACCAACCCTAGCTTTAAGTTTGAAACAAATGTATAACATTTGAAAAATCTCAAGTACACACATGAGCCACTCTGATGCCCGTGCAGAAACAGATCTTTCCTTTGGGCTGGATAGCGTGGAGTTTGGACAGGAGGCGGCCAGAGTCTGGTGTCAGTGTGTTCAGGACTTCACAGTTACTGTATGAAAACAAAAACAATCATCCCGTGCTGTCCATCATCCGCCACCATGTACAACAAAACCAATTGTGCTATGAAGTGTTGAAGAGACATAAGGATGAGCACTATTAGAACTTAAGATCATTTATGTGAGAATAACTTACTTTGCCATAGTGATGAGGCCCACATTGTTTTCTGGATTGCTTCGTGTTTTAGAGTGGCAAACAATGTTGACAGCATCTTGTTGAGCTTGTAGCCTCGTTGGTAGAAAGTCTCCATTTCTCATGTATTCACTGTTGTCCACACTGTGGGGAAATATCAGTTTAACGTTGCGCTAATAACGTTAACGTTACGTCACTCACGTTAGGCTGCTAACCAGCTAACGTTAGCAGTTGACATGTCATTCCGATATCAACCCGAGACCAAGCTAGTTAGCATAGGCCTTGTAGCTAGTTTACAATAATACATCTCAATTCCTCTTCACTATCAGCTACATAGGAAACGTTTACCTTCTTCATCAGGGATGTAAATGTATGGTGTTAAATAAAGTTAAATGTCGTTACAATACTAAAACAGCGTTAGCACGGCTGGCTAACGATAGCAACTGGTGACTCCACATAAGTCACTGGTCGAAAAAAAAATAATCACATCATCATGGATGTTAGTTGATTATGACGATATATCTTACTTAATTGAAAGGTAAATAATTCATGAATGTAACGTTAGTCATATATGGCACAGCTCGCAAAACACATACTTTAATAAGACCGCAAATCTAAGCTAACTTTAGCTACAATGACTCAGCCGTTAGCCGGGCTAACCGTCAACGGTCAATTATCTGCCCTGTGAACCGGGACATTTGTTCTAAATTCAGGTCAAAGATTTAGTACACCGACAGATAATTTATTGTGTCTTCGTGTGACCCACTAACAGACCAACAACTACACAAAAGAGCATTTGTAGACTACTTACCAGACCATAGTACTTTCGAGCCCCATTTTGGAAACTTCTTGTTGCTGTCTGTCGTAATCTTACAACCTCACAGGCTATTGGACAAAGACTGAACAAAGTGAAATATGATTGGTCAGGTTTTTGGCCAGTATTTATTTTACTCTTTCACGTTCTATTTATAGCTTGTAATAACTTATGTTGAGCACTTTGAATTAACTTTCCTCGCTTGTGCAGATGATATTGCTTTTACTCAGTTTTAATGGAATCGTATTTGTTGTGCAAATAAAGACTAGGACTGGACAATATGAATAAAATCCTCTTTCAAGGTTAATGTAATTTTGTACAGCAATTTCCATATACAGTATATATATATATATATATTGATTAACTTCAATTGCAATAGATATGATGTAGTACATTTTAAATTGAGAAGCTGTCTATGGCTTATCCAGTAACTTAAATTCCTGACTAATCAAGGTACTTCATTTTATCAAGAAAAAATGTAAATTAAATGCTGTTTATTATTCTGCGACATTGCAAGGGTGTAGTACACCAAGATATAAAGGGATAGCTAACTCATTATTAATAACGTCTTACAGTATGTATCAGTCATATTACATAACACTATTAGAGACAGAAAACATCTGTATAATGTAATACAATCAAACAAAAGCAACATGTATTTTTTATTTAATAAATTCAGGTAGAAGTGTACAAAAACATGAGATCACCAAAAGAGCAAGAGAGAGAACTTCTAAATACATATTCTGGTGGAAAAGGCAATATTGTGATTCTTGCATACACTTGCACACATTTACTGTATATAATGCAAAGGCAAGTGAAGACCAATTAATAAACTATACAGACACAAATTAAAGGATGATTTGTTATAATAATCAAAACCATCACAACAAAGACAAGTTTTACTCAGTTACAGTTGCATGCCTTTGATACAAGCTTGTTGTACAAGAGAAAGGCACATTTTCAATCAATACTCACCATTAATAAACATATTGGACACCAGAGCAATATATACAGTAATAAATACTATAATACATATAACTATGTACATGTTTGGTTCATAGGCTGCATGTCTAACTGTTTTAAAGTTCATACCATAAGACACAGTTTCACTTCAAAATAAGTCGGACAGTTTGATATATAACAGTGAGCAGAATAAAATACCTCCACATACCATTAACAGGATGTATAAAACTACCCAAATGATGCATGTTTATCTTTTCTTGGTTGGAAAATTGTCATGTCATTTAATGTATTGCACCACTGTTCGTTCATTCAAGAATACAGTATATATGCTGTAAACAAAGAATTTTGTTGCATAGTTGAAGCATATTTCAAGCTACTGATTTAATTTGGCTGTCAGACTAAAAATGTGTTCTAAATCATTTCTGCATTTTAAAAAAATTAAACAATAATTTACATTTAAGCACATCCATTTTTAGTGCTAAAACCCAGCTTGAATCAAACAACCAATAATATGTCTACCAGTTTGAGTGTACAAAAGGCAGACAAACAGTTTTGTACTTTTATACACCAGGCAGCCATCACCATGTTTTCCTAATAACCCGTACAAACAAAGCTCACACAGCTGCCTCCGTTAATCCCGGGTTTACTAGTTCAGCTTATGACAGAGACACGTTTCTTTAATTACAAGTCAATCACATGCAACATCAACAAATCAACTAAAATTAATTTAACAACAGATGGCGAAGATATCCCTTTTGGGAAATTGCAGTAACCAAGGTTGTGTTAAGATCATAATTAATATAACAACATAGTATGAGTAATGTTGAGGAAGTACTTGATGCACAACTTGTTTATAAATAGCAGGATCAGGAAAACAAAAAGCTGAAAATAATACAACAATCAAACTGCCATACATCTTAATCGGTGTGAAATACATCAGCTGTAATATGTGGTTGATATAAGTAAAGGGGAAAATAGTAGTACAATTAATATGATATGGATTACTCAAATATCATATTCAATTTATACATAGTTTTTTGACTATTACCAGTGGACTAATGCAAATTGTGGGAGTATAATTTAAAAAAAATCTAATAAAAACGCAGTACCACCCATGTTTATAGTTTTAAATATTCAGAAGAAAAGTCAAAACTACCAACATATATTGCTAAACTTCTTTTGGCCAGTACATCCTACCCTAGTTTTCTTTTCTTTCTCCTGGTTACGTTGGAGAAAAGGACAGACAATAACACTCAAGCAAAACTCTTTATGTGGTCAAAATGTTGAAAAATAAAAACAAACACATTTCAATATCAACCCGGAAGCAAACAAACAATGCTCTTACACTCATGAGCTGTAAGACAAAGTTGCTGAAGCTGTCTTTCTTTGACAGCCGGTTGTGCAAATCACTATATCTTCAGGTCCAAACTGCTGCTGCTGTTACTTTTTGGCTTTAGGTACCGCAGTTTGGACTGAACTGCAGGTTTGAAACTGCCGGTGGTGTTATGGTTATGAAATTGGATGATATTAGTGGAGGCTAGTTTCAGATGCTTTACATAAATTACCCTAACAATGCAGATGATCTGTTGTTATCTATGATTATATAAAAATATCCCTACTTAGAAAATCGCATTACATTCTCCAGGGCTGCAGTGTTAGAATGTCTCATTACTATAAGGCTGAGCTATACCAATAGGAATACTCTGAAACAGTAAGTTTGATGCTCTTTTAAAAACTGTCTTTATTCCATTTTATAGTCACAGTGGGACACCTGCTTATACTGCAAACATTTACTATATTACCATTTAAAATATCATAATTTATAATGAATGAAAAACAAAGTGATTGTACCATTTTTGTAATCATGTCATGCTTTTTGGTACATGACACTTAAAAGTTATGCGTTTCTGTTTATTAAGCCCATGTAAAATTGTGAGTCAATTTCCCCCGATCAATTGATCAGTGGGGAGGTGGTTTTATATATATATATATATATATATATATATATATATATATATATAAAAAATACTCACTGGTATTGCTTCACGAGACAGGCCCCAAGTCACAGAGTACCAGTTCTTTGGTCACATTTAAACATAAGCAAGTCGACACAATAAACCTGAAACTGATATCAAACTGTACAGTGTAAGTCAAAAAAATCCTATTACTATAACCCTTCGACCTGAAAATAAGAGGTGACATTTAGAAATCACAGTCCATTAGACTAATTGGTTGAATAAAAACCACAAGCTGAGGATCACCTCTTTTTCCAGCATGATTTGCATTCAGAGTAGGCTTTAAAAAAACGGCAGCTTACTCAGTATATATACAGAAATTGCTTTAAAAACATGTTTTATTTAAAACAGTGTTCCCAACCCAAATAATATGGTTTTGTGTTAAGACATCTTAGTCAATCATGTAGTAGGAACCGGCTCGGGCCTTTGGGTGGTGGGACAGACACTTACAAAAACGAGTATGCACAAGGATGTGCTACAGCATTTGGTAAACACAAAGGAGGAAGTAATTCTAAAAAGGAGACAATAAAATTGAAAAAACAACGCTTAAATAAAGACAGTCTCAAATAAGGCAAACTCCTCATGTTACACTCTACATCAAATGCTGGCTGAGTTTAAACATCAGTGCCAAGAACAATCTGGTTGTGCAGAAGCATTCCTATGAGATGAATTATAGTGTTCAATAACCACAGCATTAATGTACCCGCAATTACTAGTGTCAGAACACAACCACCCACTGACATGCTCATACCATGTTGAGATTTGGATATCATAGTGCAAAACAACAACAACAACAACAACATTTAATGTCCCACTTGGTCTCGCCGATGCACAGTAAACTTTACCTCAAATCACACCAAGGGGGGTCGTAACAATTCATCCACGCCCATGACTTCCTCCAAGTTTGTCTCGAATCATTTAAGTTCATTCTTTTACACCTAAAAACAAAAGGCAACGAACATAAGTTACAAAAAAAAAAACACTCAGCATAAGCAAAATCTGTCACAAGAAATTAAAAACTTTTTAGCAACTTACAGAGCATTTGCTTGCTTTAGGAACAATGCCACTGAGTGAGATCACATCCTCAGAACCGATACCTTCGTCATACTGAGCTCTGCAAACAACAAAAGACCAGTGTAAGTGAATCAAACCTTCACACAATAATAAACACTATCTGTGTATACAAATTAAATGAATATACAAAAAAAATCAAAATACTTTTTAATTGTGTTTTTTAGCCAAGGTTTAATTGAGATTAGCATGATGAAGATGTTTGCCACTAGATAGCACTTTGCATGTGCTATCTATGCATGCTGACTTTTCTTGAGGTTCTGGTTAAGGGACATTTTTACGGCAGGCTTCACTCCCACCAACAACACAACAAAACACAGCCAATCAAATTATGTGAACTGGGATGTGTACACAGCTTTTGCACAGTTAATAATTACCATTATCATTAACACTGACATCATGTAAGATAACAGACTGTAATTATCACACTATCCATGACAGACCTAAACACATTTGAATATGCATATACTTCTGACGAGCTCTCATGTGAAAATACTGTTCTTAAATGTGTGTTTTCCCTCTTACTTCTTGGGGGAGCTGAGCTCTTGGTCTTTACTCAGTGTGTTGTTTAAATCCACTCCCACTGGCTTGTAGGCGTCCTCAGAGTGAGGCGGAGGCTGACTTGTGGGAAGAAATCCAGGGTTTCCCAAGGAGGAGGAGGAGGCGGTGGTTTCAGTAGCGTTGCCAACAGCGTTGCTGGGCGGTAAGGTCTTTGGAAGGAGGTCAGGACGACCTGACTGCATGACTGGGTGGAACGGGAGTTGAAAACTGTTAAGACGGTGTTGTGAAAGAAGCACTTCACGTGCTGGTACATGCTGGAGGACTGCCTGTATCAAAAAACTAAACTAGATTTCAGCACTTCACTTGAAACCTGAAATCCTGTTTCCAGTTCTTACCGTTGTCTCCTTCAGTGTCTTCTTTGGTGTCAGAGCTGACTTGATGTTGGAGGTTGGAGTGCTGGCTGTTGCTGCTCATTTGGGTCAACAGAGGAGGCCCAGCACCAGCTGTCTTCCTCAAAGGACCATGTGTGACTGCACGCCGCTTCTTAGATGGCGATGTCTTTACTAGATACAAGAGGAAAAGTGTTAATTAAGAGGCCATAAAATGACACTGACATTATGGGCTCAATTTCGCTGTTTGGGTAATAGTGCGACCCAGTGGGCAGAGAGGCACGTCTGAGGGTGTGGCAATGCAATCTTGGTGCCAAGATGTATTCTGTAATATTTTGGTCACTTTAAGTAGTGAATGCAATCCTACATAAACTTCTGAAATCACACAAACGCCATTATTTATGTTTAGTCCACCTTTCCACTTTTAATCTACGTTTTTTTTAACTAGCTGACATTTGACTTTTTTTTTTTTTTTTTTATATATATATATATATTTTTGGCCCTTTTTGCCATTATTAGTTAGAACAGGTAGACTAGAAAGGGGGAGGGAAGGGGACAACATGCAGCAAAGGTTGACTCTTTATTGCCATCAGAAGGCAGCAAATATTTGTTTCATCAGCAGTCTAGAATGTTGAGTGATGTTAATGAATTCAACAAGAGTCATCATCTAATCTTGGCAGGATGTTTGAGCAGCTGTTTCTCATCTCATCTCATCTCATCTTCAACTGCTTATCCGGGATCGGGTTGCAGGGGCAACAGCTCCAGCAGGGGACCCCAAACTTCCCTTTCCCGAGCCACATCAGCCAGCTCTGACTGGGGGATCCCGAGGCGCTCCCAGGCCAGTTTGGAGATATAGTCCCTCCATCTGGTCCTGGGCCTCCCTCGGGGTCTCCTCCCAGCTGGTTGTGCCTGGAAAACCTCCCTAGGGAGGCGCCCAGGTGGCATCCTTACCAGATGCCCAAACCACCTCAACTGGCTGCTTTCCACGCAAAGGAGCAGCGGCTCTACTCCGAGTCCCTCACGGATGACCGAACTTCTCACCCTATCTCTAAGGGAGATGCCAGCCACCCTCCTGAGGAAACCCACTTTGGCCGCTTGTACCCGCAATCTAATTATTTCGGTCATGACCCAGTCCACATGACCATAGGTGAGGGTAGGAACGAAGATTGCCCGGTAGATAGAGAGCTTTGCCTTGCGGCTCAGCTCTCTTTTCGTCACAACGGTGCGGTAGAGCGACTGCAATACCGCCCCAGCTGCTCCGATTCTCCGGCCAATCTCACGTTCCATTGTTCCCTCACTCGCGAACAAGACCCCGAGGTACTTGAACTCCTTCACTTGGGGTAAGGACTCATTCCCTACCCGAAGTGGGCAATCCACCGGTTTCCTGCTGAGAACCATGGCCTTAGATTTAGAGGTGCTGATCCTCATCCCAACCGCTTCACACTCGGCTGCGAACCGATCCAGTGAGTGCTGGAGGTCACAGCCCGATGAAGACATCAGGACCACATCATCTGCAAACAGCTGCGATGCAATCCTCAGCCCACCAAACTGTAAACACTTCTCCCCACGACTACGCCTCAATATCCTGTCCATGAATATCACAAACAGGATTGGTGACAAAGCGCAGCCCTGGCGGAGGCCAACCCTCACCGGAAACGAGTCTGACTTGCTGCCGAGAACCCGGACACAGCTCTCGCTTTGGGCGTACAGGGATTGGATGGCCCCCAGAAGTGGCCCCCTCACCCCATACTCCCGCAGCACCTCCCACAGTATCTCCCAGGGGACCCGGTCATACGCCTTCTCCAGGTCCACAAAACACATGTAGACCGGATGGGCGTATTCCCAAGCCCCCTCCAGGATCCTTGCGAGAGTGAAGAGCTGGTTCGTTGTTCCACGGCCAGGACGGAATCCGCATTGTTCCTCTTCAATCCGAGGTTCGACTATCGGCCGAACCCTCCTTTCCAGCACCTTGGAGTAGACTTTACCAGGGAGGCTGAGTAGGTCGATACCGCGGTAATTGGCACACACCCTCTGGTCCCCCTTTTTGAACAGGGGAACCACCACCCCGGTCTGCCACTCCCTAGGCACCGTCCCAGACCTCCACACAATGTTGAAGAGACGTGTCATCCAAGACAGCCCCTCCACACCCAGTGCCTTCAGCATTTCTGGACGATCTCATCAATCCCTGGGGCTTTGCCACTGTGGAGTTGTTTGACTACCTCAGTGACTTCCACCAGGGAAATTGATGATGCTCCCCCATCAGCCTCCAGCTCTGCCTCTACCATAGAGGGCGTATTAGTCGGATTCAGGAGTTCCTCAAAGTGCTCCTTCCACCGCCCGATTACCCCCTCAGTTGAAGTCAACAGAGTCCCATCCTTACTGTATACAGCTTGGATGTTTCCCCGTTTCCCCCTCCTGAGGTTCCGGATGGTTTTCCAGAAACACCTTGGTGCCGACCTAAAGTCCTTCTCCATGGCTACTCCGAACTCCTCCCACACCCGCTGCTTTGCCTCCTTCACGGCAGCGGCTGTAGCCCTTCGGGTCTGTTGGTACCTTGCAACTGCCTCAGGAGTTCTCCGGGATAACATATCCCGGAAGGCCTCTTTCTTCAGTCGGATGGCTTCCCTGACCACCGGTGTCCACCACGGTGTTCGAGGGTTACCGCCCCTTGAGGCACCTAAGACCTTGAGACCACAGCCCACCGCCGTAGCTTTGGCAATAGAAGCTTTGAACATCGTCCATTCCTGTTCAATGCCACCAACCTTCACAGGGATGCTAGAAAAGCTCCGCCGGAGGTGTGAGTTGAAGATCTCCCGGACAGGGGCCTCCTCCAGACGTTCCCAGTTTGCCCGCACTACCCGTTTGGGCTTACCAGGTCTGTCTGTCCAGAGTTTTCCCCCACCCTCTGACCCAACTCACAACCAGATGGTGATCAGTTGACAGCTCCGCCCCTCTCTTCACCCGAGTGTCCAAAACATACGGCCTCAGATCCGATGATACGACAACAAAATCGATCATCGACCTTCGGCCTAGGGTGCTCTGGTACCACGTACACTTACGAACATCCTTATGCTCGAACATGGTGTTCGTTATGGACAATCCATGACTAGCACAGAAGTCCAACAACAAACGACCGCTCGGATTTAGATCAGGGAGGCCGTTCCTCCCAATCATGCCTCTCCAGGTATCCCCATCGTTGCCCACGTGCGCGTTGAAATCCCCCAGCAGAACTATGGAGTCCCATACAGGATTCCAGTCAGAGTCTCTAAGAAGGCCGAATACTCTGAACTGTTGTTCGGTGCATATGCACAGACAACAGTCAGAGTTTTCCCCCCCATAACCCGCAGGCATAGGGAGGCGACCCTCTCGTCCACCGGGGTAAACTCCGATGCAGCGGCACTCAGCCAGGGATTTGTGAGTATCCCCACACCCGCCTGGCGCCTCACACCCTGGGCAACTCCAGAGAAGAAAAGAGTCCAACCCCTATCCAGGAGTACGGTTCCAGAACCGATGCAGTGCGTAGAGATAAGCCCCACCAGATCTAACTGGTAGCGTTCCACCTCCCGCACAAGCTCCGGCTCCTTCCCCCAACAGAGAGGTGACGTTCCACGTCCCCAGAGCCAGCCTTTGCCACCCGGGTCAGGTCTGTCGAGGTCCCTGGCCTTCACTGCCACCCATGGGGCAGCGCACCCGACCCCAGCGGTTCCTCCCGCAGGTGGTGAGCCCACAGGATGGAGAGGAGGGGGGTGCCACGTTGCTGCTTCGGGCTGTGCCCGGCCGGGCTCTGTGGCAAACCCGGTCACCAGGCGCTCGCTGTCGGCTCCTCCGACTGGGTCTGGCTCCAGATGTGGGCCCCGGGCTTCCTCCAGGCAGGGTCTCCTCAACTCTTCTTAGTTTTTTCATTGGGGTTTTAGAACCATTCTTAGTCTGGCCCTTCGCCTGAGCAGCTGTTTCTATATTTGAAACTCTGCACGTCCAAGACAACAATAAGTTTCCTCTGAGGAAAGCTCCCCACAGGGTTCCCAAACTGTCGATGCACCATGACAGGGAGAGCCCTGTGTTTAAAGGCAATGAAAGCAACAAATGTGCCTAGCAATGAGGTGACACAGTGTGATCTGTGACGCGCTGCAGGGTTCACAGTATTCATATGCATACATTCATGGATACAATATGTACTTACATAAGACCTTCCTGAAGACTGCGTTGCACATGAACTTCTGAAATCGTTCCGCGTAGAAACTTGGTCTGTGTACCGATACAGTGTCCTACAGAAAAGGAATGATTACAGGGTTTACTTAAGAGCATTTTTTATTTAAAATTAACTGAGGCCAGAGAATCTAATGGAGGATGTAGCCTACCCCATCGTGAACCAAAGCTTTCCACGAGTGTTCGAGCTTCTTTACTAATCTGAAAAACAACACATAGAGCCTGGATTACACTCAATTCTGTGCTTGAACATATCCTGTGTAGACAGACAGGGCACTTAAGCTGCCGCTGCCTCGCTAACTTGCTGCTTTTGCTATGCAGGCTGTGTAGACTTTGTGCGTCACCGACTGCACAAAGGCTTTAGAGCAGGGGTCAGCAACCTTTACTATCCAAAGAGCCATTTTGCCCTATTTTCCACCAAATAAATTTTGTCTGGAGCCGCAAAAGCTATTTGATATTACAGCGTATAAAGTTTTAAATGTAGTTATATTATATATACACAAATTATAGTTAGTTGTATTTATGAAAATAGACAAAAAAGACAATTCTTGACATTTTATTGCTATTTTACCTGTTAATCAAACTTATGAAGAGGAGAGTTTGCTGCAGCAGTTGAGAAATCGCTCTTTTTCGCTCATCTCCAGCGTGATACTATTCAGCAAATGCAGTGTGTTTGTTCTGGAAGTGTCTTTTTACATTACATTTTTTGCACATATCAAGCATACAGGTAAGCCGGCATGATTTGCAGTGAAAGCAAATGAATACGTCCCCACAGAATTAAACAATCTATTTTCCTCGATGACTTTTCTTTTTTTTGATTTATCCATTGATAGTTTACCGAGGGTGGGGGTCTGCAAATCATGACTGGCCACCTGCAGGGAAAGGCGCTTGACAGCGACGTAATAGGATGTCACATTTTAGTTGACAAAATATTAAAACATTTTTTATTTTCAGTGACACAGTAGATGTAGACACCCACGTTCACTACTTGATTGGTTCTTAGCAGTCACGACGTGTCCTTCCCTGATTCGTCACACCCCTATCACGTGACCCTTACCCGGAAATTCACAAACAACAGCTTTGGTTATCTATCGACCACCAGGTTAATTTAACATGGACAACTGATTACAGGCGTTGTTGACCTTGTTGTCTTTACTAGCAGCTGTTGTTCAGTTAAAGTCTGCATGTCTGCGGAGGAAACAGCTGTTATTGTAGCGATTAGCGAGCGGCGTGTCCAGCGGCGTTATCAGACCTACGGAGCAGCCATCTGGTTGCTCAAAGCCGCTAACCTATCTACTTCCTGTTTACACCGGACCCACCCGCGTTCCCAGTGTACGTGAATAGTCACGTGATATTCGTTTTCAGGCGTTGTAGTCTGGGCGGAGATCGTCTCGAAAAAAACGATGCTGAAACGCCGCGTGGACGGAGATCGTTTTTGTTTGTTAAAACTTTTTTTTTTATTAGTGTGGATGTAGACTCAGGGAGCCGCAACAGAGGGGCTGAAAAGCTGCTTGCGGCTCCGGAGCCATGGGTTGCCGACCCCTGCTTTAGAGGTATACAAACATGTGTGCTGTTTACCTATAGGACTGCAGAATGTCAATAATACCAATATACACCAGCAGCCTCTCGCCTTTCGAGTTTCGTGCAGGGATTCCACCCGTTCTGTCAAATCAAACAAAAAGAGATATAATTGAATCATTCTGTCATTACTCTCAGTAAACATGACCACTGAAACACCGTCACTCACTGGTCCTCTGTTTCCGGTGATCCCATGCTCCCTGCCTCGGCCTGGATGGCCTCTATAGCAGTGCTGTACAGGGACTTTTGACCTTGTGGCCTCCGTTGGTCCACAGCCCCGGCCACCGCCTCTTTGCTGGCCTGCCCTCGACAGGCTTCATCTACATTGTGGATTCCCACCAGAAGGCTGTAGTCCATAATCTTAAAACTTTGCAGAAGCTGAATGGAAAACAAGAAACACACCAGACCAGTGATTAGGAAAATACATGACAAAAAATGTAGATATTTCTTACTAATAGTCTATGTGCGTTTATGATGATTTGATCCTAAATAAATTTGAAAATATCCCACGTGTAGCTTCATGTTTAGACAGGCATTAATCTGTAGTTCTTACCAGGCAGTCTCTCTGGATGGTCTTGCAAACAGCACTATACTTGTCCCCCTCCAGTAACAGTCCATTCTGCATGTCCTGCAGGAAGTCCAGGTCCTTGTATGTGGGCACAGACTTTTCTCTCTCTTTAGCTGAGGCCCGCCGCTTGTAGGTGGAGCCCTTTAGATCATACTTGAGGTGCATTTGTACAGCGCTCGGGAGCAGATTGTTCATAACTGCTATACGGATATTTTTACCCGCTGCCTGGACACAGCAGAGTCCATAAAACTTTGGTAATAAGGTCCGTTTGTTCTGGTTCAGGTTCTGAAAGAGAGCAGAGACGATGGTGGAAGGAAAGTAAAATATTAAAACAAAATCAAAACAAGCATCAGTGCAACTGACCAGAAAGTGAAATGAGTATTTGACTAATGTTAACCGAAAAATTAATAGATAATAAAACAAACAAGGAAAAGTTATACATTATCCCACACAAGGGATGCAGTCAGTGACAAATATGGCACCTTATTTTGATATACAATTGTAAAAAGCATTTTTTCCCAGTTTCTATCAAAATCCAAACAGCCTTACATGTTGCACATTAGCCATGGGGAAAAAACAATGCAGAGCCAATATTTTGCCAGAGCTTGTGTCAAAATAGTAAAAAATGGTACGATGCCTTTAGTGCCGCAACTAATGATTATTTACATTAACAATAGTCATTGTAAATCATTCTCTTGATTTATCATGTTGTCTATTCCTATTCCTATTTTCTGACATATTGTATATGTCAGAAAATAGGAAAAATGCCCAAAGTTATTAAAGCCAGTCCTTAGATCTTACCATGAAGTAACCTGGGAGCAGTTTCTGCAGAAACTCTGCCTCTTTGTGCTGCACGGTCTTAATGATGAACTCATCATCACTGGAGACGTAGAAGAGAGATCCACTCGCCCCGGAGTTTGATAGCTCGATCAGCGGCTCATTACACAGAGAGTACTGTCACCAGACCAGAGCACAGTAGTTAGAAATGTTATATTATAGAAACCAAAGAACTACGAACACAGGTTAAAAACAAGTCAGCTGAGACTTTACATCGTAAGCAGCCCCACACCTAGTGTGTCGACACCCAAGTAGTTCACGCTTCCCTGGTTACACTCTTTCACGCCTTTCTTCTCACAGTTATTTCACTTTCCTCAGAGTTTTACTGTTCTGCTAGCACATTTTCTGACACAGATGCTGAGTAAACAAGAATACCATGTAGTCATCAGGCCGGATGCCAAACATCTCTCTGAAGTACCGGAAAGCCATTGGGGCGTAAGTCTTGAACCTGAAGTCTCCGTAGTGGTGGGCTGGTGTAAGGTTACTGCCCTCACTGCCAGCAAAAGACAAGAGGCAGAGGATTAGACAACATACAAGGAGGTTATGTAAAGAAGTAATAATTTAGTACAGACAGAACACCATCATCTTTACAACTTGTCTTTAACTCAAAATTTTACCTGGGAAAGAAGAAGCTTTCGACTACTTCAAAGTCCTGCAGCAGCACGTCTCTCTCAGGTTTCTGGCTTAAGCTGCCCACCGTGTGCGCGATGCCTAACTGGATAGCGCCTTGTAGGGCTGAAGATGTTGTCTGGAAGACACAGCAAACTGACATGACTCAAATGACAAATACAGTTCAGATCTTGTCTATGGTTTATAAATTATTAACTAATCATAAGCAATCTCCACAATAGGACTTGACAAGACTGACAAAAAAGGTTTGACATATTTTCATAAATCAACAGTGATTATAGATCTGCAACATTTACTTGATTAATCAGGGAACAAAAAATGAATCTGCAGCTATTTTGATAATTATTTAATTGTTTGAGTCATCTCTAAAGCAAAGGCACCAAACATTATCTTAACAATTTAAAAATCGTTGTGTTTTGGGCTGTTGGTCAAACAAAACAAGACATATGAAGATGTTACCTCTGGCTTTTGAAAATATTATAGAATAAGCAATTAATCGTAAAAATATTTGGCAGAATAATAGATAAGGCAAATTATTGTTGGTTGCACTCAAAAGTGAGTGCATGTAAATGTGCTTCAGTCAATGGACGCTGATCTCCCACCTTCTTGTACGTCGTCTCCCCAGTGGTATCAATTCCACGATGGCCGATGGTCTTTTTCATGGCCGGAGTCATGCTGGTGCTTGGACTCTGTGAGTGCAAACATGGTGGGAAAATGAAATAGAAGTGGAAAAAAAGTCTGCTGCGAAGCAATATCCTCATATTTCAAAGAGGAAGGAATGGAGGGTGTGTCAGCTAAATGTCTGTAAATTCTGTAAAGACAAACGCAATGTGTTTCCCAACAGTCACAGAGCTAGATTATGCATTTCCTGCAAACGAATCAGTTATTTCTTACCTCGGGAGGAGCATTTTTTCGGGTCCCAGTTGAATCTGGAGTGAAAAGGAGAAGAAACATAAAAGTTAGAAAATAATACACAAGGAGGGAACGAAATAAGTTAATCAAACAAATGAAATTCTCACACTGGATGCATTAATATTACACCACACAGCTTGAAACAGCTTCCACCATTCCATAATGGTGAAAAGAAAGCGTGCAGACGCACCTCGTTCATTACCTCTGAGAAAAGACAGTCTCCTCCAGAACTGACTCTGCAGGTCTTCGAGTGCAATGGGAGGAATTAGATAAGTATTCTATTACTGTTTAAGTAAATTCATAAAAGGCTAATGAATGTCCTGATATCGATAATCAAAAGTTATTTTCCTGGGAGTCCAAAGTCAACATTAGACCTTAATAGTTTACTTTTGTCTTTTAAGAAACACTTCAGAAAGTGATACAACTAAATGATGTGACTGTCTACTTTTCAGTTTGCTTTTCTCACTTATTAACAGGGACTCCACTGATTTTACACTTAAAGGAAAAAAAAAAACCTGAGGATGTTGTGATGTCATCATGAGAGCACAGCTTTAAAACAAAACGCACCGGGGGTGTAGAGTTTTAAAGTCGCATTACTGGAAATGTAGGAACACGTTGTTTTTTTTTTAGAGCTTGACCCATACCAGGCACTAAAAGTCAGGATGTTTGGCCATTTTGACTATTCATCTTTTCAATCTGTCTCATATGAATCTCACAACTTAATAGAACTATAATACAAAATGAAAACTTTTGTTAAATGGCCCCATTTCCTGCTGTTGATTTCACTCAGTTGTCATGTTTCACCAGTTTTGAAGTACATCTAGCTAAAACTATTGTAGTCTCTTATACTATTTACATTACTCTTTTTTTGGTCCATCACACTTATTTCAATAAGACTTAATAGTATGATAGCAACACATCTCATTATAACTCAATTAAATTCAATAACACCACATATTAAAACCTCCAAAATGACCATATGCTTGAGTCAATAACTCACTGAAGATTTTAACAAAAACTGAAAACAACAAGCTTCAGGAAAGTATTGGGCTGCTTTAGTTTCAGCTAGGTGTGCCTAAAGACCTGACAATAGAGTGTATACAAACAATATAGGCAATACTAAAGATCGTTTGAGGATTACAGTTATGAGGTTGTCACAGGACTGACTGATGAGCCGTTGGCGTGCCGATACATGCCATAACCTGAGCTAATGACCATCTATCTAGATTATCTACATGAATAACTCATGTCAAACACAACTGATCTACCCCTTTCATGAAACGGTAGTGTAAAAATATAGCGTTAGTACTTACTACCAGAGAGGCCCTGCAGCTCTGGAGGCTCCTCTGCAGCTGTGGCCATTCAGACCGAAACCTGATCTCAAACTCGGTTGTGTTGAAAGTCAGATCCTGGTTAGACGTTATCAGTTTTCTCTGCGTGAGCACTTCTAGTAGTTGGGGATCTGTGTAGACAAAAGTAGCTCGTTAACAGCAAACACTTCGGATGACTCCATGCCACAAATATTGACAACCGCCACGTTGACTGGCTCTGTTGCTGGACTGGAGGATTTTAAAATACAGTTTGTTACGTTGACAAGACGGAGACAGAGACTGACGGTAGTTTTTTAACGACAACTTTTTGCTAACCGTTTGTGAATAATGTAACTGTGGGGGGATGTAATGAATGGTAAGACTAGTGCATGTTGTAACATGCTAGCACCTTAACTTACATTGGTGTCAGGATTGCGACATTTATATATGCTAGCTAGCTGCTAACTCTGATTCAACTTTTCTAACTGTAGCAAAGCTGGTCACACTGATAACTAAATAACAGCATTACAAACAAAGAGCCAACTCACTCGAAAACCTTGTGGAGTAGTTTTCGCCGTTTCCAGAGAAAGAAAAACTAAACTTTAAAGGCACTGTTTTTCGTAAAAACTAAATAAACAAGGAAGCAGTGCGGAAGCAGCAGTTTTGTATTACGCACCACCAGCCAGAGCAAGAACAAAACTTCCGGTTAAATGTTTTTTCAGAATAAAACACAAATGTCACAGGAAAACGGAAAAAGAAAACAACTGAGTTTTATTGTGTGCACCACGTCATCAAAAAACTATTTCTCATGAAAAGATATAGTGGAGTAATGTTTACCTGAGCAGAGAATGAAGTCGATCTCCCTCTGTGTGTTGTAACCAGAGTTTCTCTGTGCTTTGTTTACATAGCCGGTCTGACCACCTTATTACCATTAAGATCTGACTACCTTATTACCATTTCTCCTACTATGGTAAGGTCATGACCTGTATTCTTATCCCAACCCAAAGCAATCTCACTCATCATGCCTAAACCTAACCATATTAAACCGACAAAGTCAAAGGGTACTAGCCAAACTGAGACAGAGTAGGATGGGTCATACTTTTGCCAAAACAGGATTTGTAATTTTGATGGTCAGTGCCTCCATTATGTTGATGCATGTGAGCGTGTCCCACTGGCTAGCTATTGCCTCGGCTCAATACATCTGATAACAATGACACCATCGTGGCAGACATGTGCCACCATACAGATAAACACTGTAAGCACCCTCACCATGTTGAGAGCCGTATAGAGGCATATGCTTTGAGTTTCATATTGAGTACCTTGAATATAGAATATATAAAATGATTTAACGACCCAAAAATATATTGTGTAGGACTGTTGAAAAAGCTTCAGGTGCTTATGGAATCCCATGAAAATGTCATACACGTGCAATATGAATTGTCCAATTTCATTAGGTGCTATGATGAAGTAAGAGATGAGCACAAATCTTTTTTAAGCTTACTGATACTAAAACACAATCATTGGTTCGAGGACAAAAGGAAACTCTAGTGGCTCGTTGGCTTGTTGATGCTGGTCAACCATATGCACAACCAAATATTAAATGTGTTGAACATGTACGTGTGATAGACTCGGAGGAAGTTGGATCTGAGGACAGTGTTTCCAATGTCTCACCCTCTAAATCAAGCCTTACAAAAACTCAATTATCACATGTCTCTACAGCATCCTCTGCAGCATCATGGCTGAAACTGAAAGAGCAGCTGGTGTGTTGCAGCACTGGAGAAACAACATTTAATAGAGGCACAAGAGGAACAACTGAGAAAGGAAAAAGAAAGACTTGCATTGGTAACAGAGATGGCGGCATCTAATGCTAAAATTCCTGTATTGGAGGCCAGTGTATCAAGGAATGGCTCTAGATTGTCAGATGGAATGCACTCTTATTTTGAAAAGGCTAATACTTAAAACATCAGTAATCTCAATCCTACTGTGCCTGCTTACTTTCCTAAAAAATATCTAACTGACTTCTTACCTCTACCATTGGTGGTCCAAAGGAAAGAACACAGGAACAAGTTTCTAAAATGTCAGTCAGAACCAATGCCCATACTCAAGCTACAGATCAAGTGCAAGAAACTCAACAGAGGTCCAGCATCCATACCCATGTACAGAGAGACTCAGTGGGGCATGTTCACTCTCAAACTCCAATGCTCAGTGATAACTGTCAGGGACATTGTTAATAGTCCCTGACAGTTAAAAAAAACAAAATTACATTACTGCTTTATTGGTCCAATACAATCTCTCATCTTCTCTCCCACCAAGAGACATTCCAGTATGTAATGGAGATCCTCTTCAGTACCAAGATTTCATCAGAGCATTTGAAAATGGAGTAGAGGAAAAGACAAACAACTTTGGCAACTGCCTGCACTTTCTTGAACAATACACCAGAGGTCAGCAAGGAGACATAGTGCGCAGCTGCCAACATCTTCCTCCAAGATACAAGAAAGCTAAAAATCTTCTCCGAGAACATTTCGGAAATGAACAAAGAAATATCTTCTGCTTGTATGGACAAAGTCTTTAGCTGGACACCTATTAAAGGTGATGATGTTCAAGCATTACAGGCTTTTGCTCTTTTTCTCTGCTGCTGTTATGCATCAGAACAAATTAAGGACATGAAGGAATTGGACATGCCATCCAACATGAGAAACATTGTGCTGAAGCTGCCCTATAAGCATGTACAAAATGCTTATTGACCACTCTTTCTGGGCAATATTATCTTAAGCCTTATTTTATCTGTGACTGTGCTGAAATACCAGGTGTAAACGGAATGAAAATACATGTCTCGTCACCCTGGATGCCACCTGTGTTAATCTGGGTCTGTTCATTCTAAAAGTGATTATAAAGTTTCCGGTTTCTTTAATTCTGACTGACTTTTCAGCAGTGTTTTTGTTGTTGTGGAGCTGTTCCAAAGCTTGATATGTATTTCTTCCTTCCACAGTTGTGGAGGTTCTTTCCAAGGCCAAATTGAGTGTGACTACAAGGCTGATGGGTCCTGTGATGAGTGCTACCTGTTTTTATCTGTATGTACCAAATGCTTATATATGTCATGGTTAACCATGTGACGCTTTGGTCGATTTGATAATTGTAGAACGGATTTCTCTTTTAATTGGCTGCTCAGTTAGTTGTAATATAAAAAACATGGTACCTTGATGAAACCATTTAGCCTCAGAGGGGCTAAATAACAACAATATACGTACTGTTTCAAAATCAAAGAAGTTAATTATTAATCAGAGCACTCACATTAGATCTTAGCATTATCACAGACTATTTTGAATTTCTTAAAGATTGTTTGTCAAATGAGCAGTGGGAGGCGGGTAGAAGCTGTTTTGGGCTTGCATCTCCCTCTCTCTCTCTCTCTCTCTCTCTCCTCTCTCTCTCTCTCTCTCTCTCTCTCTCTCTCTCTCTCTCTTATCTGCTCTGTTCATTGCTGCACAGCGCTGCTACACTTACACACAGCAAACAGCGCTGTCCATGGTTCTGAAACAACAGCTAAATGAAAGTCCAGTTGGGCTGTACCAAAAGTCATTGTTCTTACACAAGAAGCTTTTATTAAGGTTTTTTTAATATAGCTTTGAATGTCCGTTGTTACATTTTGTGACATCACCACCCTAAAAGAATATCATCAAATAAAATTCTATATCTGTAGAGGGATTAATTTGAGTTGTTGTGTGTAACATCGCTGCACTCTCCACAGACATTTGCGGGATGTTTCTTTCATAACTTTCCAAGAATGTCAGCTGGACGTTGTTTTCCTAACTTTCCAGGAACGTTCAGTGAATTGGATTATTTTAACATATAGAGTAATTTCTTTATTTATCTTTACAAAACCATATTGTCTACATTAATGCTCTAGCTTATTTGTTGTACATCCCTTCCAGAGCTTGGTGTTTATGTGTTTTTTTTCAGAGTTTCTTTCCAAGGCCAAATTTAGTGTGAGGTCAAGGCTGATGGGTCCTGCTGTGTGTCACATGTTATTTTGTACCAAATGCTTATTTACCAATATTTGTGACATCTTCCACAGAGGCTATCAGACAAATATAATATAGCAGATACTATCAGTGAAAGCTTTAGGTTTGCTGTAATTTAATGTCTATGAGTAATCACCAAGGTTGTGTTGTCTCTTGCATCAAACAGCTGACAGTTCGCGGATGTTGCTTTTCTAACTTTACCCGACAATGCAAAGCATTTTCTTAAGATTTTCTAAAAATGTTTATTTGTGTTTTTAACTTCACATTGCTATTCTGGTTGGGCAGTGCACTCATAATTCTCTCATTGATCAATGAGCTGTAAATGTCCCACACCCAATTATTAAATCCAATAGCGACCCCTAGTGACTTTTAGTTTTTATTACAAGACTTGAAGAACTGAACTTGTTTGTTCTCATTTGAAGCTGCCAACCTGTCGTTTCTCCAAAGTTATGTCAAGTCCGTTATCAGCAGCTTGTTCAGTAACAAAAAACTTATGAGAACTGTAATGTCTTTATTTCATCCTTTATTTCCCTAACAAAGAATACTACAGTACATGTTAGAAACTGTGAAATCAACTCAGGACACAATTTATTTGAGCTGTGACAGTGAGTGAACATTTGCCAAAAAATGCATTAAAAAAAACCCATGTCTCCCGTTGTTGTGACAAAGCTTGTTAAAATACAGAGTTGTCAAAATAATAACTGACTTCAGCTGTTATCATCCTTACTCAGCATTAACACAACCAGCATGCCCTGTCCGCCTCTGTGACAAAGATCTGCAGGACACATCACATTATTAGCTCAGAATATCATGTATGTTTTCTAATGAAGATTAACCCAATCTCACTTCCCAAAGTTATACAAAAATCATTATTTCATGCCAAGATA
Source organism: Cebidichthys violaceus (assembly GCF_023349555.1). NCBI lineage: Eukaryota > Metazoa > Chordata > Actinopteri > Perciformes > Stichaeidae > Cebidichthys > Cebidichthys violaceus. The sequence goes on along the minus strand of NW_027176329.1, from coordinate 10,109,839 downwards.
CTTTGACCTAACTATTCTGTTCACTTTTGATTAATATTGTGTTGATTTAGTTTGTTGTCCAACTTCAGCAAGCGTGAAAGGTGAATCCTGGCTCCACGGGGATGGGGGGTGCAGTGTAGCCTGGTGTTGGGTCATAGTTTGGGTTTGGCAGCTCGCTGTTAAAGCACGCCCACCGGGCGTCTCCGCTGTCCCCACAGCACACATATGCACCAGTCATGGTGGAGTACTCTTCCGTACAGAACTGGGACAGGGTTTGTTTCCACTGTAAGAAAAACATACAGGTCACAAAGTTGTATTTCATCTCCCTGTGGAAAGCAAATTTTATCCTCACAAGTCCTAACCACTTTTAGTTTCTAAAGTTAAATCTATTCCTTTGTATTTGGGTGCAGAATACTGGACACAGGTATTCCTTCAAAATGTGTATTGTCTTTTAATACGCCTATCTGATGCTGGTCCTGCTGAACTGAGGCAATGAGGTCCTTTTGACACCATTCATCTTCTTGTTTTTTAAATTATGACTTGAATTAATCTTGCGATTGACATTGTTATATATTTAATTAACCATATTATATTTATGTCAAAATACTTGGTATATTTCCTGAACTACTTTTTTAATGTATCACATTATTTCTCCCACACACAAACACAGGCAGGGACTCACAGCTTGTTGGGCGCAGCAGAGGATCTGGTCGTTCTGCTGTGCTATCTGGTCACTGCAGCACAAACTGTACCACGACTCCAGGCGGTTGATGGCGTTTCCACGGCGGCGGAAGTGACTGACCCTGGATCTCGGGAAGAAGCTGGCTAGGTATCTGGGACGGCCTTGACCTTGATGGCAGATGGCAGCGAGGTTCTGAGCAGTGGGACAGGCAGGTGGGAAAGGCACGTCAGGCTCATTGAGAGAGCTTCCTATGGTCTCTGTAAGCGAAGAACATAAAGCAACACAGAAGTTAACAGCATTGTGATTAGAAGAGTACATTAAGTATAAATGCTTAAAGAATCTCGAAGAAATTACCTCCCACATCTGCACCATGAAGAGTCAGCAGTGCAATTATCCAAAATCCTGTGAGGCCTCCAATCGAAATCATGGCTGTAAGGTTGTCTTGCCGGAGCTTATGTTGCTCAAAGATATTGTGACTGGATCTGCAACCAGCTTATATGGGGCAAAGGGAGTGAGTCTGTGGGCGTGAAATGCTTGGAAATGGGGGTGTAAGGGTTGAGAGTGTGTGTGTGTGTGGGGGGGACATAATGTTGGGAGCTGTCAAGATAAAAACAAAATGAGTTTGAACTTCAGTGATATCTGCTGATACATGCAACAACTATTTGGTCTCAAAAGTCTGCAATCGTAGCGGAAATAAGTATTCCATGATGATATGTGTTTACCATTTTGACTTGTCTTCAGAGGGGAAGCACAGGTGTTTCTAAAAACATTAATGCTGCCTTACATCAAATGTAAACACATGTATTTATTTTAATGGAAGCAGTGATACAGTTCATCAGCTTCATTTTCTATAACAGACTGTAGCCAGAACATGTTGAACACATATTGAGTCCAACGAAACATAAAGAAACCAAATGTAAATAAGTGAGTTAATAAATAAGTATATACCAAGAAAAATCAATCCAACTTGTCTTTCAGAACAAAGCTAAATGTTTTGTATAGAGTATCAGGCAAGTAATTAAGCCAGTACCGTACTGAGGGGAGTTTCTGGAGTAGAAATTTCTTCGCAGTTAAAAGGCCATAGGCAATACATTTGAGGCTTCCTTAATGTGTTCAGTGCCTCTTTTGTACCAAGGATGATCAGCTTGGAGTCTGGATACAATGTCAGACCAACCACTTTGGTAAAGATGCTGATAATGCTTTGGACAGCAGGCCAAGCTGTAACAATGTGCCCTCTGCAGAATTAAACTCACCACACTGTGATGATACCTCAAGAAAAATGCTGTGTGGAGTTTACTTTTTGTAAATTGTGTTTTTTGATATAGTTTGATGACATATAAATCTACTGGATGAATACCATTGAATTCCAATTGTAAAAAGACCCCATCAAAAGCCTTTATCAGAGCATCATCAAGTTTGAGAAATGCTGTGATAAACCACAACTCAGGATTGTGATAGATAAAAGCTCAAAAGTTTTTATCTAGGCTCCTAAAAATAAAATTGCAGTCCATCTGAACCGTGAGAAAATGTCTTCCCTGAAAAAGGACTATTAAAAAAAGGGAAATTCCCACTTTTTTAATTTTTTAATGATCTAAAGAGTAGAAAAATAAATTCTTGAGCATTTGCCAGTCAGTGATGCTTTGCTGACTGGATAAAGCAGGAAAACAACATTGAACAGACTAGTACACTTATCAAAACAATTTGGATGTCTTTCTCAGAAGTCAACACTGGACGGTAAACTCCCACAACCCGTTTAAAAAAATGGTTGAGTGTGCTTTCTGTTATCTGCTGCAGATATAGATATGAGAACATCTCGTCTCATGTTGTTATCTACAAACAGTGTTTTGATTCCCTTCGTGTGAGAGGAATGAAGGACGTACTCGGTGGAAAATCATTGAATCAATTTAATCGTTTTTCACTTCCTAGAATTCAAACAGTTCTCACACGATCATTCCTGCTGTCTGTAATGTGTTGATGAGGAAGTGTAATTGAATCACTCCCCTTTTTTTTAGCTAATATTACAGGCTTTTATTTTGACAACATGAATAAGTGTCCATCAGTATTTGGTTTGTTTTGTGTTGTATGTTGGGGTGTGACTTCAGATATGTTACATTTATCACCTTTAACTTGTGCTGTTATCACCAATGCAATCTGCAACTGTCATATAGTGACTTATTGGATTTAAATCCTCTCTCATCTACTGCATGTATGTGTTGCTCCACTGTAACTCAAACTTTATTTTGTTATTTGTTTTGTTATGTGGTATCCAAGGTGCTTTGCTAGCAGATTTATCACAGTAAGATTAATCATCTTGTCCAGTCTTGTATTAATTTGTGCGTATGATACTTGCTTTTTGTGTGTATGATGCTTGCTTTTACAATGGCAAGAAAGGCTCCTGATGTAGACATAACCGCAGTTACACTATAGAAATGCCAAAGCAAAGGAGTCAATGTGTCCCAGTGGAGTGCAGAATACATCTGTCCAGTATCTGAAATTAACAAATGTTTATGCACAAAGGCAAACATTAAAGGAAGGGACAGAGTTTCCCGTCACCAGACTGTCAGCAAAACAAATGTCTCTGTAAGCTTCATATACAGTGACATTTCCCTTACTTGCCACATTTGACCTTTTCAGCTGTTCTAAAATGATCACTGCTATACAGGTGCATAATGAGACACTCTTGTGGGCCATTTGAGACGCCTGCACTGATCAAGAATGTCTCAACATATCAACCAGGGGGAAATGGAACCTGCACAGAGAAATACTGAGGGTTCACGGCTCAGAGCCCTCTCTGTGGTAGTGGAGGATGAGACTATGGACAGACCACCCAAATGGGTCTGTAGCCAAGCTTGTTGCTGCTCTGAAATAATCAACTTAAAACGATCATGGTGAGTAACATTGTTTGGACACTGTTTTTCCTCTCTTTCTTCGAATCATTAATTTTAACCCTGACTTTCTATTGATAATAGAAAACTTTACAGCTAAATTAGCATAATTACTGTACAAAAACTTAATCTTTTGATCTTTTCATGTGTTTTCCAGGTGAATTGACTGTGTCAACGATTCCTCTTAACCTCAATGAGGGACAAGTGAAGTCTTTCAAGAGGGTTTTCACCATACTATCATAACTGAATGGCTGGCCTGATGCTATGACTTACAAAGTCACTGTCACTGTTCCTGGAAACTGGTGGTCTGTGTGACTATTTTAACGACATCGAGGCAGATGAGTTTGGGCTACCTGATGGAAATATTACCAAGGACGTCCAGACCTTTGGAGCACACTAAAAGATGGCCACGCTGGGGGTGGCCTGTGAAGATGCTGCAGTGGCAGCCAGTGCCCTAAATGTAACAGCGCACTATAGGAAACCTTTGAGGAAGACTGTAGAAGTATTCTAAGTATTCATAGTATTCTATGACATCTGCATGTCTCAGGGAGACCACAACGTTCCCTGCAACAGCATTTGCACAGAGTATTTGACTGACTTTCAGACTCTGAAATCAAGCAGAAATCAACCATCCTCCAGTTGTCGATCTTTACAGCAGTCTGGAGCAAAGATCGACAACTGGAGGATGGTTGATTTCTGCTGTAAGTACTGTAGTCTGTGTGACGAATGATGGTTCCTTAACTCTATGATAAATGTTGTGGTCTTTACGTCTTGATTTTGCCCGTTTCTAATTCACATTGTTGTTGTAGGGACCCAAAAAAAATTAATGTAAACCAGTGGGCTTAAACTACTGAAGATCTGCCTATAAACTTTGTATGCTGGAACTGTATTATAGTTCAATTTGCAGGGAATATCATATATATACACACATATATATATATATATATATATATATATATATATATATATATATATATATATATATATATATATATATATATGTATGTGTATATATATGTACATATATATGTATATATGTGTATATATATATGTACATATATACGTATTATATCTGTGTATGTATATATATATATAGATATATATATATATATATAAATATACAATTCAATTCATATACAATTCAACAATACAATTTTTTTAAATATGGTGTCAGTGTTACTGTCCTTAAGCTCTTAATAAAATTAGTTTGTAAAATAATTATATAATAAACTTTATGTTTATGTCCAGAAGGTTCGGAGAAGGAGCCTCAGAAAACAATTTTAAAACAAAAATGAATCGAACAACAAAAGGTCTTCTGGTTGATGAAAGGACAAGCAGATATAGAAAGTTGCATTTATTCAGTGGTGGGCCGTCTGCTGGCCTAGAAAGAATCACAAAGTTATCACAGCTTGTTTTAAGTAGAGCTTTTATCCAATTAGATTTCGCCCCTATGCTGTCTCTAAGTAAAAAAAATCTGCCCGGAGGCCTTCATTGATTGTCATAGTCTTCAACCAATCAGATTTTTAGTTCGACATGTTGGCCGTATTCTTTGACATGCCAGAGCCTTCTAGCTGGCCTACAAGTACGTCATCATTAATGTGCGGCTTGATTGGTCAGTGGGTTAGCGTGACTGTTGTGAAACTTGCTAGCAGAACTTTGTAGCAGTAAGAGTTAAAGTTTAAATATATGTAAGACGTTTTTATGTGGCATTTTGGCATGTTTGGCAGTGACAATCCCAATATCTACTGTCTCTGTTGAGCGGACATTTTCAGCCCTCAAATGCATTAAAACGTATTCAAGAAATACAACTGGGGAGGCTTTATGTTATTCTACCTGCTTTGTTGCTTTGTTGTCATATAAATATATGTGACTGGTTCTTGTGAGTTTGTTCTTGTCATTGTGTTAATTACATTGATTTTGATTATATGCCTTGCCCGTTAATGATGAAGCATCCCGTCATGCTGGCGTCATGACGGCAAGGAGGTGGTTCAACTGTAGTAGGACAGCACTAAAGGCCCAGGTATAAACTACACGGCCTGCCACTGCATTTATTAGTAGTGTAACAAGTAGAATGAGTTATTGTTTTACTAAGAAACCGAATGTTTTTGGGTTTACCTTTTTTTTCTTTGCATTGTTTATTTTTTTAACCGTTTTTAAGTTCACCAAATACTGTCAAATTACACACGATCATGTGGGATTTGAACTTCTCTTTTATGTTCAGTCTGAATCCTTGTGGTACTGGGCAATCCCAAAAGCTATGTGAATGATATTTATCATTCATCACAGAGCTGTTGAGAAAGCTATATAAAAATGTTGACACAATTTCAATATTATTTCAATGGGGTCATAAAAAAAGTAATTTTCAAATCAAAATGTCCTTTCCATGAATGACTGCAATGTAAGTCTTAATTGTAGCCACTGTGGTGGAAAATATTCCTATATTCGCTTTGCGTGAGTCTTTTAATGCTGAAATACATAATACCAAAAACCAGGCTATCTTTTAAGTATATATTTTCTACGCAGAGAAGGTTCAATCATCACAACAGAGTGCGTACAGTCTCAGTGAGGAAGAACCTCGAAAAAAATGAACACGCTTTCTTTATACAGAATGAGCAAAGGTGGGGGCCGATGGCCAACGTTACAGATATGTTGGTCTCAGACTTTTGGTCTCAGACTGATAGGAACAACAAATGAAAACAAACGACCAGCAACCAAAACAAGCAGCCCAAAGGCCTTGGCATGGAACATTCTCATACAACACAGTTAGTTATCTATGTGAGAAGGCAAGGGAGAATTCTTCTTCTGCACAACAGAGACACGGTGAAGTAAAACAAAGAGAGCAAAATTGCATATGCATTAATACAATATACTGAGTAGAAATACTACGTAAAAAATTACCATTACACCACCACATACATGTTTAAATCTTTTCTAAAATGTATATTGCCACATTTGGTTCAGCATGTGGTATATCATACTGTATATTATTTAGTGACCAAGAATAGAATATATTAATGTGAGAGAAAAAAAAAATCAGAAGAATTTATATTTGTTGGTGTCATAATGGGTGTCATAATGGGCATTTTTGTAATAATTTGTCTTGTTTCCAAACAGATGTACTTCAGGTAAAAATGGGGATGCTTCAGCAGCATGATAGTTAAATGATGGGTCAACAGATGGGAAACAGTTACTCATAAGAGACAGACATCAAACAATGTTTGAAACATGTTTATTGAGTACACAGTAAAAATGCATGATCATTTTGTTTGAGTGGTTGATACGTTCATATATATTCCCAAGCAAAATCTTTGTTTTCATTATTTTTTTAATTATTACAGATGTTTGACAAGACAAACATATTGTTCAGACTTTTGAAAATTAAAAAGAAAAAAGGAATGGGATTTACATTCTCTATATAAATAAAAATAATTTCATGAATCAATGATGCTGTTGGGTTAGCGCTGAAGGATGTTGATCAATGCAGTTGATGGAAAGCTGGCAGGACTGAAATTTACAAACCACTGAAAAAAAAACAGAGAAATATTTTTTCAGGAAAGCTCCAATAGTGACATGTATGTGCAGTAAGATTTTTTTGTAAGATTTTGTTTTAGAAGAACAATTCCTGGGGAAATTGCTATTGAGGTCTTCTTAGTATCAGTGGCATCATTTATGTTGCTTACCATTGGGGGAAATCCGGAGCCATCCACTGCCCAAAGTTCAGTGACGCAGAGGCAGCACTCGGCCTGAGTAGTTGAGCAGGCCTGATGGTTCCACATACCCCACATACCACGTCAGCTACTTCGTCACTGCCAGTAATAGTGAGTTCATTAGTTGAACTAAAAGACACCTGAAGGCTGGAAGTGTTAATTATCACTGTATTGTCAGAGACCACCACTTTCACACCGTTCTGGGAGAAAGTGGTTTGAGTCAACGCTCTTCCATTTATCTGTAAACACAGATTGAACACTTTATAGTAACATTCATTTTTTTAAAGTAAGATTAATGTCACATCTTTATCCAGACACTTACCCAGACGTCATGTTTCCTGTTGACTGTGATGACCCCTTCATTGAAGAACACATATACAGCTGTAATTGTGTTGACACCAGGAGTGCACATCTCCAACTTCCCCACCACCCTGAACCAGACTGACGTTGGAGAGACGTCACAGCTCTGGATAATCTCATAGGCTCCTGGCACTGTAATGATACTACCCGCCCCATTAAATGCCGTGAGGGTCCCATTGGCGTCCAACAGGCAATGCTGAACATGGCAGCCCATCACGCCTTTCTCGACCATGCATCTCTCGTTGGAGTCACATGACATGTTTTTGGACAAAACTACTCCAGAGGCCTGGCAGGTGTGAATCCTGTGACAGTTGTCAGTTATAATAGACTCTCCAATCTGCAGCAAAACACATGGTTTGGTTAATGGTTAAAGTGGTCTACATACTTTACTAGTTCATAGTGTAATGTATTTGGGAGTACGCATTAGTGTACATATCAACATTTCAAATGGTGGAGGTGAACTCTTGTGCCCCAAAAATGCCCCTGCAGGAAGGCAACAAGAATAGAGCTTGATTTATGCTTGACGCATCTGCGAGGGTCGCGGCCCAATGTGAAGTTGAACCGTCAGACACGCCCCTTTGGGTGGTCCCGTGCAACAGGTTTTCTCCTGTCCATGCACATCTGACATTTTCTAACAAATGGATGGGCTAAGAAAATGGAGAACCTTGAGGAGATGCTGGTGGCAGAACTGAGGAAACACATACAGTTGTGGTCAAAAGTTTACATACACTTGTAAAGAACATAATGTCATGGCTCTCTTGAGTTTCCCCGTTATTTCTACAACTCTGATTTTTCTCTGATAGAGTGATTGGAACAGATACTTCTTTGTCACAAAAAAACATTCATGAAGTTTGGTTCTTTCATGACTTTATTATGGGTTAACAGAAAAAGTGATCAAATCTGCTGGGTCAAAAATATACATACAGCAGTGCTAATATTTGGTTACATGTCCCTTGGCAATTTTCACTTCAATTAGGCGCTTTTGGTAGCCATCCACAAGCTTCTGGCAAGCTTCTCGTTGAATCTTTGACCACTCTTGACAGAATTGGTGCAGTTCAGTTAAATTTGATGGCTTTCTGACATGGACTTGTTTCTTCAGCATTGTCCACATGTTCTCAATGGGATTTTAAGTCAGGACTTTGGGAAGGCCATTCTAAAACCCTAATTCTAGCCTGATTTAGCCATTCCATTATCACTTTTGATGCGTGTTTGGGGTCATTGTCCTGTTGGAACACCCAACTGCGCCCAAGACCCAACCTTCGGGCTGATGATTTTAGGTTATCTTGAAGAATTTGAAGGTAATCCTCCTTCTTCATTATCCCATTTACTCTCTGTAAAGCACCAGTTCCATTGGCAGCAAAACAGCCCCACAGCATAATACTACCACCACCGTGCTTGACGGTAGGCATGGTGTTCTTGGGGTTAAAGGCCTCACCTTTTCTCCTCCAAACATATTGCTGGGCATTGTGGCCAAACAGCTCGATTTTTGTTTCGTCTGACCACAGAACTTTCCTCCAGAAGGTCTTATCTTTGTCCATGTGATCAGCAGCAAACTTCAGTCGAGCCTTAAGGTGCCGCTTTTGGAGCAAGGGCTTCCTTCTTGCACGGCAACCTCTCAGTCCATGGAGATGCAAAACACGCTTGACTGTGGACACTGACACCTGTGTTCCAGCAGCTTCTAATTCTTGGCAGATCTGCTTTTTGGTGGTTCTCGGTTGACTCTTCACCCTCCTGACCAATTTTCTCTCAGCAGCAGGTGATAGCTTGCGTTTTCTTCCTGATCGTGGCAGTGACAAAACAGTGCCATGCACTTTATACTTACAAACAATTGTTTGCACTGTTGCTCTTGGGACCTGCAGCTGCTTTGAAATGGCTCCAAGTGACTTTCCTGACTTGTTCAAGTCAATGATTTGCTTTTTCAGATCCATGCTGAGCTCCTTTGACTTTCCCATTGTAGCGTTTGTGGGCGTTTGTATCCAATGAGCCCTATTTAAATGGCCTCAGAGAAGTCACCAGCTGTAGTCACTCATAATCACTCACAAGAAGTTAAGAGGCCATGCTATGAAGCTCATTTCATTGACACAACTTTCTAAGTCACCAAAATTGCTAATTCATGTTGCTGTATGTATATTTTTGACCCAGCAGATTTTGTCACTTTTTCTGTTAAAACCCATAATAAAGTCATGAAAGAACCAAACTTCATGAATGTTTTTTGTGACAAAGAAGTATCTGTTCCAATCACTCTATCAGAGAAAAATCAGAGTTGTAGAAATAACTGGAAACTCAAGAGAGCCATGACATTATGTTCTTTACAAGTGTATGTAAACTTTTGACCACAACTGTACATCAGTCTCACAAGTATATTGTACTTTCTTGTGTCTCGCCTATGTTTATGTAGCGGCCGTACAGCCCATCTGCTCCTCCTTCATTTCTGTCGCAGCAGGATTAATTATGAACACAGCGGCTTGTGTCTCCATTTTGACGTGAGTTTTCGATATACTGTCCCCTACAGTTTAGGAAAATATTGATTACAATATCTGCAGAGAGGAGAAACCGCATGGAGAATAAAAGATCCAAATATTTCCTCAGGTCACATCCATACTACCGTCCATGCATTAATAAATGTAATGTCAAATGTGTTGATGTGGAGCACTCCATAAGCCTCGTCACAAACTTTTGTTAGAAGCCAAGATGTATTTATCAACAGACTGAATAATATCCAGGTTTACTTCATCAGATCGGGTCTACTTATAATAAATTAATAAAATATTATCCTCTCACCATGTAAGTTTGGCCATTGTAATAGCAGCTGCACTGGTCAGTGGGCACACAGCCAGTTCCATTGTAGAGGTAGTCTTTATCACAGGTACAGCCCTCAGCACAAGTCGTTGTGCATGTGATGATGTCACGGAGACCAGGACATGGAGAGGTACACGGCAGTGCACAGGTGTCATAATGGCTGCCAACACTGCATGTAAAAGCTGTAATCAAATAATAGTAGTTTTTTTATATAGTAAACGTAAAAGTGTTGAACAGATGTAGAGTTAGAGATGGATATTACAATGTACAATGAATAATACAAATGTTCAGACTCACGGCATAAAGAAGCACTTCTCCAGATCCCAATCTTTATGCCAAAGCCTTGGCAGTCTAACATGTATGCAGCGATACTTTGACACAGCACGCTTTCATCATTGTTGGACATGCAAACATCATAGACACAATCTCTTAAGTAGGAGGTGGGATCAATCACATCATGGCAAGCAGCAAATGGACCTTTGATATCGGTGATTATTGAGCAGTTTGCCTTTATCGCAGCTTCTTTAGAATCGTCACATTTGGGGCACTGGTCGCCACTGCAGCCATCTTCACAGACCGCTCCAGGCACGGGCACTTTCCACGCTGCTCCAAAGGTCTGGAAGTCCTTGGTCAAATTTCCATCTGGCAGCTGGAACTCATCTGCTTTGTCATCATTAAAATTGCCGCACAGACCACAGGTTCTGCCGTAGTAGTTTCCAGGCACGGTGATAGTGACGTGGTAGACCAGATCATACGTGACCCTCAGACCAAAGTCGGTAATAATGACATCATTTGCCCCCTCCTGATAAACCATCACTGCACCATTGTAGAGGTTTAGCGGAAGGCGATGTAGGACCCCATTTGCCTGCAGAAATAATAAAAAATTTTGAGTACTCATTATTTATTCACATTTTACATACATTTGTCATTCAATTATATTCAATTGACTATGAACATTTGTGCCTATTTTGACTGTTTATGCTGTTATTGTTATTCTCATTGCATAGTTCCCTAACTCAGTTTAAGCCCATAAACCAGCAATAACTGATTTGTTTGCATTGGCATATGGCAAACTTTCATTGCAAATATATAGCTCTGTTTTTGGTCTCTACCAACTATATCTATAGCTACTAAATGTTAAACTGTGTTCATCTGGCTAGATAAGCTGGAAATCCGAAAGGATCTGCAGATTGGTTGATAATTCTCAGTCGGTTCATCACTGGAATTATTTATTTTCACATTATAACTCTGTTTTCACATTGACATTTAAATCATTGTTAGTGTAAAGTACGGTTATCGCATCTTTAAATAATATCAGTCACTTACCCAAACCATATTAATTTCATTATTGCGAAGTATCAAGACGGTTCCGTAAACTTCTACCGCTACCAGCTTTGTCACTGACACCTTGGGATTGTCAGACAAAGCATACCACTTGTCATTCTCCACCGCCACAGAGAACTCGGGGAGCTGCGTGCCGCTCATGTGGCAGCTTTTAGCGGCGATGTAGGTGCAGGTGCCTTGGAAGTCATAGGTGGTGTTGTCAAAGGTGTTGTAATGTGGATCGCCAGAGATGGAGCAAAGTCCGTTTCTCAAAGGCTGACATGATCGCACATTATTCTTCATCTCACACTTCTCATTTGTGCCACAAGAGGACTGCTTACACTGCACCTAATATGAAAGACATACCTGCTTGATCATTGTTGAAAATGTTGTGCAATGCATTCCCATTGTTTCAAACTGATAACCCCAAATAACTAATTCAAACTCTCCGTCCATATCATCCTTACTGTGCCATTACAGGTGCATTTCTTCTGGCAAAGGGCATCAGGGTAGAAGACCTGTCCGTGCTGGTAGTATTTCCCCTCAAATGTGCAGCCACATTGGTCGGCAGGCACACATTTACCTCCACCCAGCAGGTAACCCTCATCACAGACACATCCTTCCATGCACTGAGCTCCACAGTTTGGGTCTTTCTGACATGACCGGAAACACCCGTTGCCACAGAGCTCGTACTGGCTATTCGATGGACACTGGGCATCTAGAGGCAGGGTCAGAATTATTTTAGCTGTATCATGGTTCAAGAAATTCACAAGAATTTGATAAATAGTAGATGTCCTTACCACAGAACTGAGCTGACCTCCAGGAGTACACTGTGGCACCTTTCAGCTGGCAGGCAGCTGTGTAGGCAGTCAAAGTCTTGCACTGCATGTTGCTGCTGCCCTGGTAAAGACAGACGTCATACAAGCAGTCATTGAGGAAACCTGCGGGGTCGACCTTGGCGTGGCAGTCACGGAACGGGCCTGCGGGGTCGCTGATGAGGCCACAGTAACTGTTAGTGCTGTAGGTTTCTTTCTGAGTGGCGTTGCAGCCGGGGCAGGGGCCGTTGCAGCCGTCTACACAGCCGGGGATTGTGGCGACTTTCCAGCTTTGACCGAGCGCCTCAGAGGTGGTGGCTTGTTTCCCATCTCTCATCTGCATGTCGTCTTTGGGGTTGAGGTTGTAATTGCCACAAAGACCTTGCATCTTGCCCATGTACGTACTGGGAATGGTGACTATTGCTACGCTGTTCCAGTCGTAGTACACGCTAACTCCGGAGTCCATCTCGATAACAGCAAACCAGCCGCTCGGGTAAAGATGGAGTTTATTGCTGTTGAGCGTCAAAGGGAGGTAGGAGAGCTCGCCATTTACCTTAAAAAGATAAAAAGAGAAATAGAAGAACAAATCATAAAGTAATTTGTACGCTCAATACTTAAAACATAGAATTAGAAAATAACTACATGTTTGTAGAGCCGCAACAATTAGTCAATTATTCTCTTAGTTTATTAACAAAAATTAATTGAGATTGATACTAAAACCGTATGACTCAATATATCTTTGGGTTTTGGACAGCTGGTTGAACAAAACAAGGCATTTAGCTTTAGGAAGTTTCGATGGGCATATTTAATTGTTTCCTGGTGTTTTATATACTGAACAATTAATCGATTAATTGATTAAGTAATCTGCCCATTAATTGATTATTAAAACAATAACAATCATTAGTTGCAGCCCTACAAGGTTTATATTCGGAAAATACGTTACCACAACAGCGCCAGGGTGCTCTTTGCTGATGACGATGGTGTATTCGTCCACTTTGACCTCCACCAGCTGGACAACGGACCCAATCTTCTTATCTTGACCATTATTCTGCAACACAATGCTAAAATGTTCCAGGCTGGTTTGATTCGAGGAGACGGCAGCCATCTGATACGCACAAGTGCCCTGGAAGTTGTAGCGATCCCCATCAAAGGTCACAAAATGTGGGTCACCAGATACCATACACGTTGCGTAGTTGACAGGATAGCAACCTCTGATCCCTTCCACTACTTGGCACTGCTGCCCTGCGGGACAGCTAGTCTGATTGAAAGACAAACTTCCACCAGCGGAACATGTGTAGCGTTTGGTGCAGCTCTCACCGCCCCAGAAGGAGGCTCCGGCTTCCACATAGTGACCCTCATACATGCAGCCACACTGAGCCTTGGGGACACACTTGGTGGCGCTGAGCATGAAGCCGTCATTACAGACACATGTCTCCACACAGGTGGTGTTGCATTTTGTGGGAGTGTTTGGGTTTGCACATGTGGCAGGACAGCCACTCCCACAGAACTCATAGCGGCTGTTTTCTGGGCACTTGGGTGTAGCTGTGTGGACAAAGAAGAGACAGATCCAGTTATTCACATGTATTCAGTGATGAAGAAAATATTCAGATCCTTTACTTAAATAAAAGTACTAATGTAAAAATACTCTGGTGCAAGTCCTGCATTGACAATATTACTTAAGTAAATTTATGTGCACTATGTAAAATCAGGAAAATGTACTTAAAGTATGAAAGTAAAAGTACTATATGAGGAAACATGGCCCCTGTGAGCATACTATTATTTATTATTAGACCTTTATTATTATTACTATAAAAACAGTATTTCACTATTGTTGTTGGTTGAGGTAGAGGTAAGTATTTTATATTGGGCTGTAACTAATGATTTGTTTCATTATGGATTAATCTGACGATAATTTTATCCATTAATCAATCAAAAGCAGCGAGAAATGCCGTCACAATTATTCAGAGCCCAAAGTTTCACAATGCTTTTTTTTGTCCCACCAACAGTTCAAACCTCAATATTATAAAAAAAAAATTAAAACAATTAAACAGAAAAGCAACAAATCTTCACATTTGAGAAGCCACAACCATAAAGTGTTTTTGCATATTTGCATTAAAAATTATTTAGTTGTAGACAATTTTCTGTCATTCAACTAATTGATTAATTAACTAATTGTTTCAGCTGTGTATATACTGTTCGGTTGTTTAATTTATAACGAAATGTCATTTTTTCTAAGTTCATTGCAAAAATCTTATTTTGTTAAGTAACTAGTACTATATTATGTTATTACAAAATGTAGTGAAGTAGAAGAAGAACGTGGCATGAAAAGAAAAAAAATCAACACTTTGGATTGCTCACGGCATTGAGTCGAAGTCCTCCAGTTGGGACCTTTGGCCCCAGACCTCTGACAGATTTCAGCATAGCCTTGAAGAGTGTTGCAGAGATAAGTGTTCACAGTTTCACCCCGACAGAGGTCAAGCATGCAGTTACTTTTAAAGATGCTGGAGTCGATGTCAGGTTGACAACCCAAAAGTTCTACAAAATTTTGTATGAGGGCACTACAGAAGATTTGCTTCTCTAATTTCTGAACTTCACTGAGAGGACAGATTTCACACACGTCACATGCATCGTGGCAACCAGCATCATCTGCGGCACCGGGAACCCTCCAGCTCTTTCCCAGCACTGCCACGCTGCTGGCCACTGAACCACTGGGAGTGGTGAGATCATCTTCCTCTTTGTTGTTGAAGTTGCCACACAGGCCGCACACACTACCGGCAAAACTGCCGGGCACTGTGACGGCGAGGTACTCGTTCCAGTCGTACTGCAGGTTCAGTCCAAAGTCTGTCTCCATGATGACATACAGACCTCTCTGGAAAAGCTTCACCTGGCCGTTGTTCAAGTTGATTGGGAGATTCCATTTTTGATAGTTCACCTGAAAATAGATCCAGTTTCACATTTTATACAACAATATGTTTGAATATATAGAGACACCACATTGCACCTGTCAAAGATCTTTTCATTGCTTTGGTTCTTTTTTGTTTGTTTGTTAGATAGTAGAATATCTCCAAAACTAGACATTTTAAAAGTTAGTTCAGTCAAGGAACAAGTGAGTAGTTGTTGGTTTAAAAAAAGCTTTAAAAGAATAATATACTTTTAATCAGAAGTTCACAAATAAAATCTGTGTTTTTTATATTAGTGGAATGTAAACCTCTAAAACCCCCAAACTGCCACAAAAATAACTACAACATGGCCTCTACTGCACTTAACTGAATACAAATATAAAGCCAATGCATCCCATATAACAAAAATGTTATATGTTAAAAAAACAAGAATGGTCAAGTATAACAATGAAGATTAGAATACTCATTCAAACAAAGCCAACACACAAAACAGGAAACAGTGCAACACTACTGACTGACTCACCCGGACAATACCAAACTCAAAGCGAACTATTGCGATGTTGATCCCATAAACATTGATAGTGACCGTCTCCACTGTCGGGACCTGTACGTTGCCCTCGTTCGCGTTCTTGGTCTCCACTTCAAAGGCCGGAAGGGTGTCATCAACATGGCAGTTCTTGGCCACGGTGTAGGTGCAGTTGCCCGTGAAGGTGTAATGATAGTTATCAAAAGTGTAGTGGAGAGTGCCAATGACCCAGCAGGTGCCTGACTGTGGTGTTAAAGTAGTTGGTCCTCCTCTGCAAAATCCTGGAAAACATTTTAAATGTCTTTCGTGATTTTTTTCCTGACTGTTTTTTCCATTGGATTATAGTCAGCATTTCAGTCACCAAAGAATAAGTTAGGTTCTGCAAAATGTACTTAAAACATTTAAGTACATACATTTCTGTGACATTATTAAATGTATCACCAAAACAAACAGTTGAGTCTCATTCGGTATGTGACAAAAGTTAGATTTAAATTACTTAAAGCCTTCAAAGATCCTAGAATTAATGTCCACAGTTGAGTCATCAATGTATGGTTTTATGGTTCACATTGACATAAAATCTTCTACTATTTATCGCTGACAATATGTATTGATTTATTCTGCAGACCAAGCTGTTTCTTTAACTTTAGTTGTGATCTAGTTCAACTCACATACAGCCGTCTAACTGAAACACTTTTAATTTTTAATTTTTCATTATTTACAAAATATTATTATTTTAAAAATAATGCTTGATAACTTACCACTCAGGAAAAGAGCTGAAAAGATTGCAACAAGCACACCCATGTTTGTCAGTGGAGGGGACCTAATACCTAAAAAGAAACCAATAAGTCAGGGAAATTGTACCTTTTTAACTTTTGGTCATCCTGCATGTAAACACATCTCAATAGATAGATGCCAAAATGTTGCAAACCTCAATTTTGTGTCTTTCTTATGTACAGTAGAAAGAAATTCATTGAAAACAAAAAAATTACAAGAAAAATTAAGAGAAAAATGCATACATTTTGACTTTAGCATCTGAAAGGAAAAATGCATGCAAAAACCTTTTACAAAAATAGCTAGAGAACAGAATTGGTATTTTGTTTAATACTTTAGTTATCTAAATCATTCTCACCTGAGCCGGTCAACAGGCATTCGGGGGTTCAGGTGCAGGATCTGAGGATCCTTAAATACTTTCTGACCTCCACCAATGGACCAATCAGCTGCTTTATGTGGCTTTTCCCTGAAGTGAGCAAATACTGCATCACATGACACATGTTTCGAAAACTTTTGTTGACTGGGAGACAGATGTTAACTTAATGAAGTTAATCATATCTTACCAGGTCATAAAGGAGTTTACTGCAGTGAAAAAATAAGAACAAATGTATAAAAACAAGCAAATTATGGTCAAAGGGTAAAGCAAAACTACCTAAAACAGGATGTAAGACCGCTGTGATTATTATACAGATCAGTTTGAAATGACTCATAGTCCCATTGTTATATGTGACTGGTCTGCTGGCTTTGAGCCCATCGATTTGACTTCACAGTGTTACTGTAAAACATTCAACAAGTATGATTTATTTGTTGACTCTGTGGCAGCTTTGTCACCACTTGCAAGAATAATGGATGGGTGTGAGTTGTTTGAATGCATAACTCTCAATGCTATCGTGACTTATTTCTCAAGGATCAGGTGGAGCTCTGTTCTGCTGTCCTGCAGGATAGTGGACATATTGGGACGTGGTGGTATTGTTTCTTTGTACCAATGTTATGTTTTGTGTGATGTTAAAAGATAAAAACTTTATCCGATTGTTGTATTTATTCTCCAGGAAGACAATACTTCAAAAGGTAAAAGAGTCTTTGTTTGCACATGTATATATCTGACAAACACACACACACACACACACACACACACACATAAATATCAGTAGCCGTTGTTATATGCCTAAAACACAGATGTGACAGTGTTCAGTTTAATTAAAATAATTAGTTTTTCAGCCCTGACAATGTGTTTGTCAGATGATCCAATGGGTTTTTAAATGGTTTATTTCACTTAACAAGTAGGAGAATTTTTTCATAAAGGAACAGTTTATATGAAAAACATAAAATCACAGGAATTGTTAACAGTGCAGCACAAAGTATGCAGAAATCATTGTATTGTTTGCCTTAAAACTGTAATTTATGTGCATTATCAGTTTCAGATATACTGAGAGTCACGTGATATTCGTTTTCAGGCGTGTAGTCTTGACGGAGATCATTTCGAAAACGGTGGCTGAAACGCCGGGTGGACGGAGATCGTCTTCGTTTGAAAACTCTGTTTCAACGTAGTATGGACATGGCCTAAAGCTACACCAGCACTGTAATGAATTGCTGGAAATTTACTGTGGATTTTCAACGGTATCTTACAGTATTTCATAATACCTTAACATACAGTTAAATGTTTGTCCCTCGCATGTAAATTAACAGTTAATGCCGTCAATTAACCACAACAGCAGACTACTGTAATTTATCAGCATAATACAGTATTCTTTGTGAAGTGGTGGATACACGCCTCTCTATACAAGTTTAGTGAGTCACGATCCATCTACATCGTACTGTCTGTTGTAGGTTAATGTGTCTGTAATGACGATAGAATATTTGTATTATTCAAACTGCTCATTGCCTACAAGTCACTTTTGAGTGACAAGATGTGACCGACTGCTCCTGAACGTGACTTTGGAGCCATGTTGAGATCAACCGAGGAGCTGAGGTCAACATAAATAAAGTTAATCACCATTTACAGTGTTAAGATGTAACGTTAGTAACCTAACTTGTGTTTACTTGTGCTATTATTAAACAGATCAAACTAATTTCACTGTTGAACGTTAGTCCATTGTCTTAGCTTCATTTCTTCACTTAACGTGATCAGCTCATCACAAGTCTGTTCATTTAAACTGTATGCTATTGTTTTATTAGCTTTTTGCAAAGACTTGCACTGATATGTTAACAAAGTGTGAGGCACATGCGAACCCACAGTTTCACACTTAATGCTTCTTGTAAGTGTTTATCCTGGATGTCATAAAACTTTCCTGAAGTTCAGAACATTGTGTTTCTAAATTTTGTATTTTGTTTGTTTTACAGTCACTCGTCATCAGAGATTGAGGATACCAGTGTGACGACCCCTCCCTTCCACCAGGGGTCTGTGTCCTGTTTTCTCCTCAGTTTGTCTTTCAGGATGTTAACTGGCCACTGATGGGCGACACCTAAGCCTGGTTTTGTCCCAGCTATAAAGGCTGCCCCTCTTCTTTGGCTGGGTGGCTCCTCTCCTCTCCTCCCTGCCTCCTGTCTGGAGGACCTGGCTGCTGTTTTGTTTTGGATTGTTAGTTTAGTTATTGGTTCCTTAAATAAATATGTATTTATTGCTTTTAACTCGTCTTCTCTCCCTCATGTTATGGCCTTTAGAGCCGGGTCGTGACACCAGCCAGACACTGCAGTCGGCACACCGTTTCCTGAAGGCAGGTGCCGCTTGAAAGTTAATATTAGTGGTATATGCCGTTGAATCAGAGTGGTATGCCATTCATATCAGTGGTATGATATATAGTATATACTGTGTATATATACACATTCATACACTGGCCATAATATCAGTTTCAGGGCACATCAGCAAATATTAAATTACTTGATTGTCATTTAAAAAGCCTTTTATATATCCGAACAAGAAAATGGACGAGATAAAATGGATACATTGCTTTATTTAAGACGCTGTGTTGTGCTACTTTGTCAATAAAGTTAAAAAAAATCAAAACATTTACATTAAATGTGCATATGCATAAAGAGACAGCACTGATGTGCCTGTCTGACAGTGGACTACCACTTTCAAGCGGAACCTGCCTTCATCAAACAGTGTGCCATTGGAAAAGTACTGACATACCACTCTAGGGATAGGTACCTACCACTGAACAACAGTAGCATACCACTCTAGGGATAGATACCTACCGCTGAACAACAGTAGCATACCACTCTAGGGATGGGTACCTACCACTGAACAACAGTAGCATACCACTCTAGGGATAGATACCTACCGCTGAACAACAGTAGCATATCACTCTAGGGATAGATACCTACCACTGAACAACAGTAGCATACCACTCTAGGGATAGATACCTACCACTGAACAACAGTAGCATATCACTCTAGGGATAGATACCTACCACTGAACAACAGTAGCATACCACTCTAGGGATAGATACCTACCGCTGAACAACAGTAGCATACCACTCTAGGGATAGATACCTACCACTGAACAACAGTAGCATATCACTCTAGGGATAGATACCTACCGCTGAACAACAGTAGCATACCACTCTAGGGATGGGTACCTACCACTGAACAACAGTAGCATATCACTCTAGGGATATGTACCTACCGCTGAACAACAGTAGCATATCACTCTAGGGATATGTAACTACCGCTGAACAACAGTAGCATACCACTCTAGGGATAGATACCTACCACTGAACAACAGTAGCATATCACTCTAGGGATGGGTACCTACCGCTGAACAACAGTAGCATATCACTCTAGGGATAGGTACCTACCGCTGAACAACAGTAGCATATCACTCTAGGGATAGGTACCTACCACTGAACAACAGTAGCATATCACTCTAGGGATAGGTACCTACCGCTGAACAACAGTAGCATACCACTATAGGGATAGGTACCTACCGCTGAACAAGTAGCATACCACTATAGGGATCTAATCTGAGTTTTTCTTATTGAGTGCAAACTCTTTGTGAATATATTAAAAAGACTATCTGAAGCTGCTAAAAAAGCTCCCCTGAAAAAAATCCCCCAACTGTAACTTGTTGTAATGTGGTTGTTTTGTCATTATCAATCGATTCCTTAAACATGGACTCGATGATTTACAGACTCAATACTATTCTACATCCTGTTGTTGTAGCCAGACAGACCTCTTTCGTTCATTCACAGTGATACGCAATAAATAAAACTGGAGATTTAATCAACTGTTATTGAAACAGTTTATTTTGGAGAGTAATAACATCCTCCCATAGACAAATATTTGTCACAGAAACAGTACAAGCTTCTTTCTCTCATCTCTAACTGATGTCACCGTATATTTAGTCTGACTAATTGACTTTGGGTCCAGTAGCTTCTATTGAACAGTTTATACTGAATAAGTTTAGATTGAGCTTCACATGAACAAGATTGCCAAGAGGCAAAAAAACTTTCCATTTGTCTTTTGCAATGTTTTTACCTATATCTTTCGGGCAAATTGTACATCTCGAATAAACCCATAGAACTTGGAAGTGCTGCCTTTTTCATGCCAAGTTATGTGGAACAACTTCTAAATCCTAGTCAGGGTTTATAATTACTTTTTCTTTTGAACAGAGTACAATTCCTGATCTATAAAAAAAATCAAAAAAAGTCTTTGTGACTATAATACTATTATATTCACCATGTCATCAAAAGACCTCATACCATTTTCCTGAACCAAGTCACCCAGAAGGAGGATTCCAGATGTGGCCTATTTCTCCCACATAGCCGTTTTCTTGCATATAATTATTTTTTTGTTCTACATATAGATAGAGGTTTTAGGGGTAAGATATGGACTAGCTTGTATCAACTGGTGAGCCCTCGTCTACTTTAGTATGATTAAAGCTTGATTTGTTTTTTTGACTGCCCATGTATAACTCTAATTTCAAATGGTTGTGTGGAAAAGTTAAAGGAAGCATGAATGAAATATAATAAATCTTGATGAGATGATCCTCTTAACCTAATTAATCCTACCTAATAAAGATACATTTATTTTTGCCCAATTTTGTAGGACAGGTTGAACAGCTTGAATAACTGGAGAAATATTAGCTTGCATTATTTTTTTCCATAGGTGTTAATGTACAAACGTCAAACCTGATGTCATCCACTTGAATGACCACCACTCTCTCGTGGCTGGGAGGCCCATCTTTAGAAAGAGGCATGGCCTATCGTGTAACCGGAGATTTCAGAAAATGAATCACTACCGGAAGAGATCTCCGAAGCTGTGTGCGGACTACTTACCCTGTTCCCCTTGTTGTAGTAAGAAACACACACACAGTTCATGTTTACCTTTTGAAGACACTGAGTTAATTATTTTATCACTAAAACAGTTCCAATTGAAACTGAATTTGATTCACCCACAACCCTCCAGTATTATTACAGATGTGAACAATTGCTCCAATCAGCCATCAGCTTCTTTCTTTAGAACACAACAGTGTGAGTTACTCGACTTGTTTGCAGTGTGAAAGTCAAGCAGAGAACTGGTCTGTTGAGAAACAGGGCGGGGCAAAAAGTGGGAAGAGCATGAACCGACACTGGCAGTTATTGAAGGACAATTTGATTGTTTGCTGTAAAGAGACACACAATCTGTGTGTAAATAGATGAAAGCACGATCTGAAGTGGACTACAGAAAGGAAGGTAAGATGGAAATATGACTCAGCGTGTAGGAAGTTTAACTGATGTCTGTTATCACACTCTTATTGATTAGAAGCTGGACTGAACACTGTGAAACATGTTATCCCTGCTTCTGCAGGTATGCTTATCTCTCTCGTTGTTTTCAATCTTTCCACAGTACAAAAACCCAAACAGCTTCAATGAGGGCTCAGGGGCTTGTGGCCATTTTATCCATTTTGGTGTCCATGGCACTGCTGATGATTATTCTGAGTCAACAACAATTGTTGACCAATCTGTACAGGGAAATAGAAAAGCTGCCAATTGAGTTGGAGAGACTCGGAAATGAACAATCAAACTTAGATACCTCTAAAGTCACGTTGGAAAAGCTGCTGACTCAGGAGAAAAACGTAGTGGAGCATCTGGAGGCTGAGGTGGCCAAAACCAGCCGAGACATGGAGAAGACCAAAACAGAAATTGACGTCTGTCAAGCAGGAAAGGTGAAAAGTTTTTTTTTTTTGCTGTTTCTGCTTCAGCATCTGTCTTTCTGCTCCTCAAAAAAAAAAAAAAAAAAAAAAAGTGGCATGGTGACATGACTGTGGTTGTGTGTTGCTAGAAAAATGCTGCAGAACAGGACGTAGTCTAGGAAAACAAATCCTCTCGCTTAGCTTGCACACATTTGTTTGACACTTTTCCTGTGTGACAAGGAGAATGACGGTAGCCTGCACAAAAACTTAAATGGCTCTATCTAGAGCCAGTGTCAGGTTTGGTTTGCCGGCTCCTTGAAGAGGACCTGCTCCGTATGTAGATATATGTAAACGTCTCATCTAAGGAAACGAAAACACCACAATTCTTATTTTCAGGTGATTATACACTAAAGGATACATACTTATTAATATTATAGTCCATTTCTACCAATAAAGCCCCCTAAATTCTGCACACTCTTCCTTTAATTAAGTAAAATTTGAAGGTAGTTGGTAGTTCACTTTTATGTCACTTTATCTGTCGTGTTTCAGATGACTATGAGTTGTAAGCAGTTCCATTTACTCTCTAAAGGTCTTAGATAATTTCATTTAAAAAACAGAAATCAAATTTTCCAATATTTCAAGAACATTTTTTAAAAAGCCTTTTCTGCCCCATTAAACATCCGACAACCCTTCAAATCCATCATGTGACCCTGTAAAACCAACTTCACCTCAGACCCCTATAACAGTAAATACATTGATGCATCAGTCAGTATTAACTATGCAATATTGAATAATATATCACTCATGTGGTACACTTTTCTGCAGAGCAAGTACTTTAAATAGTAAATTAAATTGAATATTATTTTACTTAAGCAGGATTTTGAATACAGGACTTCATGCTGGAATTGTTTTCACTTTGTGAGTGTTTGTTGTCATCATGTCAAAATGTAGTCATGGAGACACACCGACTGTAGCGAGAGCAACAACAGAAGTGGCTTATGTTTCATATCTGTGGACAGATGTTGTCATTGCGATAGCAACCGTGCCAGATGCCTTCAGAAAACTTTGCAGACGTGTAGTTCAGATCAGAATGAAAGTCAAATTCAAAGATGTCTGAGGTCCGAGCAAGGGAAGTAGGGGCCTCGGTCGGGAACACACCCTCCTGTTAGAGCCCACCAGTCTTAGAGGTTGGATGTAATTGTAGTGTATAAAGACTCACAAGTAAATATTCAGTGTTTATGGAACACAACTTCCATGTCACATTGACTGACATTTCTCCCACACTATTGTAGAAAACAGCAGCAGACGAGCTGGCCGCCAAGGAGAAGGAACTCCCAGAGACTGACGGTATGACACACAGATAATTTTCAGCTGTGAGTGCCATCATGTGGTGAAATACAAGAATTACTGTTTGATTCTAAATTGTTCCTTCTCTTCTCTTTTTTTTGACGCTAAGCATCTCTAAAAGCAGAGTCTGACGCCTGGAAACAAGAGATTACGAAACTGAAAGCACAAACGATAGGGTACAGGCCAATATGTGATTATGTGAAGACTGAGGAAAAAGCTAAGTAAGTCACAAGTAACAATCAGACATTTGTGGAAAATAGAGCATAAATAGTTGAATGATATTAATACAGTATAATTCTGTCTTTTAGGACATCGTGTGGCACCAAAGCTTAACCTCTCGCCTGAAGAAGATAGAGTAAGATCTCAACTCTCAACAACGTTTACCGTTAAAGTTTTATATTGAAAGTGATTACCGAAAGTGTCGTTATGTTGTCTAACTTGACACTATTGGTGAAGGTACAAGTTGTGGCCACTAGAGGGCCTCACGATTATTAATAAACTGAGAAAATCAGCGTATTGATTAACAAACTTTAGTGTTTTTACGTCTTTACGTTTTTATATTATGACAACAACAAAAAATTAAAGACAGTTGTATTGTCATTTTTCCCTGATTACCGTCTTACAGTACAAACTAGTACAACTGCCAGCTAGCAAGAAAACTAGCGAATGAAACAAGCAATGATGACAGCAAATGTTCCTATACCCGTTTTTATTATCTATGTCATCTTCAAATTACATTTTCGGAGATTTATATAAAATACGACAATTTATTGACTCACCGACTGAGAGGCACAGGTCAGAAGCTCCATTTACAGCTCCATTTAATGCTAATAAAACACATTAAAACACTCTTGGCTGCTTCAAATGAGTGGGGAAATGCTTCATTTATAATATATGTTGTATATTCCCACATCATTAGATAATTTTTCAAGCAATCACTTCTGTTAGTAAAGGAATGATACGTCATACCGCCAGGCATCACGGGACACGGAGAAACAGTTCAAAATGCTTTTATTTTAACATCGTTGACAGGAAGTACAACTATACAATTATGTCTGCTTTGACATTAGTGCTGTTGTAGTTAGTCATTGCGGCCACAAGAGGGCATAAAAACTCATGATTTGTCAAAACTATTAACAGAGTAGGTTGATTAACAAACCTTAAGAGTTTTTATTATATCAATTCTAACTATAATGCTGTGAACATATATGGTATACAAAAAAGATTTAACACTTGTGTCCACCAAAACTGTTAGTATGCTATTGTGTCTGCTTCAGCTCTTGTTAGAGTTTATGTTTAAAAACAGCATTTATAGCCCATAGAATACAATCACGCGTAGACACTGCCCTCTGGTGTAACTAGAGCTATCTCTGCATTTAATTCGAAAGTGCTTACCGGAAAAGGCCCTGTGTAATTGTGTCTGTCTTAACACAAGGCACATCATATAGTAACGCAATGTGACCACTAGATGGCAGTATGCAGCTAGCATTGCTCTTTTGCCAACTCTCAATTCTTCAATTGCATATACAGAAATGATAGCATTTGATTGCTTCCGGTATACACTTTCAAAATAAATAGTTTTACATTAACAGCTCAGTTGTGTAGTTATAAATGGATTACTTTCTTACACTACAACCGTTAGCTTTGTTGCAAAACAAAACATATATATATATATAAAACGTTGCGTGGTGGCCGCCTGTTTTCATAAAGTAGATGATAAACTCCATCCTGTGAGAGCGGAAATTTAGCAAAATCTTTTCCCAATTTGCAAGTATCATGCATCAAGTGTATGTTTGTTAACTGAAAAAAGAATGACTCTGAAAACGGCCATAAAAATACGTCAATAACAAACAGCTTATGGGCAGATGTTCTGTATTTCTCTCAATGCAAATCAAAATGCTACCTTAACAGCTGTGAGAATCATTAAACACGGTCACCACGCAAAAACTCACGTTTACCGTTAAAGTTTTATATTGAAAGTAATTACCGGAAATGTTACTATATTATCTTGTCTATCTTGACACTAGTGTTGAAGGTACATGTGGCCACTAGAGGGCCTCACGTTTATTAATAAACTGCATTCTGTTAAAAACTCAATGGAGATGAAACTAAGAAAATCAGCGTATTGATTAACAAACATTGGTGTTTTTACATGTCATGACTACCTATTTTTTTTAAAGAGAGCTGTATTGTCATTTTCCCCTGATTACCGTCTCACAGTGCAAACTAGTACAACTGCCAGCTAGCAAGAAAACTAGCGAATGAAACAAGCAATGATGACAGCAAATGTTCCTGTACCAGTTTTCATTATCTATGCCATCTTCAAATTACATTTTCGGAGATTTATATAAAATACGACAATTTATTGACCCACCGTCTTGCTTCTGACTGAGAGCCACAGGTCAGAAGCTTTATTTAATGCTAATAAAACACATTTTAAAACCAAGCGGTTCCCACATCACCAAGAAGTCTGAAGAAGATTAAGGATGTATGATGTACTGATGTATGAAACCCCTTTACAATACAAACACTGTCATCATGACATTGCTTTGTTAATTGTGGTATTTAATAAAATCAATTATTTGCACACATTGCACTAATGTCTTTTCCTCGTAAAAAACAGTTTTCTCCAAACATCAACTTTGTATGAGTCAAGATAAACAGACATGTATTCAGCTTTGCGATGATCGAACTGTATTTGTACAGCCTCTTTTCATACAAGTTATTACACTTTGATATGCTTTAAATGTGACTGTCATAATAAAGCAGCACAAATATAACCAGTAAAACAATCGGAGACGTATGCACATGACAGAGAAGGGAAACAATAAAATATAAGAACGATAAAAGATAGTAAAAACAGCCCAAACAAGTGAAGAATAATTGAATACAATTCAAACAATGGCCATAAAACATTCAAATTACAGTTTTTCTCTGTGGTACTTTTCTCAGATCAGAATTTAAACTACTTTATCTAAACTACTAGTTCAACATCCACATCATCTAGTCACTGCACATCATGAAAACTATTTCTATTTCTCACAAATTGCAAACGATTTAGCACATTCATGACATTGTCTGCTGTTTCCTACATTATCAATTGATCAAAATGTATAATACAGGTTCTCTGTTGAACAGTCTTAGACATTTACATTTCTATTAGACCTTTTTTGTGAATGTCTTGATTAATTGCTCTCAGGTTAATCTTGACTTTCACTAATGGAGGGGAATGCGAAAGCCTTGACCAATGAATGATCAGCCAGTTCTCTAAAATACCTCAGAGGTGCATCTCATTAACCTTCAGTTGTTTACATGTCTAGTTTATTTTTTCTCCCTTGGTGTTATGCAGTGCTGTAAACAGTCTACTCTTGTTCTTTTTCCTTGGCAATGACATGATCTGTCAACAAATTACAGACGTAAATGTGAATCCTGTCCAGTCAATCTATCTCCCACATACAGTAATGTGTAACTTTGTATATTTGACATATATAAATGCCCCACAGAAAGTGCAGCCATGTGCATTTATTCATTATTGTCATTAAAACCATAGTATATATCAGAAAATACTAAATACTTTCAAATAATTTGAATGATGCCGCTGCCCTATGCTTGTATACACTTTCATTTCCAGCATGTGCTGCAAACAAATGTAATGGAAATCCAATATATATTGCTAAATAAAAACAAATGTCACTGTTACCTTGACAACATGGCTAAGCATTTTGACTATCTTGTTTGTGAACAATGATACTAGGGCTGATTGTCACTGACAAGTTCACTGACACAAATGTTGACTTTGAGTGCTACATCCACACTACTCCGTTTCAAGTTACAGGCTTTACAAGTTACAGGCTTTTGCTGGTGATCCATTGTTTGGTGCCATTTGTACGAATTGTTTCGAGAAACGCACTTACTGTTTTGCAAATGTTAACTACAATTCAAGAAATGTACCAAAGCAACTGCAAAAAAATGTAAAAGCCAAGCTAAAAAGGTGATTTTTAGTCTTATGTTTAATGCTGTCAACACCTCAAACAATCTCAATTAAATTATGTAAATTAAATTAAGAAGCACAAGAATTATCTTAAATTATAAAAGAACAATTAATCTTTTCTGAAAAGTGTGAGAAAAATCATCCTTCTGACGCACAATTGTTTTCAAACATCTTGTGAAAAAAATCTTTAATATGTCACAGGACCCCAGTTTCTCAGTGCCTGAGAGTCATCAGATATTAACAATAAAAATAAAAGACCATGTTCTTTATCTTTTTTTCTGTCTCTTTGGCGTCAGTTTCAAACACATGGTAATATTATATACATTATATAATTATACCATGTGTGTGAAAATGTTAGAATTTTGTCAAACAGTTAAAGGTTCATTTTACATCAGATGGGGAAACAACTACATGAAGCTACTTACTTTGATTACTTTAACATGTTAATCAGTGAGCTTTAGTTAAGATCAACTGTATTTATCCAGAGGGAAGTTGTTGTTTACTGATTAACTTTGTGCATGGTACACAAAACACCAACACTAGCTGCAGGACTTCCAGTAATTGTGGCTTCTCAAGTGTGCCTGTTTGGGGGGTCACAGGTGTAAAGGTGAACACGAGACCTGCAACTTCAGAGAGGACATGGACCAACAATGGTGAAATGTGATCTAAAAGCCCACAAGGGGTCGATATAATGACGACTGACCTGCTCACAGACAGGAAGACACCAGGAGAGAGAAGGTCTTGAGGGCAGTACTGAGCACGTTGAGTTCTAGAAGCTGAATAAACAGGTGTAATTAAACATCATTTTAAGATGTGCTGGAAGGCGTTACCTCTTTGCACTGAGCCAGGCTAGCTGTGTCCACTTATTTGTCCACCTATTTCCAGCCGTTATGCTATGACCGTTCGTGGACCGACATGAGAGTATCGATCTCATAAAATAAATATAAAATATGGAACTCTTTGATTCATTGAGTCTGTAAATCAACTATAAAGAGATTTTTAACGCTTGTTGTGCCGATATTAATAAGTTAAAACTAAAACCTTTGTCATAGTACTTTGAAATGTGACAATTGAAAGTAGTCAATATATTTCAAATCAAACATTTATATCGAATATGAAATGAATATCGAGGGTGACAATATATTTCTAGCAGGTATGAAGGCGCTGTGGTTTAATTCATAGCTTTGTCTTTGCTGCTGACCTGGAGCCTCTCCGTTCTGACTGCGCAACAAGACCTGCAGCCGCATCACCACCCGGGACTCGTCCTCGAGGAGGGAGGGCCCTTCCTCTGCTGGGAGGAGAGAGGTAAGTGGTGAGTGGCGAGTGAACGCAGTTATGCCAACAAGCCGATTATTGAAGGCTACTGAAGCCTCTCTGTCAGTTTGCGTCCGGTCTAACAAAGACGGACACTATACATCTGAGGCTGAAGTTTTTATTTTTACGGGGCGGAGGATTCATTCTACAAATCACAGGGAAGTACTTTTTTTAATGGCTGCAACTTTTTCTGGATTTGAGAAAGACAGTGTTTCTATTATATACGATTTGGAGATTTGCAATGTGTATTTGCTAATCTGTAGAGAGCTAAAAGTGTTTTTTAGTTGCTGTGGTGTCAATGTTTTATATTTTTAATCTCAGTACCTGCATGCTATTTTATTTTTACAGCCTGCCTAAAAGTATTTCAGAAAAGTTTTTTTATTTTATATTTTGTGAAGGAAGTTAACACTAAAAGAATGCATCAAATGAAAATGGCAGCTGCAGTTTACTTTATTAGTAAGTGAACTTTACAACCAGGCCCCTACAAGCCAAGTCACAGGGAAATAGAGCCCACTTTGCCGTGCCCAGTTTAAAGTGCAAAGTATGAAAATGAACAGCCTCTCCAGGAGTATTGAGGACCAGAGAAACATCAGTGAGAGCCCATCTCACAAACCGGAGACATCCAGGTACCGCAGCTGGAGCAGCCTCCGCTTCTCAAGGTGGAGAAGTGGCTCCCAGAGGACGACCCCCCCCGGTACCCCCTCCCCAAAGGCAGAGAAGAGGGCCGATGTGACCAAGACGCTCTTCTCCTTGGTTCAGACTCACAATGACGACTTTACGGCAGATCCAGATGGCCTGCTGGAAACCAATGAGGAGGGTGAAGGAGGCAGCGACGACACAAAACCCTCATCGGACCAGTCCACCTACTTCCAGAAGAAGTTTAGGTCATTGCTGCAGCCCGGGGTCAACAAGTTCTCCCTGCGCATGTTCGGCAGCCATAAGGGTGTTGCTGCTGAGCAGGCCAGGGTCAAGAGCTTTGGAGTGTGGATCATCCACCCTTACAGTGATTTCAGGTAATAATGAGGTTATCTTCAGAGTTTCCTAACCTCGGTTTCCTTTTTATTTCAGAATGTTTGCCCCCATTATTTCTACATTAACATGAACACAACATGCAAAATGGGTGAAAACACAAGTCAGTAACCTTTTGCCAAAACAAGATTCCCCAATTAGTCGTTAATCTTTCTCAATCTTCCCTTGAACGTATCCAGTTTACATCCAACCAAACAGCCTGTGAAGGTGCTGACATCCAATTTTTCAAAGACAGACTGCAGGACAGCAGCTGATGTCAGGGTCAGTCTCACATGATAAGGCGATGAAGGGATTTGATTAGTGATACAGTATATAGGACAAGATCATCTGGATTAATGATACCACTGGTAACTCCCTTTCTCCCTGCTGATGAGGAGGTAGAACTACATTCATTGATCCCAGTAATTTAAGTGATCCAATATATTCCATTTGAAAAACATCCAATGATGTTTTTCTCTAGTTTAGCCTCACTTTTGGAGGATTTGTCAGATCATTCAGCTTTTGTGGTGGAGCGACATCTTAGCAGCGATGCCCCAAGCAATCCGTATGTGTGGTCCCTAATAATAGCCGCAATCAAATTCAAACAATTTTTAAACACCAGGCCTACGCCAGACAGAGAGGATAAACCCGTGCAGAGGGATTATTGCCTATAAGAATCCCTATAATTCCAATCTTGCTCTATTATGCAATAATACACAGACAGCTGAGGGGGGGATTACCGGAGGCCTGCTCTCCTTAAACCTTATGCTCCAACTTCCCCTTTTTAATGGATGAGTTGGAATAGCACATTTGTGGTTACAGCTTTTCTGTTTAGTGGTTAAGGTTGGATAGCTGGTTTAATTTTTTATTTCGAATCCAATTTAAAGTTGGAATTTAAAGGCAGAATGACATGCAACAAAGGTCCTTCACTGATATCCAAAAGTGGCGTTGCGATCACATTATATGGTACATGTTTTCACCACCAGGCCTCTTGTCAAATCTTTATCTCCTCCCTTATTGTTTTATACAGTTTTGTCAACAAAACTATCTGAACTTAAAGTCAGGGGCTCTCCAAAGTCACTGGGCTTCATCCTCTGCAAAACATGAATGTCTGTACCAACTTTAAAGTTAGCGTTGGTAATCTTGAGAAATTTTAGATTTTTTAAATGATCCAACCGAAAAGCCTGCCCAGTGTTGAACAACTCTTTTACAATGAATGTAGTGAGCAGCACAAGCTTCAAAAGTTGCTAAATCTTGCGAGAAAGTTGCCAAGTCGGCAACACTGTCAGCCCATTCCTGCTAGGCAGCAACCACAGAGTCTGATAAGTTAAGCCAATGTAGAAGTACCTTTAACTTGAATTATTTCTAATGGCCATCAGGGGGCGACTCCTCTACTCTACTCCTCTACTAAGAAGTGTGATCGTATAGAAGTCTATGAGAAAATGACCCTACTTCTCACTTGATTTATTATCTCATTAAACATGGTAAACATGAGTTTCTAGTTTCAAGTCTTCTTCAATACAGCATGATGTTCATTTCGTAAATGATGGTCCCATTTAGAGTAAAATAGACAATAGAACAGGGGATGCTTTGAGGCGTTGTCCATCCTGGAAGTTGTAGTTGTTTTCATCCTACAACTTTAACCCTTTCACAGTTTGTTTTCAGTTCATGAAAGTTAATTGAACCATTCTGGTCCCCTAAAAATGTCTTATTTAGTGTTTGGATGTACTTTGCTCCACTCTCTCATTGCAAAAAGCCCAAGATGACGACAGCCAAATGCCAAGATAGTGACGGCCAAAATGCCGACCTCAAGGCTTTAAAACAGCAGTCCACAAACCAATGGGCGATGTCACGGTAACTACTTCCACTTGTCTATGGTCCTTTCAAACCTCTCTCCGAAGCCTCTCCCTCAAAATTATCATTATGAATGTAAACATATAATATTGAACTAATTGTACTCACAGCTGTCAAGCTTGTGGAAGACTCCGGTGACGCACAATGAGTGAGTGCAGAGGCAGAGTGCGCCCATGCAGGCAGGTGGAGAGGCAGGTAGGCCGTCTAATCATTTAATTTGGGCCAAAGGAAATGATTGGACGGGTTTATTTCAGTCTTGCGACAGCTGCAGATCCCAGATTTCTTTTCTCTATTTTGTCAGAACATTTATTAATTATGTAATAGTTATAGTAATACTCAATCCTGGATTTAGATTCAACATAAAATGCTTTTATAAAACCACATTCCTATTCCTGTTCCACTCCCGCTTTTATTAATAGCTAAAACGTCTAAAAGGTTTTCATACAGCAGAATTAACTCTGCCTCTCACATGCTTCATGTAAACAGCCGTAATGGCGTCCAGAGTCTTTAGTGGCATTATTAGCAGCAAGCAACCACTAATCTGCTGCAACATGAGAGGAGATGATAAGTAGTCATGTAAACCAGCGTGTAGACACAGGCGACATGGATAGATGGAGGGATAAACATGAATGAGAATAGGGAACTAATCTATGCCTTCCTGTGTCTCTGCTCTGACCGGCTAAAGAACACAATCATTTTCTCACAGGGTTCATTTTGTGATCACTGCCGAGTGACGGTCGTCAAAAATAGTCTGGTTCATTTTTTGTTACTGTGCCTCTGTCATGAGAGAGAGAGAGAGAGAGAGCGAGAGAGAGAGAGAGAGAGAGAGAGAGAGGGAGAGAGACACCCAAGGTGATTGATTTGTGATGGAAACAACATGTAAGGAAAGCCAAACCGTGTACTTGTGGTGTATAACGAGTATGTATGACACGAAGCAGACAGGGATGACTGAAGCTATGTGCAGCGCAGATATCTGGGCTTCAACATCCTAAAAGCAGCAGACAGCCTATCAGACACTTCCAGTGGGAATGACGTTTGTCTTTTCTTCCATGTCTTAATATTGAGCTCGCTGAGGTAAACACCATTCATTTTTGATGAGAAGGGGTTCCTCCTGTGACAGCAGCTTGTTATGAGAGTACGGCTCACTTTCCGTTGATGGTACACTATTTATTGGATAACTTCACTTGATAGCTAATACTATACTATACTATACTATACTTAAAGGAATAGATTTGGACTTATTCGCTTTCTTCTTAGTATTATAGATTAGAAGATCAACACCAATCTGTCAGGTAAGTATGGAACCAGATCTAAGAGGTGACTAGCTTTGCTTTTGGCTGGCTGTGTCCACAGGCAGAAGAAATAGCTTAACAGCACCTCTAAAGCTCACTAATTATATATTGTTTTTTTAATTCATATTCAAACAGAAAAGTTGCGGTTACTGCATAGACAACTACGGTAAGTAAACTAAGCTAGACCTCTCTTGGCTCCACCTCTTTACTAAAAGCACATAATGCATGTAACAGACTTTACTGTATGTCACTGATGTTTCTCTATTTAGGCAATACTGTAAGACACTCTGGAGCAGCTGCAACAAAACAAACACTGTCTGGGTGACACCAATAGACTCCATAACAATTAATTCACTCATTATATGAACAGATTTTACTATAAGCCTGCAGGGATAAGGCTTTTAACCTCCCGAAAAGCTCCCCGGGCCTCTCCTGAACTCTGAACCCAAAGAAGTTTGGGTCGCACAATCAACTTGACAATCACCATTATTACCAGAATTCGCTCATATCCGTTCACACATGTAACCAAGAGCACTTCCATGCATGAGCCAGTAAGAGAACTTGTTCCTGTGTTTACAGCGCTTTCATTGAATTTTAAATTTGCTTGATTTATTTGTAAAGTTAGCACATTATGTAGCACACATAAATATAACATTTTGATTGCTTACCTGTATCATAATGCTGCAGTAGCGCACAAATTTCCCCTTGCGGGATTAATAAAGTATCTATCTATCACCATAACAATTTCTACACTATATATTTTTTTATTTTGAATCTTCTAATTTTATGCAGGACTGCATTTCTGTTAGCCTGCAAAAGACAGACTTAGATATAAATATAAATATTTGATTGTTTCTTTTATTAGTTTCCCTCAAATTTTCTTTGAATATTATCATTTATTTATACATTTAAGAACAATTCAAAGGTCCTCAATAGGATTCTCAGAGCACTAAAACAGCTTTAAACAGCAAGAAACCATATTATTTTATTAAGGAGCAAAAAGGGGACACTGGATGTATCTGGATCACTGTACAACAATAGTGGAAACAGTTTTGGGGTTTAGTTGTACATAAAATGCTCACAGCTTTACATCTGCACAACCTCAAACTCCCACCACTCCTGTTCTATCCAGGTTTTACTGGGACATCGTGATGCTCCTGTTGATGATGAGTAATCTGGTCATTTTGCCATGGGGAATCACCTTCTTTGAAGACCAGAACACCGGGCCCTGGATCACCTTCAACGTCCTGTCTGACACTCTCTTCCTCATGGACCTGGTTTTCAATTTCCGCACAGGCATCCCGGTAGAGGACAGCCACATCATCCTGGACCCCAAAGATATCCGCATGCATTACCTCCGCACCTGGTTCCTAGTGGACTTCATCTCCTCCATCCCCGTTGACTACATCTTCCTTGTTGTAGACCTGGAGTCCCTGCAGGACTCGTCTGACGTGTACCGCACCGCCCGCGCCCTGCGCATCGTGCGCTTCACCAAGATCCTCAGTCTGCTGCGTCTTCTCAGACTGTCTCGCCTCATTCGCTACATTCACCAGTGGGAGGAGGTAAAGGGAGGATGAGAGATAAAGCTCATGATGGCATACAGAACAGTACACATCAGAAATTCTACTTTTGTCCAGTTTAATGTTGGTTTCTTTCTTCCATACAACCTCCTCTCTCTCAGATTTTCCACATGACTTATGACCTGGCCAGCGCTGCTGTGCGCATAGTCAACTTGATTGGTATGATGCTGCTGTTGTGCCACTGGGATGGCTGCCTGACCTTCATGGTGCCTATGCTGCAAGACTTCCCCCCAGACTGCTGGGTATCCAAAAACAACATGGTGGTGAGTACACGTTCATTAATACATACTTACATGCATGTTTTATAAAAATATGTTAACCTGGAAAAAAATCTATCTCAATTTATTGGGAAAATAGGTTTTTACTTTAAAAAACTGTTTAATTTAAACCAAATAAATATGTTTCACCATAATCCAAAACGTAATATATGTGGAATTGTATGCTTGCCAGTTACAATTTTGCTTATTCAGCTGACCTGTTGCGCAATGACTAAAAGACTATTTAGGTTTCATTGGCAATTCATTTGATTAAATTAATGGAATAGTTTGAATGAGGAGATTGAAGTCCCTCTCAGATATTAGAGTGGTTTTAATCGTCTCACCTAACTCTCGTCAAGTGAATAATTGTATTTCCCCAAATGTTAAACTATTTCTTTAATTACAAGTGCACCAGTTGAAAACTGCATTTATTTTTCCTATAATGAATACCAAATTGCATTAATTCCAGGGAAACTTCTAGGAAATAATTTGGTGACCTTTATCTGTAAAATAATGTTACTGTAAAAACATCACTTATGCTGCATTCATGTGGCTATAGCCATGTAAAGTATATTTTCTCACGACAACACTCCCTTCGTTGTTTACTCTGTCCTTCCCAGAATACTACATGGCACCTACAGTACTCCTACGCCCTCTTTATGGCCATGAGTCACATGCTGTGTATAGGATACGGTGCCCACCCTCCAGAAGGCCTGACTGACGTTTGGCTCACCATGATCAGTATGGTCGTGGGGGCCACCTGCTACGCCATGTTTCTTGGTCATGCAACTAACCTGGTTCAGTCCTTGGATGCATCACATCGCCAGTATCAAGAGAAGGTAATCACCTCTGCACTGTCTGCAAAAGATTAACAAACTCAAACATTTTGACCTTCAGCTTCATTTGTTTTGTGCACGATATGTCCGAATAGCTTCACGTGGATGCTAATGTCATTCTGGCTGCAAGGTTTAATATCACAGCCATGTTTTATATCATAGGCTTACTTGCTCATACTTTATTCGT
Organism: Cebidichthys violaceus; assembly: GCF_023349555.1. Classification (NCBI taxonomy): domain Eukaryota; kingdom Metazoa; phylum Chordata; class Actinopteri; order Perciformes; family Stichaeidae; genus Cebidichthys; species Cebidichthys violaceus. Next base: position 10,073,314 of record NW_027176329.1, on the reverse strand, counting down.
GGAAATTGTGCCAAATGCCTAGAGAATATTTATATTATCTAATGGATTTTGTGGCCTGACTCTGACCCTTTCCAGGGGATTTTCACAAGATAAAGCAGAACGGATGATGGACAAATGATGGCACCATTGTTTTGGATCGCTGTTCGCTAATGCCCATTACAAATGAGTTTGTAATCCACTTAAAAATGGAAAAAAATACAAAACAAATATAATAAATGCGTATTTATTGTATTTAGGAATAATTCAGCAAACACATGGTAGAAAATGTGTCTAGATGTGACATCTGACATCAGCTCTGTGGAATTCCAATTGTATCCTCATGAAGGTCAAATGTCCATGTGTTTTGTACAAATGATTTCAGTATAAGCAAGTGGAGCAGTACATGTCGTTCCATAAACTGCCGGCGGACGTAAGACAGAGGATCCATGATTATTACGAGCAGCGATTCCAAGGCAAGATGTTCGATGAGGACAGCATCCTTGGAGAGCTCAGTGATCCGCTGAAGGAGGTGTGTTATTCATGAGACCATCCATTTGACTTTCTGTCTCTTGCTTTCTCTCCATGTCTCTCTTTATCGAGACATGCCCACACAGATGCAACTTTAAGCCTGAAAGATAAGTTCAAAAGCAATATATTGATTAATCTGAGTCCAAAAACATGAAGATATTCAGTTTACAATGATATAAAAGTAACGTATCCTCTCATTGGAGTAGCAGGATTGTTTACCAATTTTTCACATTTCTTGCTTGAAAATAGCTGAAATTACGTTACATTACTGTCATTTAGCAGACGCTTTTATCCAAAGCGACTTACAATTCAGTATCTATCTACACACTGCAGACGCAGCTACGGGAGCAATTTTGGGGTTAAGTGTCTTGCTCAAGGACACATTGACATGAGACTAGTAGAGCAGGAGCTGGGGATCGAACCGCCGACCCTCTGATTGAAAGGCGGCCCTGCTCTCCACTTAGTCACGGTTACCTCGTGGAAATGATTGTATATCTAAAAAGTTAGGATTCATTTTTTGTCCATCAATTATTCAATATCACAATAATATTCCAATGTTTATGTTTATTTTATATTTTTTTTTATAAATCGATCAATGGTGTTTTGCCCATCAAAATATTCTTAAGCCAAAGGGGACATTTTCAAATGTGAGCTGATTATTAGATAATTCATTGATTAGATAGTCGACAATAGCTGCAGATTTTTAGGTTTCAGCTTCCCAATGTGAGGATTTTCTGCTTCTCTTTGTCATAAATGCCATTAACTTGAATCTTTGGGTTTTGGACTGTTGGTCAGACAAAACAAGACATTTAAAAAAGTTTCAAGTTTTGTAGACCAAGCGATTAGTCAAAAAAAAGTCTGAACATTAATCTACCATGAGAACAATCATTACCTGCGGTCCTAGCCTTGTTTTGGCCAAACAAAACCCTCATATATTTTGTTTATTATCGAATAACACAGAGAAGCAGCTAATCTGTATCAAAACAGTGGATCATTAATTTTCTATTTGATTAATCAATTGATTGACCAAACATCAGCTTCAGTTTCAGATCTACAAAACGTGTCACACAATAAGAGCATCAATAAATGTGTTTACTTTCTCAATAAAATGAGCTCAGAATCATTCATTTGAACAACTGAATGTAATAAAAGGATAACACGATAACTTAGAAAATGTCTCAGCATCACTTATCTCAATGTATTCTCTCTCCACTCTTTCCATTATGCAGGAGATTGTCAGCTATAACTGCCGTGGGCTTGTAGCCAACATGCCACTGTTTGCCAACACCGATCCTCATTTTGTGACAGTGATCCTGACCAAGCTGCGCTTCGAAGTCTTCCAACCTGCGGACCTTATTATACGAGAAGGAACGCTGGGTCGGAAAATGTACTTCATCCAACACGGCAGTGTCACTGTCATCCCACGTGGCAGTAAAGAGATTACGCTCAACGATGGAGCATATTTTGGAGGTAAATCATTTGTGAATCATTTAACCTTCAAAAAGTTTCCCATCAAATTGTTAAGAGGATGGATGTGTTTCCTCTCCTGTTGCTAAAGCTGTTGCTGACCCCTTTTCACTTTCTCTGCACTTGCTATACAAATGTATTGCTCATGTGTACATCATTTTATCATCCAGACACTGCCTTGAATCTAAGATTGCAACATCCAATTATTTTATCGATTATTGATTAATCTGACAACCATTTTCATAATTAACTGATCAATTGTTTGGCTTAGAAATGTTTAAAAAATACTTTACAAAAAAAGACCCATCACAATTTCCCAAAAACCCAAGCTGACGTCTTCTAGTTGCTTGTTTCGTTTAACCAACAGTCTCAAAGCCAAATATATCTAGTTTACCTTCTTGGAAGACCTAATAATTTGACATTTTACGAGTTAAGCTTATTTGCTTTCTTAATTATTGTTAGATGAGAAGATTGATACCACTTTCGTATCTGTACTCTAGAGTCAGCAGCCGGTTAGCGTAGCTTAGCACAAAGAGGGGAAACAGGGGGAAACAGATAGCCTAGCTCGGTCCATTATGCTTAGCTGAGCGAGCCAGCTGCTGGATATAGCTTCGTAATTACTGTACAGACATGAGAGTAGTTCATTCATCTGTTTCTTGGAAAGCGAAAGATTTTCCAATACATTGAACTATTGCTTTAAAGGTCAAACTGACTCTCTCTTCCTTGGTTCAGAGATCTGCCTGCTAACCCAAGGACGACGCACAGCCACCGTGAGGGCTGAAACCTACTGTCGCCTTTACTCCCTGAGCGTGGACAGTTTCAACGAGGTCCTGGAGGAGCATCCTCTAATGAGGAGGGCGTTTGAGAGTGCGGCTGTGGACCGACTGGGCCGGGTGGCTCGCAGACCCAGTTATCAGCCTCCACCAAATGAGTGACTTCCTCAGTACCAATGAAGAGAGACGCCTGCCAGAAATGTGGAGGATATTTGTTATGCTCTGACTGACCTTGACCACATAACAAAGAAGCCTTTGTTGTAAATTTGACTAATTGCAGTTTACTTTAGTGCTCAATGATGGATATAGAACCTCAGTTTTATTTATTTACACATTATTGCTGCACTTGGTTGAAAATAGTGCACCTTCAGTTGATTTTGTTTTGTTACTTGGATCTCAAGCCGTTAGCTGAAATCTAATTTTGTGTTAGATCTTTGTATACATTTAATGTTGTATTCATTGTGTCATTTACAAATCCCATGAATGAAAAAAATCTAAATTTTCTAGTTTCTTCAGCAACTTTGGTGATACATGTGCTTTTTACCATTGGCAACACTAGCTTTTACAAATGTAAATACTGCTGTAATAATACTTATTTTCAGTTGCCTGTATGCTTTTTGGCACTGCAGTTTCATAATCCATCACATCATTTATACGAGCGCAGGAGCACCAGCTGGGCTACACATCGCATGGCTAAATGTAGCACTGATTCGGATGAAGGTTGCATCAAGTCACGGTTTAATACCAATGTTCACTGAGGATAAGCTGCTGTGATGTAATAACTCCAACTGTACAGAGACAGATTGTACACAGTTATGCATCATTGTTTAAATGGACACATTCAATAGTACTGAAACTTGAAGAGGTAATCTAAAAAAAATTACCTTTTTAATCTCCAATTCAGTGTCCAGTATTACTTTGATTTCTTTCCACACATGGACTTAAGTTACTGACTTTCCTTTTGAGTCACACTTGTATCCGTTTTAATTATCTGCTGGCAATTAATATGCAAACAAACATTTGGCTTTAAAAGAATATAATATTTGTCAAATATATATAAACAATGTATTATTAATTACATTAATAGTATATTTATTTTATAATAATAAATCATTTTAAGTCAGCTTAACTGAGCCGTCAACTTATTATCAGACAAAAAAAACATATCTTGTATATTTGTGCTGTTGGACTGTATTTATTCATACAGAGAATTTATTTTCCAGGTAATTTTGATGCAGAGAAAAAAGCCATCGTTTATCAAATGTCCTCCATTTTACAGCAATGTAAAGTGAGAATGCAGTCACATGAATTTGTTAAATTTCATTTAAACTTTCTGATGAATGATCCTCATACTGATGTAATGTAAATACATATATTTATACCCTTTAAACATGAATATAATGTTTTTTTAGTCTACAGTTTGTACATACACATACACACACCCCAACACCAGTAAACGCAATAGATATCACCTTGTAGAATGGTCACTTTCATATATACAGTATATATATAGTTTTGTTTTATATATATATATTTATAAATGTATGACATATAGCATTATGATATATAAGCCGGCCTTATATGTTGAATATTTAAAGTCTTATTTTTGAAAAGTGATAAGTAAGTATTGCTCTCAAATGGAGTGAAAAAGTACAATATTTCCCTCTGAAATGTAACTACTCGAGTTGAAGTATATACAGTAATCATCAGCACTAAATTGAAGTAACGTCACACAGGTACTGTATCAGTACTTCTAAACATACACTTACAGACTGACCTTCAGTGAGGGTAAACTGTTGTTATGAAATAGTTTTTTCTTAAATGCAAAGAGGGCGATTCATAGTCAGCATAGTGTGCAACCAAAACGTTCAAAGAAGCCTCCACAGCGCTGCTGCTGTGTTGTTGACGACAGCTTCCGGCTGTCTGTTCTTCACTTCCTGCCAGTGTTTCATAAACTCGGGACGTCGTTAGACAAGGTAAGCAGCGCCAGTTGTTTGCTAACGTAAGTCAAACCCGTTGATCATTTAATTGCTTTTAATGCAGCTTCCATTAAGGCTGTTATAAACGAGTTCATTCATGTTTTGTCATTGTGATATCTGGATGCTACGTCGTGAATCCGCTGATGTTATTCTGACATTACAAGGTTAACCGCTAGCTGACTTAGCGTAGTGCCAGGCTAGCAGTAGCTAACGTTAGCTATATCTGCATGGGGCTCAGGTGTGCTCTTTAAGCGAGGTAAAATAGTTTAGTTGTAACGTTATCCATGATTATTACATTTTTATAAAAGTGTGTTTATCTGTAATATTACAGCTGGGAGTGTTGTGTGGCTCTCGCCCTCACCTTCGTTAGCTAACTTCTCTCAATAACGTTACCTCTGACATAACAACGCCTCATAACAAGTTACACAAGATCTCTTGCAAAGCTATTGCAATGCCAAGCAAACGTTTATTAAAATGTCTATTGGTCATCACCAAAAATAAATAAAGTTAATCTAGTGTTAGTAACTTTTGTTGAAATAGAACCAGCATCTGCTTTCACTCAAAGTCTGTTGATTAGATGCAGCTCCTACTAGCTTAATGATATGAAAAAGCTGACAAAATGTTGTTTTTACAACATGACTCCTGTAATATGACTAATGTGTATTGTCATTTGATAGAGCCATGGAATGTGACATATATAACTAATGTTCTGGTTGATGAGTCCATTGGGCTATTTTCAGCTAGCACTCTTCAGTTTTGTTTTTCTGTACTAGTCTTGATACCTGAGTTTGAAACCAAAATTATTCATACCTTATTTGAGAAATATGTTTTTGTACAAAATCTTTTTTCATTTAGTAAAAGAAACCAAAATTTTGTTTTGAATATTGGCGATTGACAAGCACTTTGCCTAAAATAAGAAATATTTTAGCTTAAATCAGGAACTTTTGGATCAACAAATATTTAAACAAAATTAAGAATTAAACAACATAATTTGATGCCTAGTTTCAGTCCTTCACAGTTTGTCAATGTTAAGGTGTTTAAGAAAGTGCTGAGGTACAATACCCTTGCCATAAACGTGATAAATATGTTTTTAATAATAACACTTTATTGTAGAATTGTTTAGTGTAGAAGATACTTGATATTATAAATATTGATGTCTTTCTTTTCTGCGTTAACTTCTAGGATTACAAAGGAAACACATTTTATTGTGCTATGTTTAACAATTATTGTGTGAATAGAACTGCAATAGTTTGTCAATTTGTTGAAAATAACTATTTTGGTTGTCAAGTTTTCTTTTTTTTTAATCAAAACTGTCAAACATTCTCTGGTTGTAGCCGCTCCAATGGGAGGATTTGCTTCTTTTCTTTGTTTTATATCATTGTAAACTAAACACCTTTGGGTTTAGGACTATTGATCATGCAAAACAAGACATTCCAAGATGTCACCTTGGACTCTGGGAAAATGTGATTGTCAAACATAATCAGCAAATTAATCAATCGTGAAAATAATCATTTTGCAGCCCTAACTGTGATTATCCAACATTTTCTTGTTAAACGAAAGCAACTTTAACTATCTGTTTGATTTGTCTCTCCTCTTTGCAGGAAGGATGCTGTCTCTGTCTCGAGCTGTGGTGTGTGGGGTGACCCGTGCTCCAGCTGCTGTCAGTCAAGGTGGAGTGACTGCTATCACTCGATTCAACAGCACAGCTCAGGTACCTGGCCTGTATTTTGAAAAAAAACAACTATAATGTAAATTGTAAAAAATATGGTTAAGATGTAGACACTGATTATGTGTTTGTCTCTATTGCTCAGAGTGCTCCTAAGAAAACAACATTTGGGCCTCTGGCAGATGAGGACAGAATTTTCACAAACCTTTATGGGCGCCATGACTGGAGGTAACACCCCTTACCAGCTTATTCTTATGGGCTCTGTAAAATCTGAAACATTATATCCATATTGATTCTATTGATCCTCACACAATAGAAAAGAATGTGCCGAGCAGTTAAAGAAAAGAACAGTTAAAGAAGAATTACAGTCATACATGCCTTTGACCTGACAGATTGGAGACAGATTGAAATGTTATAAATAATTTATTTAAAAAAAACAGAACACAATCCTCCTCCTCTCATGTTTGTGCTTCAGGCTGAAGGGGGCATTGAAGCGTGGCGACTGGTACAAAACTAAGGAGATCCTTTTGAATGGAGTTGACTGGATCCTCAATGAGATCAAGGTTTCTGGCCTACGCGGGAGAGGCGGAGCTGGTTTCCCCACAGGCATGAAGTGGAGCTTCATGAACAAGCCCAGCGATGGCAGGTCAGTGAGGATACAGACGGACGCACACGCTTCTGCTCTTTTTTCCAACAGTGAAGAATGTCCAGTTTCCTTAATTTGCCCCATGTATTTGTGCTGGTACTCCAAAATAATAATAGTAGGTGTAAACTTTTCTTAGCACATTGGGAGTGATGAATCTGAACTTAAAAGTTATTATGATTGTAAATGACAATTCATTTTACAGTAATGTTTTTATTATTCATTAAAAGTAACCAATTCTTGCAATTGGCAAAGACGGTATTTTGCATTCTTTTAACATATTTATTTATCCAAAGCTTGATATTTTATTTATCTTTTCTAAAAGACTGCAAGTTTATTTTTCATTAATTACATTACATTACAGTCATTTAGCAGACGCTTTTATCCAAAGCGACTTACAATAAGTGTATTCAACAAAGGTATTCAAGAGAACTTCTAGTCATCAGAAGTCATAATTGCATCTCCTTGTTTACACAAGCATCTAAGAGCATGAAACAGAGCATAAACCATCCCTAGGAATTAAGAAGGAGCCATTAAGGTCCGAGTATGCAATTTCTTAAGGATTTTCACTGAACATGAATTCACATGGTCTCTTGCAATCAACATTTGTTGAAGCTGACAAAATTGACTAGAGCGGCTTTGAAATCTTATTTGGAACCATGAAACTATATTTGGATGGATGCTGTCTCATCTGCTCGGACTGTTTGGACACATTCATCACAGTGGCTGCTCTGGGACAAAATTAACTTTGCCATACCTATTTAACCCAGTTCTAATGTCTTGCTTTAGGCCAAAGTATCTGGTGGTGAACGCAGATGAAGGAGAACCTGGTACCTGTAAGGACAGGGAGATTATGCGGAATGACCCACACAAGCTGGTGGAGGGCTGCCTGGTGGCTGGGAGGGCCATGGGGGCACGTGCTGCTTATATCTATATCAGAGGAGAGTTCTACAATGAGTCGTCCAACCTGCAGGTGATTATGAACACAATGAAACCTGAAATATAAACCTTTAAATAATTGGACATTGTCTCACGGATGTTCCACGTCAATTTATTGAAATGGGAATTAACAAACATTTCAGTAGCTTAAAAAAGTAACGTGTCAGTAACATTCACACAATTCACTGTGAAATCAGTAAATACTATTTCATGATTCAATAGTTGCTTTAGAATATAACACTGAAACATCTGAACATTTTTGTAATAATTTGTAGTGAAATTCAAACAATGCTTATGACAAACACCCAACCCACCGATAGATGCAGAACAGCCAATACAACACCATATAACGGAGAAAAACCTTTATTTATGTGTGGATCAATATCTTGTTTCTAAAAAACAAATTGGAATTGTTCCCAAATTGTTCACACCTTGTTCAACTTTCGGTTCAAATCATAGGTCAGTCTCTCTAATGGCATAACAGCGAACCTGATTCCAAATATCAGTCTTGTTTGATTGATCTGTTAATATATGTTGCTTATAGATCTGTTAGTTTCGACACTCCTCAACATGATATAATCCAAAAACAATACACAACCACTTTTATGCACATTTGTGCTTCAAATCATTCTCACATAAATAATCTTAATTTCATTATGAGGTATACAACTATGACATGTTAACCAAAAATGCTGTTTACATTGTTGCATTGTAGTGCATTGCAGTGTTGTCTTAATCTGGTTTATTTTGACATAGTGCAGGCGAAGTACTCATGACTGTAATAGGAGATTTGTAGAAAATACAACGTATGATTGTATAATACTATAGTAATTCATCCTGTTGAAGAATAGTTTTTTCTATATCTGCTCTTAGGTGGCTATCAATGAGGCCTATGCTGCAGGGCTCATTGGAAAGGACTCCTGTGGCACCGGTTTTGACTTTGATGTGTTTGTGATGCGGGGTGCTGGAGCGTACATCTGTGGAGAGGAGACTGCTCTTATCGAGTCCCTGGAGGGAAAGCAAGGGAAACCCCGTCTGAAGCCCCCATTTCCTGCTGATGTGGGTGAGTTAAGGTGCACAGAGAGGGTTTACGAGGGCCGTACAAAATATTGACAAACATGGAGAAAATGTTGATCGTATTATTTCTTAGCTTGTATCCCACAGTGCATTCTCACAATGACCACATTTTTTTTAAACTAGTTATTATGATCTGAACACAGTGAGCGACTGCAAAACTGTTATTCCTGCCAAATAAAAGTGGCACTGAAATATCTTTTCGCACTTCTGCTGCTATCTTAAAGGTGTGTTTGGTTGCCCAACAACTGTTGCCAATGTGGAGACCGTAGCCGTGGCGCCCACCATCTGTCGTCGTAGCGGCTCGTGGTTTCTGGGCTTTGGCAGAGAGAGAAACTCCGGCACAAAGCTGTTCAACATCTCTGGCCATGTTAACCACCCCTGCACCGTAGAGGAGGAGATGTCTGTCCCTCTGAAAGACCTCATTGAGAGGCACGCAGGTACTATGACGCTAAGAATGTGTCACAAAATGCATCCAATGAGCCCACTTGACTCATATCACTGAGGCAATGTTTTTGAGTTACTATTAACACCGTGGGTCTGAAACTGGTGTGTAGAGTGAGCTGTTTGTAGTTATTTTATGACATGAGTCAGGGGGTTTTCAACTGAATGGAAGAAAATTACTT